>NC_060130.1:841749476-842057309 GCF_021461395.2 Schistocerca americana | reverse complement strand
AACTGCATGCCTACGGAGTATCGCCTCAGTTGTGCGACTGGATTCGTGATTTCCTGTCAGAAAGGTCACAGTTTGTAGTAATAGATGGAAAGTCATTGAGTAAAACAGAAGTAATATCCAGCATTCCCCAAGGAAGTGTTATAGGCCCTCTATTGTTCCTCATCTATATTAATGACATAGGGGACAATCTGAGTAGCCGTCTTAGATTGTTTGCAGATGATGCTGTGGTTTACCATCTTGGAAAGTCATCAGATGATCAAAATGACTTGCAAAATGATTTATATAAGACATCTGTATGGTGCAAAAAGTGGCAATTGACCCTGAATAAGGAAAAGTGTGAAGTTATTCACATGAGTACTAAAAGAAATCAGCTAAATTTCGATTACGTGATAAGTCACACAAATCTGAAGGCTGTAAATTCAACTAAATGCTTAGGGATGACAATTACAAATAACCTAAATTGGAACGATCACATAGATAATATTGTGGGTAGAGCAAACCAAAGACTGTGATTCATTGGCAGAACACTTAGAAGGTGCAATAGGTCTACTAAACAGATTGCTTATACCCTATTCTGGAGTATTGCTGTGCAGTGTGGGATCCCCATCAGGTGGGACTGATGGATGACATTGAAAAAGGACAAAGAAGGGCAGCTCATTTTGTATTATTTCAAAATAGGGGAGATAGTGTCACAGACATGATACGTCAATTGGAGTGGCAATCATTAAAACAAAGGCGTTTTTCGTTGTGACGGGATCTTCTCGTGAAATTTCAATCACCAGTTTTCTCCTCCGATTGGGAAAACATTCTGTTGGCACCCACCTACATAGGGAGAAATGATCATCACTATAAAATAAGAGAAATCAGGGCTCGCACAGAAAAATTTAAGTGCTCCTTTTTCTCGTGTGCTGTTCAAGAGTGGAACGGTAGAGAGACAGCATAAAGGTGGTTCATTGAACCCTCTGCCAGGCACTTTATTGTGAATAGCAGAGTAATCATGTAGGTGTAGATCTTGTTGCTGTTCATGTGGAGTTTTACTGCTGCCAAAACAGTCATATAGGGCACGGGCAGCAGAACTACATGGACTTAGCCGTCATCATAGTTTTGTGACAAATGTTCATAAGGATTCTTACGCTGATCAGATGGTTCATGATGAAATCATAGATTTTGCTCCTGATAGGGAAGTTTGAGACTGAACTCTACTGTGTGAAAATCGTACACTTACAGATGTATTGTACATAACTCAGTCGTTTGAAGTTTCGTGGGCTGTAGGTAGATAGAAGCCTAGTCTGAAGTTTCAGAAGATAGCTCCTCTCATCCCTCCCAGCTTTCAGTCAGTTTGCAAGGGGACAGAGATGCTATTGCAGCAGTCCAGCAGATGTCTCAGCATTGTATAGGTAATCAACATTCGCGACAACAACTGTCCACATTAAAACAGTGACAGCCTCATACTCTGCTGCCTTCATGTCCATACTGCTTCATTCAACACAAACAGACTGTGTGCCTCAAGTGTTGGCCAATATATAATAGGTGCCCTACGGAAGGACACATTGCTCTTCTGTATGTAGCTCCTTTCCAAAACCTGACTGAGGATGAAATGAATGTGGATGTGAACAGAGTGTCAGCAGTGACTGTGTCTCAAGCAAGTTATACATTGAAGTGCATGCATTTAACACATCACTGAGAATGGAGGTGGACATGGGTGCAGGAGTAACATTGGTGAATTAGTTGACTTATGTGGATTTCGGTTCTCCCTCTCTGACTCCAGTGTCACAGAGGCTCGTGGGTTATAACAAACAGATTCCCATTCTTGAACAGTCTTCTGCACCTGTGACTTACAAGGCTGTGGTTCGTTGATTAACATTCCTAGTTGTGGGTGATGCTTACACTGAAAATCTGTCTGGTTTGGACACTTTTAAACTGTTTGGATTCTCCATTGATGAAGAAGTGCATTTGGCTTCTGATCAAACTCCATATCAACAGTTAGATACACTCTGTGTCAAATTTTCCTCCCCATTTTCTCCAGGACTGGGTCATGCAACAGAACTTCAGCCTCATATTACAGTGAAACTGCCTGCCTGCCCCTGTTTTTTCCAGGCACACTGGTACTGGTAACTTTTTGGGATCAACCAAAGGCAGAATCAGATCAGCTTCAATGCCTTGATGTTATTCAACCGATTTCTTCGAGTGGGTTGTCAGCACCACTGGTTCTAGTCAAAAAATGTGTCGGTAAATTACATGTCTGGGGCGATTTAAAAAAAAATCTATTAATGCACAGTCAATCATTGATACCTATCCTTTGCCACACACTGATGAGCTTGAAACACAATTATCAGGGGTCATTATTATTCAAAAATCAACTTGGCAGAGATATATTTGCAGTTGCCACTCAACGAGGGGTGTAAACACCTCCTAGCTATAAATACACAATTTGGGCTTTATCAGCAGTAGCATTTGCTTTTTGGTGTGGTAAGCAAACCAGCTATTTTTCAGCATTTTTCAGAGCAACTTATTGCATCAGTTCCAGGCTGCATCAACTATTTAGATGATATAGTAGAGCCTAGTGCCTCTACAGAGGAACATCTGCAGAACATTCTTGCACTTTGTTTTTTTATTTTTTTTTTATTTTTTTACAGTCTGTAAGGTTAAAACAAAATTTGAACATGACACAGTTTTTTCAACCATCCATTATTTACTTGGGGTTTGGAGTGTCATGTGTTGGCATTACAGCACTGCTCCAGCATGTTGATGCTGTTGCCACACCCCACATCTGTCAAGGAATTACAGGCATTTTTAGGCAAAATTGCATACTACCACAAATTCATATCACATGCTGCCACCGTGGCACAACCACTCCATTCATTATTATACAAAAATGTTCCCTTCAACTGGTCTTCAGCTTGTGACTGAGCATTGAAGTGTTTGAAATCTAAATTGCTGTTGGCCCCTTGTTTGGTCACTTTCAGCTGGGCTAGCAACTTGTGTTAGTGACAGTCACACATCAGTTTGGCCTCAGCACCATCTTTGCTCATTAGTATGCAGCTGGTTCTGAACGTCCTATTGCATATGCCTCAAAATCCTTAAATGCAGTGTAACAGTATTATTCTCAGATAGAGAAAGAGGTTTTGGTAATTATCTATGCTCTAATAAAATTTTATGCTTTTCTATAAAGGTCTAAATTTTGCTTGATCACAGACCACAAACCATTGGTGTGTCTTTTTTTTTAACCTTTCAGTATCCTTGCCAGACAAAGCTGCACATTGCTTACAGCTGTGGGTTCTTTTCCTGTCACAGTACAATTATGAGGTACATTTTCGGCCTGTGATGCACAGGTAAATGCTGATGCCTTATCGTATTTGCTAGTTGGTCCAGATCTAGAGTTTGATAAAGAGAAATTAATTCGTTTTCATTTAGATGTGGAAGCACAAAATGTTGTTGATGGCTTTTCTATTACTAATACTAAAATTGCAGCTGCAGTAATCATGGATCCTGTTTTAAATAAAGTTGTTTCTTTTGTGCAACACAGCTGCCCAGATAAATGTCCAAGCCATGGTTCTCATCTTTTGAGAAATTATTTTGCACTTTTGCACTACAAAATCATCTTTCTGTTTGGCACAGAGTGCTGCTGTTAGCTACAGAGAGCACCGCTCCTTGGGTTGTAGTCCCGTTCGCCATTTGGCTTGAGGTTATGCGTTTATTACATGTGAACCACTGGGGTATGTCATGTACAAAAGTGTTAGCATGCAGACATGTTTTTTTGGCCACGAATTGACAGGGAAATAGCGTGAGTTGTTGCATTCTACCGACAGTGTGCCGCACATCAGGCAGCTGCCTGTGCTTCTTTGTCATAATTGTTGGATCCACAGCAGCCTTATGAACAAATTCAGGTAGATTTTGCAGGAATGTTTTTGAATGTCTATTGGCTTCCTGTACCTGAAGATTATTCTAAGTTTCCATATGTCGTGTTGTCTGTCTGGCTCTGTGGAGGCAACAATTTCCACTTTGTCAAAAATTTTTGCAAGGGAAGGTCTTCCATTTACATTACTTACTGACAACAGCCTCCAGTTCATATCCTAGGAATATGAAGATTTTGGTCAAAAAAGTGGTGTTCACCATGTCACAGCTCCTCCTTTCCACCTTCAATTGAAGGGGGAAGCAGAACGACAAGTATAAACATTTAAGACTCAGATGAAAAAATATGTTTAGGATGTGTCACCAGAAATAGCTCTTGCCTGGTTCCTTAGCTCTTGTAGTTCACCCCTGTTGGCAATAGGAGTCTGGCAGACTTGTTGCACAGTCGTCAGCTGTGGACACTGTTACATCTGCTTCGGCCGACACCCGGCCATCTGCCGGCACTAGCATCACAGTCCTTCCAGCTTGGCATAACTGTTTGGGCTCACGAGTTTAGCCGCCGGCTGAAATGGGTGCCAGTGGTAATCGAGATTACCCATGGCCGATGCCTCTCCATCGTCTTCATGGCTGAGGGGAGGCCATCATGACACATCGACCAGCTACGGCCTCATGTGGTTGGCTGCGCACCCGGTGTGCCTCCAACACCCTCACGTCCTCCATCTGCCCGGCCGTCTCCTACTTCTCCACCGCCGGTGTCCACATTTTCACAACTGTCTCCTCTACTGTGGGTACCCCTTCAGCTGTCAGGGGCCACAGTGGGAACCTGGTTCCAACACTGTCACAGCCAATGCCTCAACTGCTGCCGGCTCCATCACAGCTGGCGTCACCCCTGTTAAGCTGCCATCACCGCAGCCTCCTTCCCTAGGGTTGGGCTTGGACATGGAAATGGATGCTGCACAAGTGTCATCTGTCTTGCCATATGGCCTCGCAGGTGGGGGCAGATGCCACACCAGTCCGCACTCGCACCACTTCTGACCCTACGCATCAGGTGTAGCACGTCACGTGACTCAACAACCTATGTCAACCACCGAAGAAATGGAAATGAGCACAGTGCTCACTTCTTCACAAAATAATAGGAGTGCTATAGCTATTAATTTTGTATGTGAGCCACTTCATATGTCACGTGTAAAGTTTATGGTCGATTCGGCCCCTAGAGGCCACCCAGCCTGCTATTACAACAGCAGTTGTTTGCCCAGCCTGCTGGTTGCACCCCCTTTCAGAACTAATGGATATATAGGCCAGACTGCAAGGCTCTGCTGGTCACTTGTGTACTGCTAATTGTATTGTTCCTTGTCTTTCATGTGTGTACTGTTTTAGCAATAAATTACAGTGTTCTTGGGTTAGAACGTGGTCCTATTGTTTCTATCCACCTGTGTTGGAAAGTTAATTACTGATATCAAATTGTAGGATCCAGTAATCCCATCAGAATCCTTTAGAAAATCTACACTGAAGTCACCACAGACGACAAACTGCTTGTTGCTGTTTGATGGACAGCACAGTAAGGAATCCAGATTCCTCATAAACAGTTCAAAATTTCCCTGTGGGGACCTACATACAGTTACAATTAAAAGTGAACTATTTTTCAGTATTAATAATGCACACACTTTTAGAGATTAGATTAAGTTTTTTCTTTTAACAGACTCAAAAATGAGATGATTCTTGTGGCTGCAGAAAGTACAACATAAAAAAATATAGAAAATTTGAATATAGTACTCCCTTCCTTGAGCATTTGTTAGAAGTTTGTCAAAATATGTGAGCACATTACAGTGCACTTGAACTGCTAATACTCACAGAAGTAATACACTGTAAGAATGAAACATAATTTCACAAAATACCTAATCTTAAGTGTTGTGACCAAATGCTGTCAAAACTGAAATCTAACAGATGTTTTTAGTTATATTGGCATAACAGTCCCTCTTAAGATATTCATCTATAGAGTAGAAGGAGTTGCCTATCAAAAAGTCTTCCAAACTCTGTTTAAACTGTGCTTTATCTGAAACCAGGTTTTAATGGTTGTTAGTAATTTATTGAGAATGTGTGTTCCTGAATATTGGCCCCCTTTTTAGAACACAGTAAGTGATTTTAGGTCTTTATGTAGACTGTTCTTATTACAAGTACTGATACTATGTGTTGAGCTATTCTTTGGAAATAGAGATATCTTACTTGCGACAAATTCAATTAAGGAATAAATATACTGAGCAGCAGTGGTTAGAATAACCATTTCCTTAAAAAGGGTTTCTATATGATGTTCTTGAATTTATACCAGACATGAGTCTTATTGCATGCTATTGCACAGTAAAAGCATTTTCTCAGTTTGACAAGTTACCCCAGAATACGATCCCATATGACATAACACACCAAAGAGCCAAAGAAACTGGTACACCTGCCTAACATCATGTAGGGCTGCCACGAGCACACAGAAGTGCCACAACATTACACAGCATGGACTGGACTAATGTCTGAAGTAGTGCTGGAGGGAATTGACACCATGAATCCTGCTGGACTGTTCATAAATCTGAAAGAGTACGAGGGGGTGAAGATCTCTTCTGCACAGCACCTTGCAACACATCCCAGATATGATCAATAAGGTTCATGTCTGGAGATTGGTTGGTTTGTGGGATTGACGGGACCAGACTACTAGGGCCATCGCTTGCTTTTTCCACGGACTTGAAACACCCACAAAGAATAAGAACAAACAATGGAGATGACAAGACACAACACAGGACAAGAAAGACACAGACAGAGACCAGAAAAAAGGAATTAAAATCACATCGAGTGTGACAGTGGTTGGCTGACCATAGAAACAAAAAATGAAAAGCCAACCACCAAGAAACGCACTAAAAACCCCAATCTAAAATCGTAGGCCAAAGGCCAGTCTCAACACAAAAAAAGTACCAACACTTAGATCAAGCGATAAAAACCCCCTGCACAAATAAAACTAAATCTGCCATCACAACGTCATCTGATAAAAGTGCAGGAAGCATATCAGGCAGCGCAAAACGTTTGCCTGAGCGGAGTTAAAAGTGGGCAGTCCAACAAGATGTGGACCACCATCAAAGCTGACCCACAGCGACATTAAGGTGGCTCCTCGCAGCGCAATAAATAGCTGTGTGTTATCCAGGTGTGGCCAATGCACAGCCGGCAGAGAACAACAGTGTCCTCGCGAGAGACCCGCAAGGAGGAGTGCCACACACCTGTAGCCTCCTTGATGGCCCGAAGTTTGTTGGGTGAAGGAAGGGTGAGCCAGGTGCGAAGTACCTTCTGCAACAAAAATGACCTGAGGTCACTCTCCGAAAGGCCAATCTCCAAGGCTGGTGCACTGACAGCCTGCTCGCCCAACGTGTCAACACGTTCATTTCCCGGGATGCCAACATGACCTGGGGTCCACACAAAGACCACAGAGCGGCCGCAATGGGCAAGAGTATGGAGGGTCTCCTGGATAGACATCACCAGACGATAACGAGTGAAACACTGGTCAATAGCTCGTAAACCGCTCAGGGAGTCACTACAGATAACGAAAGACTCACATGAGCAGGAGTGGATATACTCTAGGGTGCGAGAGACGGCAGCCAGCTCAGCAGTGAAAACACTGCAGCCACCCGGTAAAGAGTGTTGTTCATAATTATCCCCTAGAGTAAGAGCATAACCGACACAACCAGCAACCATCGAACCATCTGTATAGACAACATCAGAGCCTTGAAACATGGCAAGGATTGAAAGAAAGCGGCGGCAGAGGGCCTCAGGAGGGACTGAGTACTTCAGGCCCTGAGCCAAATCGAGCTGAAGGCATGGGCGGGGCACACACCACGGGGGTATATGCAGAGGGGCCTGGAAAAGAGGTGGAAGAGGGAAAACCTCAAGCCCAGAGAGAAAGCTCTGACACGAACCACGATCGTACACCCTGACCGGGACCGCCATTCCCGAAGATGGACAACTGACTGAGGGAACAGGAGATGATAACTGGGATGCCTGGGCAAGCTACAAACATGTGTAGCATTAGCGGCCAGTAATTGTTGGTGCCGGAACTGCAATGGAGGGACACCTGCCTCCACAAGTGTGCTTTTAACAGGGCTTGTCCGGCAAGCTCCAGTGGCGAGTCGGATCCCGCTGTGAAGGATGGGGTTAAGCAACTGCAATGCGGAAGGTGATGCCAAACCATAAGCCAGGCTCCCATAATCTAGATGGGATTGAATTAACGCCTGGTACAGCCGTAGAAGGGTAGACCGATCAACACCCCAGCTGGTGTGACTCAAGCAACGAAGAGCATTAAGATGCCGCCAGCACGTCTGCTTAAGCTGCCGAATATGAGGGAGCCAAGTCAACCAGGTATCAAAAACCAATCCCAATGCGTTTCCAGCACAGCAAGAGGTTCGCCATTAAGTTAAAGCCGTGGCTCAGGGTGAACAGTGCGACACCGGCAGAAATGCATAATGCAAATCTTGGCAGCTGAAAACTGGAAGCCATGCGCTACAGCCCAAGACTGCGCCTTGCAGATAGCACCCTGCACCTGCCGTTCAGCAGCTGCAATCCCAGTGGAGCTAAAGTATAGGCAGAAGTCATCAGCATACAAGGAAGCTGAGACAGACGTTCCCACCGCCGCAGCGAGCCCATTAATTGCAATTAAAAAGAGGCAGACACTTAAGACAGATCCTTGCGGTACCCCATTCTCCTGAATTTGGGAGGAACTATAGGAGGCCGCAACTTGCATGCGGAAGGAACAAAGCAACAGAAAATTTTGTATGAAAATCGGGAGCAGACCCTGAAGACCCCAACCACGAAGTGTAGCGAGGATGTGATGTCGCCATGTCATATCATATGCCATCCACATGTCAAAAAAGATGGTGACCAGATGCTGACAGCAGGCAAAGGCCATATGGATGGCAGACTCCAGGCACACCAGATTATCGGCGGCTGAGTGGCCCTTATGGAACCCACCCTGAGACGGAGCCAGAAGGCCCCGAGACTCAAGTAGCCAAATCAACCTCCGACTCACCATGCATTCGAGCAACTTGCAAAGAACGTTGGTGAGGCTAATGGGCGGTAGCTATCCACCTCCAGTGCATTCTTGCCAGGTTTCAACACGGGGATTACGATGCTTTCCCTCCATTGTGACGGGAACTCACCCTCAACCCAGATACAGTTGAAAAGCTCTAGGAGGCGGCGCTGGCAGTCCACCGAGAGGTGTTTGAGCATCTAACAGTGGATGCGATGTGGCCCAGGACCCGTATCAGAGCAAGTGGCTAGGGCACTTCGGAATTCCCACTTACTGAACAGAGCATTGTACGATTCAGGGTGACACATTTGAAATGACAGGCTCCGACATTCCAACCGCTCTTTCAGGGAGCGGAAGGCCAGTGGGTAATTCACAGAAGCGGAACTCTGAGCAAAATGCTCCGCTAAGCAGTTTGCAATTGTCGCTAAGCAGTTTGCAATTGTGTCGGAGTCAGTACAGACTGCCCCATTCAGTGAAAGCGCAGGTACACTGACGGGGGTCCGATAGCCATAGAGTCACCTAATCTTGGCCCAAACCTGTGATGGAGAGGTACGGAGGCCAATGGTGTAGACATACCTTTCCCAGCACTCCTGCTTGCGTTGGCGAATGAGGCGGCAGGCTCGCGCACGGTTCCGTTTAAATGCGATGAAGCGCGCCAATGCGGGATGCCGCTAGTAACGCTGGAGTGCCCGCCTGTGATCATTAATCGCCTCAGTGATCTCGGGCAACCACCAAGGCACAGTCCTCCGCTGAGGGGACCCAGAAGAACAGGGAATGGCAGATTCTGTGGCAGTAATGATGCCAGTGGTGACCGAGTGAACCACCGCATCAATGGTGTTATTGGAAAGAGGCTCAATAGTGACAATGGAGGTGAACAAGTCCCAGTCAGCCTTATTCATAGTCCATCTATAGAAGCGCCCAGAAGAGTGATGCTGTGGCAGTGACAGAAAGATTGGAAAGTGGTCACTATCACACAAGTCGTCATGCACACTCCATTGGACAGATGGTAATAGGCTAGGGCTGTAGATCGAAAGGTCGATGGCTGAGTAATGTGCCATGTGCCACACTTAAATCTGTGAAGGCACCAGTATTTAAAAGGGAAAGGTCGAGCTGTGCCAATACTTTCTCAATGATGCTGCCTCGGCCTGTTGCCACTGATCCACCCCACAGAGGGTTATGGGCGTTCAAGTTGCCCAGTAACAGAAAAGGTGGTGGCAATTGGGCTATCAGCGCAGCCAGGACAGGCTGCAGGACATCACCATCCAGTCGAAGATAGAGACTGCAGACAGTAACAGCCTGAGGCGTACATACCCGAACAACGACAGCCTCTAAAGACATTTCTAGAGGGACAGACACGCTGTAAAGAGAGTGAAGGTTGTAGATGCAAACGCCACCAGATACCCTCTCATAAGCTGCCCAGTTCTTATAATAACCCTGATAGCCACAGAGAACAGGGGTTCGCACCATCGGAAACCAAGTTTCCTAAAGATCAATGCAGAGGAAAGGGTGAAGGTTGAGAAGTTGTCAGAGCTCAGCAAGATGGTAGAAAAAACCGCTGCAGTTCCACTGGAGGATGACATTGTCCATGGCCGGGAAAGGTGTGAAGGGACTGAGGAGGCAGGTTACGATGCTGGGTCACCTGCTGTCACTGATTGAATACCAATGGGAGTGACATCCGTCATGTCTGAGGGACCGACGAGATCTAGGTCCTCAGTGGACGCCAGAATTTCCACCACATCCTCAGATGCAGAGCTTGTAGGTAGCAGTGGAGTGGGTGGCACCATAATTTCCTTGGTCTTAGGGGTCTTTGATATCGATTTCTCACGCTGTTTCTTTGGTTGCCCTTACTGGGAGGGCTTCTTTGATTCAGTCTCCGGGACTGAAGAGGACCGCAAAACCTTACAACCAGCTACCTGGGGCTTCTTCAGCCCTTGGCGGGTGTCTGGTTTGCCACTGGTAGGAACCTGGGAAGGGAGTGACCCAAGGGATCCCTTCCTAATGAGAGAAGCCGAAGAAGACTTACGCTTCTCTGGCTTAGAAGTGGGGACTGGTGTCCCCGATGGTTGGGGAGGGGAGGGGGGTTGCTGCTCCCAAGGTAGGTGGTGTGGGAGCAACAGGGAGGGAAGTGCCCCCCACCATCAAGGGGGGAAGGTGTGGTCCTTCGGCTCTGAGAACTGACTGTATGTGGTGCAACAGATGGAGCTGTAAGAGGAGTGACAGTGGCAGCATAAGATGACGTCATGCGCACGAGATGAAGCCATTCAAACTTCTGTTTAGCCTCAGTGTAGGTCAGTCGGTCCAGGGTCTTGTATTCCATTATTTTCTGTTCCTTCTGTAGAATCTTACAGTCCAGCGAGCAAGGGGGATGGTGCTCTCCGCAGTTGACACAGATGGGAGGCGGGGCACAAGGAATATCGTGATGGGATGGACGACCACAATAGCGACATATGAGACTGGAAGCACAGCAGGAAAACATATGGCCGAACTTCCAACACTGGAAGCACTGCATTGGAAGAGGGATATATGGTTTGACATCACAGCAGTAGACCATCACCTTCACCTTCTCGGGTAACATGTCACCCTCGAAGGCCAAGATGAAGGCACCGGTGGCAACCTGATAATCCCTCGGACCCCGGTGGATGTGCCGGACGAAATGGACACCTCGTCACTCTAAGTTGGTGCGCAGCTTGTCATCGGACTGTAAAAGAAGGTCCCTGTGGAAGATAATGCCCTGGACCATATTTAAGCCTTTATGGGGCATAATAGTAACAGAAACATCCCCCAGCTTCTTACAAGCGAGTAATGCCCGTGACTGGGCAGAGGATGCTGTTTTTATCAAGACTGACACAGACCGCATTTTTGGCACGACCTCCATCTCCCCAAATTTGTCCTCTAAATGCTCTATGAAGAACTGAGGCTTCATAGACACAAAGGATTCCCCATCAGCTCTCGTTCAGACTAGATAGTGGGGTGAATACGTCTCGCTGTCATTCATAATCTTTCGTTCCTCCCATGGGGGAGGGGAACGATTTGGGATCATACATGTTTGCATTAAAGTGAGCCCTCGAACACTTAGAGACTGCTGGTGGTTGGCCACCAGTAAGAGAAGATGTGCCACGCTTCAATGTCATCCACCCTGATGCCACCTACTCCGACCAAGGGCCCTCCCCACAGGTGCCACCCAGCCACAGCAAGGGCCACCTGGCAGCATGGCCACTGCCAGGAGTCCTGATGCCCCAGGGAGATAGGCATCTACTCCTTGGCATACATGGGGAGTTAACGGCGCAGGCATCAGTAGAACGATCCTTGTGTTGTCAGGGGGCTACAACCAACATGATACATGGTGGTCCCACCACAACGGAATGGCTACCATGCTGAATATTAGGTGCCAAGTGGTCCATGGTCGTTGTCAGCGCAGAAAGCGACACTGCAGAGTGCATGGCGGAAATCGCACCCAGGAATGTATCCTCTCTCAAGAGGTGGAGAGCGAGCAGGACTGCTATGCAACGACGAATAAGATGGCTAAAGGTCTCAAAGCACGATGGACACAATGTACCAAGTAAGGTGCCCTTCCCCAATTGGCTCGTTCTTCAGAATAATTTTGAAATATGGTGGTCAAACCCAAGAAGGGACCATCACATATGGCCCGAAACGTTTGAGACTCCTTTTAGCCGCCTCTTATGACAGGCAGGAATACCGCGGGCCTATTCTTATGTCCGAGCCCGCAGGGGGTTCATGTCTGGAGAGTTTGTTGGCCAGCGGAAGTGTTTAAACTCAGAAGAGTGTTCCTGGAACCACTCTGTAGCAATTCTGGATGTGTGGGGTGTCGCAGTGTCCTGCTGCAAGTCTGTCAGAACGCACACTGGACATGAATGGATGCAAGTGACCAGACAGGATGCTTATGTACGTGTCACCTGTCAGAGTCATATCTAGATGTATCAGGGGTCCCACATCACTCCAACTGCACACGCCCCACACCATTACAGAGCCGCCACCATCTTGAACAGACCCCTGCTCACATGCAATGTCCAAGGATTCATGAGGTTGTCTTCATACCCATACATGTCCATCTGTTTGATACAATTTGGAACGAGACTCATCCGACTGGGCAACATGTTTCCGGTCATCAGCAGTCCAATGTCAATGTTGACGGGCCCAGGCAAGGCGTAAAGCTTTGCATCGTGCAGTCATCAAGGGTACGCAAGTGTGCTTTCAGCTCTGAAACCCCATACTAATGATGTTTCATTGAATGGTTGGCAAGCTGACACTTGTTGATGGCCCAACATTGAAATCTGCAGAAATTTGCAGAAGGGTTGCATTTCTGTCACGCTGAAAGATTCTCTTCAGTTGTCATTGGTCCACTTTTTGGAGGATCTTTTTCCGGCCACAGCGATGTCGAAATTTGACGTTTTACTGGATTCCTGATATATGGTGCACTCGTGAAATGGTCGTAAGGGAAAATCCCCACTTCATCGCTACCTCGGAGGTATCACTCATGCGCCCTCTACAACACCATATTCAAACTCACTTTAATCTTGATAACCTGCCATTGTAGTAGCAGTAACTGATCTAACAACTACGCCAGACACTTGTTGTCTTATTATAGGGGTTGCCAACTGCAGCACCATATTCTGCCTGTTTACACATATTTATTTGAATATGCATGCCTATACCAGTTTCTTTGGCACTTCAGTGTAGAATGAAAGTACGCAAAGTATGCAATCCTTTTATACTTGTATCTCCGACATCTGACACCATTTGTGCTGAAAATACAGACTTGTTTAGGTGCTTCAGCAATTATGCAGTATGCCCTTCCCAACTGCATTGATTATCAAGCTGTAATACCAGTAATTTAACACTGTCACCCTCTTGGATCTGCATGTCTTTATATGCTATACACAAGCTGGAAGGAAGTCTCTTATGAGTTCTGAACTGAATATAGTGGGTCTTTTCAAAGTTTAATGACAGTGAATTAGCTTTAATTATTTACTAATGTCAGTGAAAATTTCATTAGTAGCCATTTCTACCTCTGTACTTGACTTGCTAATTATTGCAGTGTATGTATCGTGTGCAAATGAAACAAACTTAGCATCTGTCAATTTAACAGGTGAGAGGCAATTAATATACACAAGAAAAAGCAACAGACCCAAAATGGACCCTCCCACAGGTATTTCAGAACAATGCCCTTTGTTTCCTGTTAGTCAGATAAGGTTCAAACCATTTCACAAAACTTCCAGTGACACCATAATATTCTAACCTTACTTAAGAGAATGCTGTGATTCACAGAGTCAAAGGCTTTTGACAGGTCACAGAAAATGCCAGTAGCCCCTATGCATTCTCGCTGTGTGTGTAAATAGCTTTCTCTACATCACAGCACTTAAAAAACCCAAACTGTGACTTGGACAATATATTATTTGCAGTCAGATGATTAAGGAGATCCTTGAACACAATATTTTTGAATATTATCGAAAAAGCTGGCAAGAGTGAAATTGGTAGATAGTTTGATGGTATCTCTTTATCCCCATTCTTCTAAAGATGCTTATCTTCAGCAGTTTTGAGCCAGTCTGGAAATGTTCTGCTGATAAGAGATTGATTACACAAATAACTTAAGACAGAACTCAACTCGCATGAGCAATCTTTGATTAACTTCATTGATATGTTCTCATAACCACTAGAATACTTAGATTTTAAGGATTTTGTGATGGATGTAACTTCTTTGGGTGACATGAGTGACATTTCCATTTTAATTAAGTTATTTGTAAAGACTGTTCTCTGATATTCCTTTGCACTGTTTGCTGTACCTGATAACCCCAGTCTGCCAGTAATAAAAACAAGGTACTTGTTTAAGAGATTTGCAACACTTATTACCAACATCTCATTTATTTTTAGAGCTATCTGTTGCTCTTCCATTTTGGCCCTACCTGTCTCTGTCTTCACTATATCCCATAAAGTTTTTATTTTACTGCTTGATGTAATTATCTTTTTCAGATAATGAACTATTCTTTGTAATCCATTACAATGCGAACATCAGAGCTGTTCCTAGATAGTAAATACAGTCTGCTTTTTGTCCCACATGATATCTTTATTGCTTGTGTAATCCAGGGATTATTTTTAAACTTCTGTTTGATTTGAGTTACCTTTAGGGCAAATCAATTTCCAAATGAGTAATGCTTTGTATTTTCCATTTGAGTCTTAACCCGTAACTGGTGATGTTGGGTGTGAGATACCCAGCTACATCTTTGAAGCCCCATTATTACCAGATTGTCGTGAATGCATCATTGTTGGTTCCTATACCTTCAAGTCAGTTTGTTGCAAGTCAGCTTGAAGTGCAGTACTCAACAGAGTGGTGAGTTGTTTGATTTTATACGTGATTTTTGAAAGTTACTGGGTATTTTTAACCCAACCTCACCAGTTGCAGAACTTTTTTTGGAATATTTTCGTATTCTATTTTATAGGTAGTATGGCATCTAGCAGGTTTCCTGTGATAGCTAATAATCCTGGATGCAGTTCTCATCAAAGCAGTGAGTTTATTTGATTCATTATTACTAGAAATTCTGCTTATTGATAACCACGTTAGTTACCCTGAGATTTTCTTGTTTTCCGATTTTCAGCTGACATGCCACCTAGAAGGTCGTCTATGAAACCTAGTCATCCTGGATTTGGTGACTGGGCGACATCTATACTGGATGAGTCTGAGAGCGAATGAAGTGGGGACGAAAATGTTATAGAACAAGGTTTCGAGAGTGCCCATGAAACCGAATCAGAGCATATGAAGCTGAGAATGAAGTGCATGGTATACCTAATGCTACAGTTCCTGGCCTGGCCTGGCCTGGCCCTACAACTTATCTTAGAAGAAAGATTAAGGATAGGCAAACGTACGTTTCTAGCATTTGTAGACTTAGAGAAAGCTTTTGACAATGTTGACTGGTACACTCTCTTTCAAATTCTGAAGGTGGCAGGGGTAAAATACAGGGAGCGAAAGGCTATTTACAATTTGTACAGAAAGCAGATGGCAGTTATAAGTGTTGGGGGACATGAAAGAGAAGCAGTGGTTGGGAAGGGAGTGAGATAGGGTTGTAGCCTCTTCCCGATGCTATTCAATCTGTATATTGAGCAAGCAGTAAAGGAAACAAAAGAAAAGTTCGGAGTAGGTATTAAAATCCATGGAGAAGAAATAAAAACTTAGAGGTTCGCCGATGACATTGTAATTCTGTCAGAGACAGCAAAGGATTTGTTGGAAGAGCAGTTGAACGGAATGGACAGTGTCTTGAAAGGAGGGTATAAGATGAACATCAACAAAAGTAAAACGAGGATAACGGAATCTAGTCGAATTAAGTTGGGTGAGGCAGCAGGAATTAGATTAGGAAATGAGACACTTAAAGTAGTAAAGGAGTTTTGCTATTTGGGGAGCAAAATAATTGATGATGGTCGAAGTATAGAGGATATAAAATGTAGACTGGCAATGGCAAGGAAAGCATTTCTGAAGAAGAGAAATTTGTTAACATCAAGTATAGGTTTAAGTGTCAGGAAGTCGTTTCTGAAAGTATTTGTGTGGAGTGTAGCCATGTATGGAAGTGAAATATGGACGATAAATAGTTTGGACAAGAAGAGAATAGAAGATTTCGAAATGTGGTGCTACAGAAGAATGCTGAAGATTAGATGGGTAGATCACATAACTAATGAGGAGGTATTGAATAGAATTGGGGAGAAGAGGAGTTTGTGGCACAACTTGACTAGAAGAAGGGATCGGTTGGTAGGACATGTTCTGAGGCATCAAGGGATCACCAATTTAGTACTGGAGGGCAGCGTGGAGAGTAAAAATCGTAGAGGGAGACCAAGAGATGAAGACACTAAGTAGATTCAGAAGGATGTAGGCTGCAGTAGGTACTGGGAGATGAAGAAGCTTGCGTAGGATAGAGTAGCATGGAGAGCTGCATCAAACCAGTCTCAGGACTGAAGACCACAACAACAACAACAACAGTTCCTGGATCATCACCAATTTCATTACAACCATCAAATTCCTTTGAAACAGACACATCATCATCAGATGAAAACGAACCCCTTTCAAAAAGGCAGAATTGTCAATACGAGCGAAAGAAGTATTATGGGAAGAACCATTTCATATGGTCCAAAAAACCTCCAGTTTCAAATGTTCACACAAGGAAACATAATATCGTTTCACATTTACCAGGAATAATTGGCCCTGCTAAAGTCTTCGGTCAGATTTGTAGACCCCAGACTGCTTGGACACTACTTTTTAGTGAGAGAATACTGAATGAAATAATTCTGCAAACCAATAAAAAATTGAGCCTCATGAGGGAAAAGTTGTCTGATGATACAAGAACTGATTACAAAGACTTGGATCTGATCGAGTTCAAGGCTTTTTTGGGGATTCTCATGTTCACAGCCATCTTCAAATCTAATAATGAAGATCTTCAAGCTATGTTTACAACCGACGGTACTGGTTGTGATATTTTTCGTTGTACAATGTCACTGAAAAGGGTCTTGGTGTTACTCCTCAGTATACGTTTTGATGACGCCTCAGACAGAGATGTGAGGAAAAAATGTGATACAACAGCTCTTATAAAATGAGTTTTCCAAGAGTTTATGAAAAACTGTATGGCTAGTTACTCAATTGGAATGTACGCTTGCATTGACGAAATGTTGGTGGACTTTTGTGGTCGATGCCACTTTAAAATGTATATCACCAGCAAACCTAGAAAATATGGACTCAAAATAATGGCTTTGGCAGATGCAAAAACCCACTACTTTCTAAACGCCTACATTTACTCCGGAAAGGATAGTGATGGCAGAACATTCACTGATGAGGAGAAGAAATTTTCCAAGCCAACTCAAGCAGAGTTGCAATTGACCAAACCCATTATCGGAAGTAACCGCAATATCACAGCAGATAATTGGTTTTCGTCCATTGCCCTCATACAGGAACTACATAAAAGCGGCTTGACATACGTAGGAACACTGCAAAAAAATAAACAATACCGAAATAATTTTTACCTGTCAAGGAAAGAGAAGTAGGAGAAGCTCTCTATGGTTTCACAAAGGAGACAACACTACTCTCTTATGTGCCAAAGAAAGGCAAGGCCATCCTACTTGTATCATCAATGCACCATACCCAGTCAACTGATCCAGAAACCAGAAATCATTGCCTTTTATAACAACACAAAAGCTGGGGTCGACGCCTTAGATGAGAAATGCACAGTATACTCAACAAGTCGATGGGCATTAGCCATATTTTTCACTCTAATGAACATTAGCCAAGTGAATGTCTATGTTATCTAGCGTGGATTCCCAGGGAATCCAGAGCTAACCAGATTGGAATACATCAAAAATCTTGCCAAGGAACTCGTAGACCCTCATCTCAATCGTCGACTTCAAAATGACCATTTGCCCCGTGAATTGCGGCTAAACATCAGCAGAATTCTGAAGATACCAGTTCCATGTGAAGGCAGACAAGACTTGGGCAAACAAGTGAGGTGTAAGAAGTGCCCACCAGACTCGGACAGAAAAACGAAAAAGGTCTGTAAAAGCTGCAACGCACCGATTTGCGGAGCCTGCACGATTCCTGTATGCCGAGATTGAGTAGAGTAATGGCTTGCCAATTCTTGTGTGTGTAATAACTTGTCAAAAAATAATGTGCTTTTATAAAGGTTCATTGTCGCTTTATACTGTAATATTCAAATTTGGTTTATTTGTTTATAAAAAATCTGCAGATATATGTATTTCGTGACATGTTGCAAAATTTGTTATGGACTTGCATATATTTGAAAAATTGTCTATTCTGTTCAATGTAAATAATTTTAAATAATTTTCTGCTGCCAAAAGTTGTTCAGAGATGTCAATAAAAGTTACTTTTGCAATGTATGTAGAAACTTTTCATTTCTCCTTCACCATTGAAGTATGAGGGCCATGGAAATTATTGGGTATCTATAACCCAACCTCACCAGTTGTGTTACAAAAATATCACCTCACCAGTTACCAGTTAAGTATTGTAAACATCTATCCAGTTCATGTCTTTGAGTAAGCTCCTAAAATTCTCAACTTTTGGCCAATTTATTACCCTCCTCTATTCAGAGTTAATAATTATTTATCCTGACAAGTTTCAACATTTAACATAAGATGCTGCATGTCATGATCAGATAGTCCATTTACTATTGATTTTGTGATATGACTTTGTTGCCTAGATTTTCCTATAAATATATCAGCATCAGTCTCAGAGTATATACGTACGCTAGTTGCAAAGTTCACAGTAAGAATTAAATTGAATGATAGTGTTACTAACTGTAATAATTGTTCACTGCCAACATTTTTAAATAAGCCCACATTAAAGTCACTGGGAACCACTATTTCCTTATCTTTTACTGTGAGATGAGACAACAAAGCTTCCAGGTTTTTTATGAAGAGGTTAATGTTTCCTGAAAGTGTTCTGTATGTACTTACTATTATGTGCTGATCACTACAAAGTATACTTGAACCAATGTCTTTGAACTCATGTTCTCTCTTAATATATGTAACAACTCATCCTTTACAAAATTGTTAAGGCTTTCGTGGCCACTTGTTGACAAACTGCCTATTGGCTTCTGTCTCAAGTTCTTCGGCCGACGTTCATCTATTGATTTTTCTGACGTTTCGCCAGCACGAGTGGCTGGCATTGTCAAAGCTTCACCCTCCATTGCCGGTGGTGAACTCAAGCCGAGCTCGCGGCCGCAGACTACATGTACCTGGCGCGCCAACATCCGAGGGCTTCTCCGCGGTCATTTCCGGTGCGGTTCTCCTCTTGCTACCTGTGACGGTTGTTCGCTGCAGTACGGGAAGCCAGGATCCATTTACCTTAAGGCTTTCCTTGTTCTTGTTGAAACTGTTCGCGTGTTTTTGTATTTCTACAGCTTCTCTGAACAAGCGCGTGTGATAGTGCTTCTCTACAGGCAGAACTTCCGTGTCGGCGAATTTTATTACGTGGTTGGTCTCATTCAGTGCGTGCTCTGCCACGGCCAATTTCTCCACCTGCCCCAATCTGCAATGTCGTTTATGCTCTTTGATCCTGGAGTGACGGACAGAATCGGCCGTATATTGTGCAAACATGGCGTAAAGACAATTTTCAAACTGACAAGGAAGATCAAAGAGTGTCTTAGATCGGCGAAGGAGAAAAGAGACCCACTTGCAATGTCGGGAATATACCGTAAACCATGCACATGCGGAAAAGTTTATGTCGGAATGACTGGACAATCAATTAACACCAGGATCAAAGAGCATAAGCGACATTGCAGGTTGGGGCAGGTGGAGAAATCTGCCCGTGGCAGAGCACGCACGGAATGAGGCCAACCACGTAATAAAATTCGCCTACACGGAAGTTCTGCCTGTAGAGAAGCACTATCACACGCGCTTGTTCAGAGAAGCTGTAGAAATACAAAAACACGCGAACAGTTTCAATAAGAAAGAGGAAAGCCTTAAGGTAAATGGATCCTGGCTTCCCGTACTGCAGCGAATGACCATCGCAGGTAGCAAGAGGAGAACCGCACCGGAAATGACTGCAGAGAAGCCCTAGGACGTTGGCGCGCCAGGTACATATAGTCTGCGGCCGCAAGCTCGGCTCCAGTTCACCACCGGCAATGGAGGGTGAAGCTTTGACAATGCCAGCCACTCGTGCTGGCGAAACGTCAGAAAAATCATTAGATGAACGTCAGCCGAAGAACCCGAGACAGAAGCCAATAGGCAGTTTGTCAACTCCTCCTTTTCCCGTATTCGTTTTGTGTGAATATGCTGCTCTAGAGTAAATCTTTTAAATGTAACTTATCGAAACCTGCGGTTATGTGGTGCTCACACAGGCACACAATCTCTATCTTTGCAGATCTCTCTAAATTTTCCAATCAGTTAAGAATCTCTTCTACCTTACTACTCAATCACCTAATTTTTTGAAGAGATAAGGTAAGCTTAATTTTCTGTTCATTCTTAAGCATTTTGTTGGGCTCTTCCACGATTTTCTCTTCTTTCAAAATATGGTGCCTGAATTCTGATTCTAAGGTGCCTCTCTGACACCAGTAACCACAGGGATCTTGCTATGTGTGATGGTGGCCCTCCATATACCATCTGCAAGAAGCTCAGTCAACCTGTCTTTCCCTCTCCTACACAGGTGTAAGCCATGTATAGTATATCTCCCCATCTCCCAATTGTAACATCAGGCACTGCACTCATATGAGATTTCATTTCAGTCAGCAGCAGCCTCCTCAACTCAGAATTCACATGGCTCACATCAGTATTAACCCAGAACTAGTCACTGTGCTGCAGGACTTTCACATAACTCACATTTGTGTTCTTATTTCATCCAGGTCAACCCTGATGCCGTAATTAATGTTCTTAGTCAGACTATTCCCTGCTCCACCTGACCCTTTTTGCTAAAATCTTTCCACAAATTCTCAATGTCCCCTGTCACCTTGTAACCTCCCCCTCACTTATCGACCTCAATGACAGTGAAAAATTAAACCGCGTGTACCTAATGGAAATTTGGGAAAAGCAATCGTCACCAAAGTTAATCTGTCGGTAAAGAGGGGGGAAAGGGTTACATCTAAATGAAAGGAAAAATGCTAATGAAACTGGTGGAAATTAATTTTGAAAAGGGGTAAAGTTAATAAAGAAAGTAAATGTGTGGCCGTTACGTTAACAATTAACTAGCAGTAATTAGATATTTGAGATTTGGAGGAAATTACGGTCGCCAGTCCTAAGGACAATAACTATAGTAAGTGAAAAAGGAAGGTTATTACACATATAATTAGCACTAGAAGCGTGGCAACTGAAGGTTGACATGTGTAGTGTGAAAACTGAAAGTTTGTCAGAAGTAATAAATTTCGCTACACACTGACTTAATTTAGCAAAAGAATTAATAAAACCGGAAAATCGAAAGTTAATTTAGTGACTGAAGTTACTAGTGAGCTTTCTTTCTGAAGCACATCGAAATTCAGTAAAATACGGTTAGTCTTGGACTACCTCAACAATCATTTCGAAAGCTACTTGAATCTACGCAATTTAGAAATAAGAGATTTAACTTTGATCTCGAATTAAATGATTCTGAACAATTAACAATAGTAAAATTTAGTACGTACCAAGCTGAGCTGCCGAAACAGGTAGCTAAAATACGGTAACAAAACTCGCACTCTTGATTTGTGCTTGTGCAATCTAAATATTGTAGCCAGCTATGAATACCTTAACTGAACTTTGAAATTAAAGCAGTGAAATCGAATGATGCTGGCGTTTGAATTTCAACGACACTCGGGTTCATTCCGGAAAAGGAAGGGACCCTGCTTGGTAATGCAATTGGGACAATGAGCAACAAAGGTTCATGCTACGTTGCTGTAATTTAGTTATGAAAATGGATCAGTTTGAAAAGCTGAGGTCTGCCATACAGTTCTAAAACTTTACGTGCTTCCAGTCTTCCTTATTGGTTGATTGAAGGTTTGAAGCCGTCGATCGAGGTGGTGGCGACAGTCACTCATTGTGGGCCATCGCTGTTGCAGAAGCTGGATGTTAGCGCGCCTTCTTCTCGACACGGTCACCAGGCGAAACGGGCTCTTGATGTGCGCCAGCTAATGCTTCCCGTCCGCGACACCGTGTCAGAAACTCTCATAGCAAGTCGAGCGCAATTACATGCTACCCAACCCCGCAAGAGTGGCAATTCGCGGGAGCGTCACACAACACACCTGCTCCACTGCACCACCCCAGCCAGACACCCCTGCTCTGCCCGTGCTCCACGCAGCAGAGCTAACACTACCAAAGATCCTAAACACTCTGGTTCTCCACACAACCTATCGATGTATTCGTTCGATAACAGTTTTCCCTAGGCAAGACCCAGCATAAAAATACAAATAATATTAATTTTTATATATATGAAAGTGCTGGCAGGTCGACAGACACACAAACGAACACAAACATACACACAAAATTCAAGCATTCACAACAAACTGTTGCCTCATCAGGAAAGAGGGAAGGAGAGGGAAAGACAAAAGGATGTGAGTTTTAAGGGAGAGGGTAAGGAGTCATTCCAATCCCGGGAGCGGAAAGACTTACCTTAGGGGGAGAAAAGGACGGGTATACACTCGCACACACACACATATCCATCCACACATATACAGACACAAGCAGACATATTTAAAGACAAAGAGTTTGGGCAGAGATGTCAGTCGAGGCAGAAGTGCAGAGGCAAAGATGTTGTTGAATGACTGGTGAGGTATGAGTGGCGGCAACTTGAAATTAGCGGAGATTGAGGCCTGATGGATAACGGGAAGAGAGGATGTATTGAAGAGCAAGTTCCCATCTCCGGAGTTCGGATAGGTTGGTGTTAGTGGGAAGTATCCAGATAACCCGGATGGTGTAACACTGCGCCAAGATGTGCTGGCCGTGCACCAAGGCATGTTTAGCCACAGGGTGATCCTCATTACCAACAAACACTGTCTGCCTGTGTCCATTCATGCGAATGGACAGTTTGTTGCTGGTCATTCCCACATAGAATGCATCACAGTGTAGGCAGGTCAGTTGGTAGATCACGTGGATGCTTTCACACGTGGCTCTGCCTTTGATCGTGTACACCTTCCGGGTTACAGGACTGGAGTAGGTGGTGGTGGGAGGGTGCATGGGACAGGTTTTACACCGGGGCCGGTTACAAGGGTAGGAGCCAGAGGGTAGGGAAGGTGTTTTGGGGATTTCATAGGGATGAACCAAGAGGTTACGAAGGTTAGGTGGACGGCGGAAAGACACTCTTGGTGGAGTGGGGAGGATTTCATGAAGGATGGATCTCATTTCAGGGCAGGATTTGAGGAAGTCGTATCCCTGCTGGAGAGCCACATTCAGAATCTGATCCAGTCCCGGAAAGTATCCTGTCACAAGTGGGGCACTTTTGTGGTTCTTCTGTGGGAGGTTCTGGGTTTGAGAGGATGAGGAAGTGGCTCCGGTTATTTGCTTCTGTACCAGGTCGGGAGGGTAGTTGCGGGATGCGAAAGCTGTTGTCAGGTTGTTGGTGTAATGCTTCAGGGATTCGGGACTGGAGCAGATTCGTTTGCCACAAAGACCTACGCTGTAGGGAAGGGACCGTTTGATGTGGAATGGGTGGCAGCTGTCGTAATGGAGGTACTGTTGCTTGTTGGTGGGTTTGATGTGGACGGACGTGTGAAGCTGGCCATTGGACAGATGGAGGTCAACATCAAGGAAAGTGGCATGGGATTTGGAATAGGACCAGGTGAATCTGATGGAACCAAAGGAGTCGAGGTTGGAGAGGAAATTCTGGAGTTCTTCTTCACTGTGAGTCCAGATCATGAAGATGTCATCAATAAATCTGTACCAAACTTTGGGCTGGCAGGCCTAAGTAACCAAGAAGGCTTCCTCTAAGCGACCCATGAATAGGTTGGCGTACGAAGGGGCCATCCTGGTACCGATGGCTGTTCCCTTTAATTGTTGGTATGTCTGGTCTTCAAAAGTGAAGAAGTTGTGGGTCAGGATGAAGGTAATGAGGAAAGAGGTTTTAGGTAGGGTGGCAGGTGATCGGCGTGAAAGGAAGTGCTCCATCGCAGCGAGGCCCTGGACGTGCGGGATATTTGTGTATAAGGAAGTGGCATCAATGGTTACAAGGATGGTTTCTGGGGGTAACGGATTGGGTAAGGATTCCAGGCGTTCGAGAAAGTGGTCGGTGTCTTTCATGAAGGATGGGAGACTGCATGTAATGGGTTGAAGGTGTTGATCTACGTAGGCAGAGATACGTTCTGTGGGGGCTTGGTAACCAGCTACAATGGGGCGGCCGGGATGATTGGGTTTGTGAATTTTAGGAAGAAGGTAGAAGGTAGGGGTGCGGGGTGTCGGTGGGGTCAGGAGAGGAGGAGGAGGAGGAGGAGATTAGTGTTTAACGTCCCGTCGACAACGAGGTCATTAGAGACGGAGCGCAAGCTCGGGTTAGGGAAGGACGGGGAAGGAAATCGGCCGTGCCCTGTCAAAGGAACCATCCCGGCATTTGCCTGTAGCGATTTAGGGAAATCACGGAAAACCTAAATCAGGATGACCGGACGCGGGATTGAACCGTCGTCCTCCCGAATGCGAGTCCAGTGTGCTAACCACTGCGCCACCTCACTCGGTGGTGGGGTCAGGAGGTTGATGGAGTCAGGTGAAAGGTTTTGTAGGGGGCCTAAGGTTCTGAGGATTCCTTGAAGCTCCACCTGGACATCACGAATGGGATTACCTTGGCAAATTTTGTATGTGGTGTTGTCTGAAAGCTGACGCAGTCCCTCAGCCACATACTCCCGACGATCAAGTACCACGGTCGTGGAACCCTTGTCCGCCGGAAGAATGACGATGGACCGGTCAGCCTTCAGATCACGGATAGCCTGGGCTTCAGCAGTGGTGATGTTGGGAGTAGGATTAAGGTTTTTTAAGAAGGATTGAGAGGCAAGGCTGGAAGTCAGAAATTCCTGGAAGGTTTGGAGAGGGTGATTTTGAGGAAGAGGAGGTGGGTCCCGCTGTGACGGAGGACGGAACTGTTCCAGGCAGGGTTCAATTTGGATAGTGTCTTGGGGAGTTGGATCATTAGGGGTAGGATTAGGATCATTTTTCTTCGTGGCAGTGATACTTCCAGCAGAGAGTACGAGTGTAGGACAGTAAATCTTTGACGAGGGCTGTTTGGTTGAATCTGGGAGTGGGGCTGAAGGTGAGGCCTTTGGATAGGACAGAGGTTTCGGATTGGGAGAGAGGTTTGGAGGAAAGGTTAACTACTGAATTAGGGTGTTGTGGTACCAGATTGTGTTGACTGGAATTTTGAGGGTTGAATTTCCTTCATGAAATCCTCCCCACTCCACCAAGAGTGTCTTTCCGCCATCCACCTAACCTTCGTAACCTCTTGGTTCATCCCTATGAAATCCCCAAAACACCTTCCCTACCCTCTGGCTCCTACCCTTGTAACCGCCCCCGGTGTAAAACCTGTCCCATGCACCCTCCCACCACCACCTACTCCAGTCCTGTAACCCGGAAGGTGTACACGATCAAAGGCAGAGCCACGTGTGAAAGCACCCACGTGATCTACCAACTGACCTGCCTACACTGTGATGCATTCTATGTGGGAATGACCAGCAACAAACTGTCCATTCGCATGAATGGACACAGGCAGACAGTGTTTGTTGGTAATGAGGATCACCCTGTGGCTAAACATGCCTTGGTGCACGGCCAGCACATCTTGGCGCAGTGTTACACCGTCCGGGTTATCTGGATACTTCCCACTAACACCAACCTATCCGAACTCCGGAGATGGGAACTTGCTCTTCAATACATCCTCTCTTCCCGTTATCCATCAGGCCTCAATCTCCGCTAATTTCAAGTTGCCGCCACTCATACCTCACCAGTCATTCAACAACATCTTTGCCTCTGCACTTCTGCCTCGACTGACATCTCTGCCCAAACTCTTTGTCTTTAAATATGTCTGCTTGTGTCTGTATATGTGTGGATGGATATGTGTGTGTGTGCGAGTGTATACCCGTCCTTTTCTCCCCCTAAGGTAAGTCTTTCCGCTCCCGGGATTGGAATGACTCCTTACCCTCTCCCTTAAAGCCCACATCCTTTTGTCTTTCCCTCTCCTTCCCTCTTTCCTGATGAGGCAACAGTTTGTTGTGAAAGCTTGAATTTTGTGTGTATGTTTGTGTTCGTTTGTGTGTCTGTCGACCTGCCAGCACTTTCATTTGGTAAGTCACATCATCTTTGTTTTTAGATATATATTTCCTACGTGGAATGTTTCCCATATATATATATATATATATATATATATATATATATATATATATATATATATATATATATATATATATATATATATATATATATATAAAAAGAATTACAATATATAAAGACACAGAAATGTCATATCTTGAGGTAATAAAACAAAGAAAAAAAATTATAGTACAATAGATGGAAACAGGAGGAGATGCATTTCCGGCGTTACACGTGCCCCACATTGTCTGAGGATGTTCGTGTAACCTAAACAGACTCAGAAAATGTACCAAAAAAGAAACAGCAGAAATGCATATGCTCAAAACATCAACAAAATTTAGCATAGGTCTAATTAAGCATAAATCAATTTTTAGACCATAATAATTGAGTGGAGGCACTCCTAATCTTATTCCACTCTGTCATCTTGCACAAAATATAACATGTTGACAACATATTAACATTCATACAAAACATAGAAAATGGTTTAGCTACCCAAAAAATCAAAATTCCTAACAGTATCAATAAATGGAATGCTATTTACAAAATTAATCAGAGTACATGGTCGTAAAAAAACAGGTATATCAAAATATGCAAATTAATAATTAATTACATAGAATACACATTTTATATAACCTTTTCCTAATTAATATTCTCGTCATGAGAGTCCACTTAACGCTAAACCAGAAAATAATATACAGCAGATTGAAAAATACATAAATATTGACAGCAGAATTCTTTCACATCAGCTGTCCAGGAAGAAAAACAATTCTGCCTTCCGTACCCGCAAGTACAAAAAATGCCGACCAGCACAAGAGCCGACAGCGGCTCCGCCTCGCCAGTACTGTTGCGCCCGCTCTTTGTGGCACGCTTGATCTCACTCGCCTGTGTAACGGCATTTCCAGAACGTCCGTTTCACTGAATTCTTTGGGAAAAACTCACTCCTGAGTAATCTCAAGGAGTCCATTAACACTACCACAGTGGCTAACTCAACAATGTCCATCATCACACATGTACAAGCCTGAAACGTAAAACATCGTCTAAGTACATCGGCAATGACTAGTAAACTTCTTTAATGTCCTCTTGGTCAGGCAAAAGCATGGCAATCTGGCAAATCGTTAAATATTACACTCTATATTTACCTACTGTACAAATTACCCTTCTGTGGTATTAATCAATCCTAGGTTGGTACAATTTCAAGTCTACAATGTTCCGTATACCTAATAGTTTTCCAGAGCTTGGATACTCTAAGCAATAAGCATTTGTGTGAGGTATACCAATGACTTTATATGGTCCATTATAAACAAACTTAAATTTAGAGATTTCATTGTCTATCTCGCTCGATTTCTCATGAGCTTTTACAACTACTAAATCTCCGATTGCAAACTTAGCAAAACGCGCTTTAGCGTCATAACGACGTATGCGTGCATCGGCTCTTAGCTTCATTACTTCTCGCAAACGATCTTTTTTCACACCAATATTAATGTCAATCTGTGGAGGGAATTTGATTATCTCTTCCACAAGTCCCGGTTTGTCTGAAAACACACTCTTATTTCTCATTATTACTTCATACAGGCCTCGTCTTTGTTTGTGTGTTACGTTTGACACACCGTCTACAATACTTTCGAATTCACTTTCTACACTATTGTCAATGCCGAAATTCCTCACGTTACAGTAGTTCAAATTCATACCTACGTCAATACCATCTGGCCAGTTAACAATGTGTATAGGCTGGTATTGCCTATGCACACTGTCTCCTGCCTCGTCAAAACTAACTACTATTGTTTTATCTTGTGACGTACATGTCAAAGTTTTGCTTTCGCAATTAATCACTGCACGGTACTTTAATAGCCAATCTAACCCGATAATTACTTCCGTAATTAAGTCTGGCACGACGACAAACTCTTGTTCAAATCATGCCCCACATATCTCGAAGTTGACAAAAATCTGTTTTGTGACCGGTTTACTGGCCTTCCCAGTAGCACCGATAATTTTCACTCCTGATGCTGGCATAACTACGATGCCGGGTCTGTCTTTCAGTAACTCAAATATTTTCCCAGATACAGCACTCAATTCTGCACCGGTGTCAATCAACACGTTTCGTTGTAGGTTGTGCATATTAACAGACACTACTATCTGTCTACACTTGTCCTCGACTGTTCCTTTATTTTCCCACAGTAAATCCTCGTCTGTACCCAGGTCATTCCAGAAAAAACCATCCGGCTTTGATCCTAAATCTGGCTTATCTGGCGGCCTTTTCAGCCTCTGTTCACGTACAGTTTTAATTTCAACACGTTTGTCCTGAGGCTTAGTCTGTAGCTTCGCCCCCAATACCGAAACCTTTTCCTGTAACTCGTCAACTAGTGAGTGTTGCTTTGCTATCAATTCATTAATTGTCATCTTCGTTGATTCCTCTTTGGCCAGATCGATCTCATCTGCCAATCTACCTGGAGGAATGTGCTCAGTAGTATCTGCAATTACTTCCTCTAGATCTGCGCAACCTACACTGCTACCATCTGACCGTATAACGTCAGCTCTAACCTCATATACGCTGTAATCTACGTGCTTTTCTACCAATTGTGTCCGGCTATCACTAAAATTTTCGTAATCTTTCTCCTTAATACTCTCGCAATGTTTAAACTGGAGGTTTGCGTCGGATGGGTCAGCCACATCTACCACTAAAACTTTCGGTAAAGTCTGCCGTTCAGGGCGAGAACTTTCCATTACTACTTCAACATCTAACTCCCGCGGGACGAAACACGACGAACCTTGCTCGTGCTCCCCATTAATACCAACTATTTCTAGTAAAGTCTGCCGGTTAGGGCCAGAACTTTCTATCACTTCACAAATACTATCTTCCTGTGGGATGAGACACGGCAAATCCTGCCCGCGCTCCCCATAAACACTTCTCCCGTACAGGCCCCTATAATCTCTTAGTTCGTCGTATAAGCGACCGAACTGCCTTAACCAGACCTCATCCCTCTCTGCATTCCCTCGCTCAATGACAAACGTGTTATCCGACATCTGATCTTCTCTCAACAATTACAAATCATTCGTAAACTCAATCTCCATTTCCGCTGTGGGTGTTACAGCTGCCACTTTATAATCGTTTTCCGGAACACTACTTAAATCGTTCTCACTGACAGTGAATGTATTTTCTACTGCCGTGTCTACAGCTGATCTACTACTTGTGGGCGCACTCCTTTCTCTTAACACTGGCACACTCTCCCACTGTTGAATATTCCATACGGAATTTTCGTAATGACGACACCTGGGTTTTCTCCTGTTATTGGGCCTCCTAAATTTCTCCACGCCCGGTCGGCCCCTCACCAGCGTGGCTAATGGTTTCCCTGTCTCATCCCAGCAGATACGCTCCCCGGATACTGCTGAGGCATCTGATCACACCCTCTGGCGTTATTACTATTCTGCGAAGCCCATATCACGCTAGTATGATACTGGTTTCCGTCATTCCTGTTATTATTTGCATTGTACCGATTGTCATTACGGCCCGAACCACTATTGTTATTGCTGCCAACATTGCGGTATGCATTATTCCCATAGTTATCGTTGTTGTGGTTGCTGTGGTACCCGTTGTTAACACGGCCTCTACCACTGTCGCGATTATTGCGCCAATTGTCCTCGTCCTCAACTCTTTCCAGGAAATCATTGATTGTCCTGTAATTGCTTCGTATGTAGCATTTTGTATCATCTGGAAGCTTCTTGTAGAGTTCCCAGACTATTTCGGATTCTGTGCGGCGATCACGCAAATATTCCAACTTACGGATCCAGCCCTCACAAAACTCCTTCATCGAGCCGCGCGAATTCGCATCAAAAGGCCTCGATACGACAAATTCGCGCCAGACACTTTGCTGTTTTTGCTCTGACCAGTATTCAGCCAGAAACAAATTTTTAAACTCGTCAAAAGTCAGGTTCATAATGTTGAAGTTTAAGCCCCAACGCTTGGCATCACCAGCCAACACATCAATAACCGCATTAATTTTTCTCTCATTAGTCCATGATCTGGGTAAAACTCTTTCACAATTTTTAATGAAATCCATCGGGTGTATGCCGCCTTTTTTCAAGGGGTCGAACCGCTCCTCTTTCGTCAACAATTCCAAACTATGTGCACAGATTGGCACATAGCTCTGTTTTTCATCAAGTTTCTTTTCGAATTCTGACACTCTCGTAATTACTTGGCAAGTGGTTGTTGCAAGCGTTTCTACTTCCCTTTTTTTCTCTTCACAGGTATTAGCCTACTTCGTCACTTTGGTATCTACTTCGGATACTAAAGCCTTTAAAGTTTCCACCTTCTTTTGATCCTCGTTTTTCACTAATTGAATTTGTTCCGTCACCTTATTCTCGATGATCGGAGCACCTGCTTCTCCTAAACTTTTCTCGATTCTGCTAATTTCGGAATAAAAACGAATATTTATGCTTGCAATTTCCCCCTGAACGCCTATCATTTCCTGTTTAAGATTACCGATTTCGGTATTAATTACAACAATATCTTCTTTGATTTTATCAACTTTTGTGTTAACAACGCCAACATTGTTGTTAACAATGTTAATAGCTTTGTTCTCATTGTCTAGCTTCTGTTCAGTTTTTTCAAACTGAGCTTCTTGCTTGGCAGCCAGATCTTCTACAAATAATATTTACAAAACAACCAATTTTATATATATATATATATATATATATATATATATATATATATATATATATATATATATATATATATGGCAGCCTGATCTTCTACAAATAATATTTACAAAACAACCAATTTTTTTATATATATATATATATATATATATATATATATATATAATTTTTTTTTTTTTTTTTACTGTCTGGTAAGTCCCCCCCCCCCCCCCCCCGACCTGTGGTTCTGGGTGAAATTTCCAAAATCTACCCCTTTCTCTAGACCTCTCCACTCCTTTTCCTTCAGCCCTCTTCCTTCCCCTTCAACCCTTCTGCTGGAAGAAGGAGCCAATGGCTCTGAAAGATTGCATATATATATATATATATATATATATATATATATATATATATATATATATATATATACACACACAATCACAATATATAAAGACACAGAAATGTCATATCTTGAAACAAAGAAAAAAAATTATAGTACAATAGATGGAAATAGGAGGAGATGCATTTCCAGCGTTACAACCTGACTATGGCAAGCACTTGGCTTCACAATGCTTGTGACCTGGTACCCTTTTCCTAATTTGTCCCGTACCATCTGGCCTACATCACTCCCATGGCTACTACCTAGCAGCAAGACCCTCTTCTTCCTACTCTCTTTTGGTACCAGCTTACATTGAGTTTCTTTGCTAGAAATCTGTTGTGCCCTATTGTGATCTCCTACTTCAGGTCATAAGTCAAATTTATTCAATGCCGTTAGCTCAAGTATGGATGAAAGGCTGCTCCCCTTTCGCCTGTTTGCTTGTTACCCTTACCCAGTTCCCAGGATCTTTTTCCTCCTTCAACCTATCTAGTTCAAATTTCGTATGATCTAATTCCTCCTTAAGGGCACAAATCTCAGCCTCCTCCTCAGTGATTCTCTAGTCTTTTTTGCAAAACCTACAGATCCTTGGAAGAACCTCATTGAGTTTCCCATTCAGTTCCCCACTACAATCACTCCAGTGAAATTCCAACCCACAGTCTACCCATAACACTCCCTCTTTGACTGTCCTACAGCAACATGCACACTTATCATGGATTGTAACGCAGATTACATGCTTAAAAATAGAACTAAATCACTTAACACACTTTACACTACATGCATCTCCGTTATTTATGAGCAGCAGAATTCAGTCCTAAGCACTTCAGGTGTATGATATAATGTAAAAAGTTATTTATTTCCTCTTACAACAACAACTTAGCAGTCACTCAACTGAGTATCTGTGAATTATTATAATCACAACAGAATGTAACTTTACAGTATGCAAACTGCACATAAACAACTAGCGCGTGAGATTCTAAATCAAACAACTTAAGATTTACAATCACTTATTGACAGTATAATATAATTTGGAAGATAAAAAATCTATTCACCAAGCGGTGGTGGAACACACACATAAAAGGAGGTTATAATTATGCAAGCCTTCAGCTTCAGCTTACTGTCTGGTAAGCCCCCCCCCCCCCCCCGGACCTGTGGTTCTGGGTGAAATTTCCAAAATCTACCCCTTTCTCTAGACCTCTCCAGTCCTTTTCCTTCAGCCCTCTTCCTTCCCCTTCAACCCTTCTGCTGGAAGAAGGAGCCAATGGCTCTGAAAGATTGCATAATGTGTGTTCTGCCACCACTTGGTGAGTAGATTTTTTATCTATCTAATAAAATTATAACTTAAGATTTATGCTACTTTCTGGAAATATGAACTTAATAATGAATGGACACACACAAATTAATTGTTGGAAAGACAAACAGAACAATTAAATGGGATTCTCTAAGTTGAGTGCGCCAAAACTTAAACAAATATATGACTACAACCTGACCTTAGGATCTTTTCGTGTTTTCTGGACTAATACATAAAGGAAAGTGATATCTTTAATAGTATGCTTAAAAATGCACTAATACATGTATTTAATGAGTAATTTGTACTGAACTGACTGTTATTACAATCCAGATAACTTATCTTTACAAGAGCGCAAAAACTCTGACATCTCTCCTTGTGTAGTCCTGCCAATACATTTATTAAAAAGCTAATTTGTAGATGTTACAGGCTGAGTATAAAAACACCAGATGCCAATTAGATACAATAAAAAGGCAGGTTGAAAATAATAAAGACATAGAAAATGCTAAAAGTACACTGCCATATCACAACCTAATTACATTAAAACAGGAAACACAGGTATGCAATAGTGTATTTGTGGATACAGAGGTACAAAGTCCAAAGCCATATCAGCCACACATCAATCTTATTACAGTTACATCAGCCATCCATGTATATTTTCTTATACATCAATAAAGTTTGTGAGCCTACACATAATTAACACTCTACCCAAAGAAGTAAACATGATCAATGCCAGTAACCATTTAGGATTGGATAAAACATTATACAGGAAGTAAAAAATCATATTTATCTAATTACGGTACCAGAAAAATTGTTGAAATACAAGTCAACACTGTGGACAGTCTGAGGAGGAAATTATTGGTGGCTTTCATATAGGGTTGGTTACAGGTAATAGGCAGAAGGTGTTGGGAGAGAGAGAGAGAGAGAGAGAGAGAGAGAGAGAGAGAGAGAGAGAGAGAGAGAGAGAGGGGGGGGGGGGGGGGGAGGTTTCTGGAATGGATCTAAGGATTTCAGGAGGAACTGGTGTCTGACAGCTGGTGAAAGCCCTCAGCCAAGTAAAGCAATTCCAGTAGTTCATAGCCACAGCAGTAGAGCCTTTGTTGGTATGTAGGATGTTAAGGTCAGGATTAGTTTTTACGTGGTGGATTGTGGGTATTCCTGCAGATGTAATGTGGGTTTCCATGATACAAATGTGTCACCAAAAGGATTTCAATGACGGAAGAATGCATGCAGTAAAAGGTAGACAGATGGGTTTTGCAGGTTACAGTGTCACTGAGTCCAGAGACCTGTCCAACAAAACAGGTGGGTGTAAGTCAGGGTGTCAGCTTTACCAGCCACCATTGCAGAAAGCCCTATTATATAGAGATGTTGAATTTTTACCTTCACACAACTTGTAAAAGTGCTACAAAACTGGTGAATAGGTGGAAGGTTACAAGCACCATTTGACATCAAAAGCCAACCTTTCAGGTCACCCCTGGAACTTGAACCTCAGAATATCGCCATTTCTCACATCACATCACAATTGTAGCATAGGAGTCATCTGCCATATCAGTTTCACCCTAAAAAGACCTTTTGGGCCAGATAACATTAAGACACATCTGCCACCTACCCAACTGCCCTGTTGTAGCCAGTTGATGACATAACTTGAGTTCCACCATCATCACAGCACCAACCATTGACAGACTTGGAAATGAAGCAGCCTCTATATGCAGCCATCTATGGGGCAGGTCCAAGCAACTGTGGTCAGTTCACAAATAACTTCCTCACCCTCCAATCTGTGCCATAGCCAGTATTTTCTGATCCTATGGGCTGACAGCATTTTTCCAGCTTCCCTATAAGGAAGTGAGAGAGGGGTCATGATGTGGCAGCATACAGATTCACTGCAGCCTCATAAGGAGATCCAGACTGCCATGAAGATTCCAAAGAGACTTGTCCAGTTCCAGCAAGTACTTCATCATATCCCTTGGCAGCCAGCATCTGCTCATGGCAGTATGTTCTTGTAATGACACAAAGGAATAATACCCAACTGCAGAACTGTTGCACTCTTATCAATTACGGCTAAGGTGTTCATGCAGACTGATTCAGTTTTTGCCCAGTGACTTCTTGGATGTTTGTATGTCAGTTGGCAAAGCTCCTGAAATATTGCATACTACCAGGACTCTCTTTCTAGGCACCATTCATTCAAGTGTCTCACTGTGCAACAGCTTAGTGTAATAAATTACAGGTTTATGAGGCAGTTCATGTCCAGACACTGACAACTAGCACCTACCGGAGAGCAACATTAAATTCTTCACCATACAAAATGTAAAAATGTAGTAGTCTTTGACTAAATTATTCATTAATCAACACTGAAAAAGTCATATTGTACACTTATCTGGCAGGCTCTCATGATGTCAGAGGATACAGTACAACTGCCATTTGTGCACAAAATAGATTGTTTACAAAACATTTGTGCAGTCTATACTGACTGGGATATTCGACAATTTTGTGGGATCTAAATGATGAGTGAAATTAATGGTTTGTGTCTCACTGAGGATGTGATCATTAGAAACTGCACACATGCTCTGATTCAACATGTATGGGTATTTAAACCCCATTACTCCCATTGCAAGTACAGTACTCAGAGTGCTCTATCCTTTTTCTACCATTTGGCATGATTTACATTTCTCTGAATGCTTTGTACACATGGAAAATGTCAAGTCAGGCCATGTCTCGCATTTCATGCTAACATATAATGCCCTCCTCAGTAGCTTGCTGGATGAGCCAGACATCAGGCTTACAAAGTGCAGAAGCATATCACCTATAATACATCAATAGTTACTTACACATTACTCCATTAAAACAAATATGCAGATTTATGTGTGCTTTATTTGTTTATTTTTCATGAATATGAATCATTTCATTCCGTGGTGTGGACTATTCCAGCAGTAACTAGTTACAAATGGCAGAGGGCAGGAGATCCCAGAAAATAATTTCTGAAGATTTTTTTTTTAATTACTTAAATAATACAAACAAGCCTTACAATGAACATTCAAAACTCTTAAATCATTTGAGAGCAAAGCTGCTCATATAAACACGTAACCAACAAAAAATGAAAGATTGGAAAAGGTACTCTACATACTTAAAGACACACACACACACACACACACACACACACACACACACACACACACAAAACTATTATTCCTTTTGCATTTTTTGTGTTGTCTTTGGGAGGTACAAATATCAATCTAAACAAAAAAAGCCTTCGGTATCAGTTTGCCATTCTGTGAGCTACTTATCCACCTCAGCAAATGTGGATGTTTGCTAGATGTTTTCATCATTACTACTTTTATAACTTCTATTCTTAATGTGTATGTTGATGCTCCAATTCATTTGTGATCCTTGTAATGTCTGATTTTAATGTGGAACAACCCAACCAGCATTGAAATGACATGCTCTTCTGGTAAATCATATTTCTATTCTTAGCTCTGTCTCATATCTGAAATCTACAAAAGGAATTTTTCGTTGTACGCTTTGTAATGCCCATTAAACGAAGTTAAATTTATTTCTCATTAAGTATTTTACATTTCTGTACCAAATTATTAAAAAAAAAATTAGCTTAATATTTCAATGCAATTTTTACATTATTTTCTCACATGTAGGTGTGTAATATAACAATGAGCCAAAGTTATTCTTGTAACCATGTAGAACACTTAATTTAAGCACCACTGAGAATACGCCACACATCTATGAAATAACATCAAATTACATTGAGACATTGAATAATATTACTCGTTCTCCACTGTCTTAATCTTTCTTGTCCTGATACTAACTTGAACAAAATAAAATATACCACCACTGTTGTAATATCTTAATTCCATGATATAATTTCTTATTACACAATATTTACTTGCACTTATTAACTGATCAAATAACACAAACCATTTTCTGGCTGCTGCAATTATAAATCAGTATCTTTCAAGATACATGAACAATCAATGTTAAATCCATCACCATCACTGTTTATTTTTAAAACAAGCTGCATGGAGAAAATTGGGCATATTTCTCACTGGAAATTAATCTGTACTGTGAGCTTCCCCAAACTGCTTACAAAAGTCACTAATACAAATTATTTTTTTAAAGAAAGGACAATATTGAAGACAACATAATCAAAATTTGTATTATGTTGAATTCACTTGTAACTTCAGTTATATAATGATAGCTAATGCAGGTTTAATTGCATATATTTGTGGCAAAATCATAAAAACTACACAACATCTGATAACACAATTACTAAATAGTGGCCAGAAACTATGTTCTGTATCTGTCTACAATAAAAAGGAAAATGATTGAGAATCTGATATGAGTTTACGAAATCATATTTTCATACAAAACTTAAGTCTATAATGTGGTAGTTAAAAATGAAATGAAATACTTGACATGGAAAAACATTGAGTAGGTGCAATAAGGATAACTTATTAGCACTGGTTAACATTTCAGTCAGAATGACTGATAATGAATGCAGTTAAATTCAATGACATTTCCTTTTCTGCTTTTTCTTTTCTTCTATGTGATCATGTCCTTACCCTCCCTGTAAATGAGTTGAATTAGGTGTTTTTTACTGAAGATACCAATTATGTTACAATTATCACAGCACAATCTTGTTAAATAACAACAGATAATCAAATTGCATGCATCAATGTATTCTCACCAAGTACAAGAACATCAACTTGTTCCATAAATTTTTACTGATTTCCCTCTACCCAAATATTTCTGGAATCCACACATTACAAGAATTTAATAAAAAGCAGTAGTGCCCCTTCAGTGGATATATTAGTTACACCTAAAAAATTGAATGAACAATCAGGAAGAATTTTCACACAGTTAAACTATTTTAAGAAGTCTAAATATTTAATTAACAACAAATAATATCCAACAAACCATGTGTATTTCAATGAAACAAAAGCTGTTTCTCTCAACACTATTAAGACAAATGTTGAGGCAAATATAGATGATCTTAATGCTTACATTTTAGAGTAATTAACCAATCCTGTTGGTGGTGATGGAGTTTTGATCAATGGCCTTATTTCAGCAAACTTAGGGTGGTTCTTATCACCAAGCAATTTGAATATAACTGTTTCACTGGTGGTGATGTAACAACCCATCTGACTCATTCTCTAAAGGAAACCAAAATAAATTCAGTTGTATTTAATGAAAAATACAAGATCATTAATTTGAACCTTACAGTCATTTATGAATTAAAATCACATTCATTCACAAAATTTCAAACATTCAAATATAAAACGCAATTTACTCAAAGCAAAATGTTTCAATATGATAAACACAAGCTGAAGTGCAAACAGTGATACAGTACACCATAACTTTGACAATAAAAGAGGTGAGAATACATTAGAGAAGATAAACTCCTTTGCCGAGATCACTAATAATAACTTTTACTCTCAATAACTGGTTTCAGTAATCAGTGTTACCACCTTCAGATCTGCAAAGCATTTATATGACTATATAGAAAACAATTGTAATATGCATGATCAGGTACAGTGTAAAAGAAAAAAAAATTACAACAAATATTTCATATTTCTTAAAAGAATGGTGAAAGTGCTATTTCTCACGAATTGGCAGGCGTGTAACAGACAAGAAGCTTGATGCATCAGCACGTCACAATTAAAACAACTATATACACAGTTATTCACCACACACATCTGTCTTATATCAATCACAAGGGAGCACATCACTGCCACCAGGACGCTGCAAGACTGGCAGGCAGTGACCAGTAAAGGCTACTGGTAAGTAGGTAGGCAGGTTTGTTTAAAAGAGGGGGGGAGAGGGACCTAACTACGAGGTCATCGGTCCCTTGTTCCTAATAAAACAATGCCACAAGTGTGAGAATAAAACAGACGAAACATATAACACCAAACAGAAAGAAAGGAAAGACCACAAGAACGAAGGAAAGGCAACGAACACTAAAATGAACAAAAGAGGAAAGGCAAACAACAGAAAGATGCAAGAAACAGTTAGAAGAGAGTAAAACAAGAAAGCAGATTACAGTGGTTGGCCGACCATGAAATTAAAAAGGAAAAGCCAACCACTCTGCAACACATTAAAACTTCCACCCTAAAAGCACTAGGGTGGAGGACACAAAGGGACAACGGACATGCGCTAAAACTTGAATCAAACAATAAAATCCATTCTCATGAATAAAACGTAAAACTAAATCAGCCAATGAGGCATTGTCAGATAAAATGAGCGGCAACGAGTCCGGTAACCCAAGATTTCGACCCTGGGCAGTCAAAGTGGGACAGGGCACCAGAATATGGGCCACTATCAACCAGGTGCCACACTGACACTGAGGTAGGTCTTCACAGCACAGGAGATAGCCACGGGTCACCCAGGCATGGCCAATGCGGAGCCAGTAGAGAACCACGGAGTCCCTGCGAGAGGCTCTCATTGAGGACTTCCACACATTTGTGGTCTCCGTAACTGCTCACAGTTTGTTGTGTGTACTGAGATTTTGCCATTCCGTCTACCAAAACTGAAAAACCTTGCGGTGTAATAACAAACGCAAATCAGTTATGGGGATGCCCATCTCCAGAAGCGGTTTCCATGTAGCCTGTTTGGCCATCCTGTCAGCAAGTTCATTTCCTGGGATTCCGATGTGTCCACAGGTCCAGATGAACACCACTGAACGACTGGGCCGTTCCAGGGCATAGATGGACTCGTGGATGGCTACCAAAGGATGACGATGGTAGCACTGGTCGATAGTTTTCAGACTGCTCAAGGAGTCAGTACATAAAAGAAAAGACTCCCCAGGGCATGAACAGAGATACTGAAGTGCACGAGAAATGGCCACCAGCTGTGGAGTGAATACGCTGCAGCCATTGGGTAAGGAATGCTATTCAATGCGGCTGCCGTGAACGTAGGCAAAGCCAACGCAACCATCAGCCATCGAGACGTTGGTGTAAATGACTTCTGAGCCATGGACGTCAAGAATCGAGAGGAAGTGACAGCGGAGAGCTGCAGGGTTAACAGAGTCCTTAGGGCCACGTGAAAGTTCCAGACGAAGCTGCGGCCGGGGCATTCACCATGGAGGTGTACGTGAATGGACCGCAAACAGATGTGGTAAAGAGGACTCCAATTCAGAGAGAAGAGACCACATGCGAACTGCAATTGTTAGCCCTGACCTAGGCCACCGATGCAGGAGATGGACTGCTGTGAGTGGGAAAAGGAGACAGTAATTCGGATGCTCAGGAAAACTACGAATGTGTGCTATGTAACTGGCGAGCAGTTGTGCACATCTGATTTGCAATGGAGGGACACCAGCCTCCAACAGTATGCTGGTCACCAGATTCATCCTAAAAGCTCCTGTCGCTAGTCAAACCCTGCAGTGGTGCACAAGGTCGAGTAATGCAAAACTGACTGTGCTGCCAAACCATAAACCAGACTCCCAGTCATTTCGAGATTGGACAAGGGCTCTGTAGAGCCGCAGGAGCGTAGAGTGATCTGCACCCCAATTGGTGTTGCTCAGGCAACGGAGGGCATTGAAGTGCTGCCAGCACTCCTGCTTAAGCTGACGAAGATGAGGAAGCCAAGTCAATCAGGCATCGAAAACCAGTCCTAAGAATCAATATGTCTCCACTACAGTGAGTGGATCGTCATGAACGTAAAGTTCTGTGTCCAGATGAACATAACAATGCTGACAGAAGTGCATGACACACGACTTTGCGGCTCAAAACTGGAAGCCATGGGCTAGAGCCCATGACTGTGTCTTGTGGATGGCTCCCTGTAGGTGATGCTCAGCAACACCAGTACTGGAGCAGCAGTACGAAATGCAGAAGTCGTCTGCATACAGAGAAGGTGAGACGGAGGGCCCAACAGCTGCTGCTAGAGTGTTAATGGACACTAAAAATGGAGAGACACTCAATACAGAGCCCTGTGGGACTCGATTCCCCTGGATATGGATGGAATTATGGGAGGCACCAATTTGGACGTGGAAAGTATGGAGCAACAGGAAATTTTGGATAAAAATCGGGAGCGGGCCCGGAGACCTCACTCATACAATGTGGAAAGGATATGATGTCGCCAGGTCATGTCATACGCTTTTCATAAATCAAAGAAGACAGCGACCGGGTGTTTACGCCTGGAAAAGGCTATTCGGATGGCAGACTCTAGCAACACAAGGTAATCAGTGGTAGAGCGACCATGGCGGAAGCCGCCCTGACATGGAGCCAGTAGGCCACGTAACCCCAGGACCCAACCCAACCGCCGACGTACCATACATTCCAGCAGCTTACAAACAACGTTGGTGTGGCTGATGGGCCGATAGCTATCCACATCAAGCGGGTTTTTATCAGGTTTGAGCACCAGAATGATCGTGCTCTCCTGCCATTGCGAAGGAAAGACGCCATCGCACCAGATCCGGTTAAATATGATGAGGAGATGTCGCTTGTAGTCAGATGAGAGATGTTTAATCATCTGGCTGAGGATCCGATCAGGCACCGGAGTTGTGTCGGGGCAATGTGCAAGGCCATTGAGGAGCTCCCACTCTGTAAATGGGGTGTTATAGGATTCACTGTGGCATGTAGCGAATGAGAGGAAGTTCCCTTCCAGCCGCCGTTTGAGAGTACGAAAGGCTGGGGGGTAATTCTCCTATGCAGAGGCTGGAGCAAAGTGCTCGGCAATCGTGTTTGCGTCGGTATATAACAAGCCATTTATGGTAACACCTATTGGGGTCTGGCACCCAAAAAAACGTTTAATCTTTGCCCAGACTTTGGAAGGTGACGTATGGCACCCAATGGTCGAGACATATCTCTCCAAACACTCCTGCTTCCGTCATTTGGTAAGTTGGCGAACACGGGCATGGAGCCGTGTAAACGCTATGAGGTGCTCCAGGGAAGGGTGCCACTTATGCTGTTGTAGAGCTCACTGACGTTCCTTAATTGCTTCAGCGATTTCCGGGAACCACCAAGGGACTGGCATATGCCTCAGGCACCCTAAAGAGTGAGGGATTGGGTTTTCTGCCACAGAAACAATTATTGCAGTCATCTGCTCAACCATCACATCGATGTTACCATGTGGATGAGATTCAACAGTGACAGCAGAGGTGAAAGTTTCCCAGTCTGCCTTGTTTAAAGCCCATCTGGGCAGGCATCCTTAGGCCTGACGCTGGAGCAGTGACAGGAAGATGGGGAAGTGGTCACTACCACACAAGTCGTCATGTGCTCTCCAGTGGACAGATGGGAGAAGTTCTGGGATGCAAAGTGATAAATCAATGGCCGAGTAACTACCACGAGCCACACTGAAATGTGTGGCGGCCCCAGTATTTAAGAAGCAGAGGCCGAGCTGAGACAGTAAAGTTTTGACATCTCTGCCTCGGCCAGTAAGCACAGTGCCACCCCACAAGGGGTTACGAGCATTAAAATCTCCCAAAAGTAGGAAAGGTTTAGTTGGGGAGTTGATCAATCAGTGCAGCTAGTATATTCAGGGGTAATGCACCATCTAGAGGAAGATAAACATTGCAAACAGTTATTTCCTGTGTAGTCCTTATTCTGACAGCCACAGCTTCAAGAGGGCTTTGAAGGGGCACAGGTTCACTGCAGACTGAGTTGAGGACATAAACGCAAACTCCACCTGACACTCGATTATAGTCGCTATGGCTCCTGTAATATCCCTCATAGCCGCGAAGGGCAGGGATCCGCATTGCCAGGAACCAGGTTTCCTGGAGGGCAATGCAGATAGCAGGTGTAAAGCTTAACAGTTGCCGTAGCTCAGACAGGCGGTGGAAAAAACTGTCGCAATTCCACAAGAGGATGACGTCATCGTGAGATTGGGAAGGCATGGAACATTCAATGAGGTATTTTATGCCTCAGAGTCACCTGCTGCCATCATCTTATTGCCTGAGCAGTCTATAACCATTGTATCTGAGGGTCTGATGAGATCTAGGTCCTCAGGGGATGCCAAAATCTCCAAGCCATCCTCAGACACAGAGCTTGTAGGTAGCGATGGTGTGGGTGGCACTGCGATTTCCTTGGTCTTAGAGGTCTTATTTTTTTATTTCTCTCGCTGCTCCTTGGGTTTCCCCCTGGCTGGGAGGACTACACTGGCTCATTCTCTGGGACTGAGGATGAGCATGAAGCCCTACGACCAGCGGCTTTTGGGCTCTTCAGCCAGGGGTGGATGTCATCTTTCCCACTAGCAGAAACATGGGAATGGAGTGACCCAAGGGAACCCTTCCTAGCAAGAGAAGCTGAAGAAGACTTACGCTTCTCTGGCTTAGAAGTGGGAAGTGGGGATGGACGTCGCTGATGGTTTTGGGGGGGGGGGGGGGGGGGTAGATCCCAAAGTAGGTGGTGCAGGAGTAAGAGGGAGGGAAATGCCCCCCAGCATCAAGGGGGCAGGTGTAGTCTTCCGGCTCTGAAAGGTGATTGGAGTTGGTGGAGCTGATGATGCCTGAACTGTTGAAGCGGCGGCGTAAGACGATGGCATATACACGGGATGCAGGCATTCAAATTTTCTCTTAGCCTCAGTATAGGTCAGTCAGTACAGGATCTTGTACTCCATGATTTTCCTTTCTTTCTGGAGAATGCTGCAGTCTGGCGAGCAAGGCGAATGGTGCTCTCCACAGTTGACACAGATGGGAGGCAGGGCACATGGAGTACTGGGAAGTGATGGGTGTCCGCGAACTCGACATGTGATGCTGGAAGTACAGCAGCAAGACATATGGGCGAAATTCCAGCACCTGTGGGTGCAATTGTCAATGTCTGTCCTTTACTGGTCACTGCCTACCAGCTTAGCAGTGCCCTGGCTGCAATGATGTGCTCCAAAGTGGGTGATATGAGACAGATGTGTATGTGGAGAATAACTGTGTATACAGTTGTTTTGATTTTGATATGCTGATGCATCTGTCTTGTAGTCTTACATAATTGCTAATTCATGAGAAAGAGCAATTTTGCTGATATTTTAAGAAATGTGCAATAACCTGTGTGTCAAGGTATGCCGTACTTCTTTTTCTTTTCTTTTTTTACCTGATACCATAATATCATACATTACAGTTGTTTTGTATATAGTTGCACTGTATAAATGCCTTCCGGATCTGAAGATGGTAATACTGATTAACAAAATCATTCATCAAGAATAAAGGTTACTATTGGTGATCTTGGCAAAGAAGTTTACCTTCTCGATCATCTCTTGTGGCTCAAAATGTGTAAACTAAAAGATGAGAATAATGTAGATTTCCTATTACCACTGAAAATTCAATCAAGAAACACACTTTGACATAGCAGTGGAGATTTTATTAAGATTCCCTACTTGATTGCAAAATATTTTTATGAATTATTGTAAACCTGGCTCATTTCATTTCAAATCATAGTGATAGATTGCAATTATGATAGATGGAACATGCAAATAACTAAATTGAAGAGAGAGAGAATAAAGAAGAAAATAGTACATGCATGACAGAAAACAAACCACAATATTACACAAAGATAACCCACTTTTACATTCTCGGAATTAACGTCTTTCCACATGTTTACAAAATAGTTTATCACGCCTGTCAAATTTCTTGTGTACACAATGTTTATTCACAGCCATTTTTGCCATAATTGCAATTTTCTGGTGAGTTATTCTTTATGAAACAATGTTCATGAAGAAAAAAACTGAAGTAATTGACATAAAATGATGCTGGCATGGCACTGACCTTCAAGTAGTGTTTACAAACGTTACGCAGTCAACATTTTTGACACCTAGATGCTCTACTCAGCAGGTCTGAATCAGTTCAAGTCAGAACAATTTGTGCTTAGTCTCCTGTTGCTGCCAAGCTCTACTTGGTGTGGTAACTGATGGGAGGAATTGCTTCAATAGAAGTCGGAGGAAGGTGTGACTCCTGATGAACATTCATTTGTTTCTTGTTACTACCAACCTTAGCTTTCAATACTGTGTGCTATACAACAAGTAGTATCCTTATATTATTGTTTGTTAATTGCCATGCCAAAGGTTAATTGTGTGTACTGTGTAGTGTTGCTTACACGAAAACCCATTTGATGGAAGAGAGAGTAAAAATTCTCAAAAGAGTTGAAGTTAATCAGAGAACACGTGTTGCACTAACACAGAGTTTAAGAATACCTTTGTCTACACTGGACAGTGTCATTAAAAACAAAGACTATTTTGGAAAGTGCAAGTACCAGTGGGCCAAATTCCAAAAACATGAAATATGCCAGTTATTCTAATTATGCAGAACTGAAAGAAATTACAAAGAACTTGTTTCAGACAGCAAGTGCCTGGAACACCCCACGAACAGGGTAAGTTGTGCAAAAAGGGCACTGAATGTGGTCAGTGTGCTTGGAATCGAGGACTTCTCCACATCTAAAGGGTAGATTGAAAGGTTCAAGAAGCAGTACAATCTTGTGAACAAAACTGTATATGACAAAGGAAACAGGGTAAATATAAAAACCTTTAGTGAATCGCATGAAGGCAGATTACAAAACAAAAACTGCCATGCAGGGAAACACAATAGTGTTTGCCTGACAGTAATGTTAGGTACAAACACTGACGGCTCAGAAAAAATTAAACTGTTCGTGGTTGGCAAATCAGAGAACTATGCTGTTAAGAAAATACAAAAATATTGCCAATAAACTACTGTGCCAATAAAGTGCGGATGACATTGGAATTATTCGAGAAGCAACTGCATAGCCATGTTGCGAGAATTCTCTTGTTTGTGGATTGTTGACCTGCACATCCAAAAAATAAAATCTTATTTAATGCACAGTTAAAGTTTCCTAAATTGAATTGCACAAGCAAATTGCAGCCTTTGGATTTGGGTATTATCCATGTCTTTAAAGCTTACCACAGGAAAGCCATTATGAAGAAGGCAATAATTTTGTTGGAAGCCTCCTTTTTGCACTATATTTCCAAGGCATGGACAGAGGTGAAGGAGTCAACCATGTCCAACTGCTTGTGAAAAGCAGTAGTCATTCAAGCAGATGAAGGAAATGGATCTGACACAGCAGTCAAAGGAAATGGATCTGACACACCAGCTAAGAGTAATAATGATGACACTGAAACTCTGCTCGCTTCACTGTGAGAAAAGCTGCAGCTGGAGTATCCTGTGCAAGATTTCCTACATGTTGATAACAATGTTGTAACAAATGAAAGTGCATCTGTGGAAGATGTGATTGGCTTCACATACAAGAAAATGATGACAGTGTAGGAAGTGATAGTGTTGATGACAGTGGGGTTCCCTCTACTGCAGTTGTAAGTGCAGCAATGAAGACAATAAAAAATATATATTTCTGCTTAAGATGTAGATGCCATACCTTTCCCTTGTGTTTATGGACTGGAAAATCATACTGAAAATAAATTCACAAAAAACCCAACACATAATATTGGATCAATTTGTTCACTGTATCACATTTATGTAAGACCATTCAAATTAAAGAACAGTATAACAAATAAAACAGCTTATTAATGTTTTATTAAGCGTGTGCTTAAAAGGCTGAAGTGTGAAATGGTACCCTCCCCTGGAATCTTGGCTGTTGTGACAAACTGATCTGTACCATAGCCAGACGTCTGGGTTGATTTCAAGGTTACAACTTTGTTACAAGTTGGCAAAGCCAGTGAATGTAAAATAAAGACTGTGGTGACAGATTGATCCATGGTGTAGTGCCATATTTAATGCACTTTACAATATTTCATGCACTTTCCCTTACAAAACTGCAAACTGCTTGATATGTTCAGCATACAGTGTTCATCCACTGATGTCAATTTTGCTGGGCAAGTTACAATAAAAATGAAGCATTTAGGAGAGCTCTTTAATGCAGTGTACACCTGAACTGCATTTTCTGTAGACTGAAAAATTTATATTTGCAGTCTACAAAAAATACGGCACCTTTACTTCACAAATACATAAATCAGCAAGGTGGGTGCCGAGTTTGCTTTCTCCAAAATACATAATTTTTAATCGCATTTGTTATACAAAAGTGTTAGTAAATGTCACATCAGTGGCTAAACATAGTACAAAATTCAGATGACCTTTATTAGATAGTAAATGAGTCCCTGGCAAATATTTTTATGCCTATTATGTAAATATATCATACAAAAACTAAGAAAATGCAGGAGGGAGGGGGGGGGGGGGGGGGAGAATTCTACACGTAACTTCTTCTGCTTAAAAAGCTATTTCCCATATATTACATTTTCCTGCATTTTTCACAAATTTTTAAAGTCTCTTGAAAAGTGTAAAAGTGGGATTTACTGCACTATGTACTTTTTAACATGAAATACCTTGCACGAACTGAGACTACTGCTAAAAGGCCATAAAAATATTCAAATAAAAATCTGCTTCATCTCTATGGTTCTGAACAACTCCAACAAATTTTGTCCTACCTATCACCTCAACATGCTGTAACTGAAACTTCCTGGCAGATTAAAACTGTGTGCTGGACAGGGACTCGAACTCTGGACCTTCGCCTTTTGCGTGCAAGTGCTCTATTGACTGAGCTACCCAAGCACGACTCACAACCCACCCTCACAACTTCACTTCCACCATTATATCAATGTAATTTTGTTTGTGTTTTTTCTCCCACATTTTTTAATTGTTTCAGATTGTGAGCCATACAAGAAATGGAATGTGGAGCTTTTCCTTTAATAGGCATTGTCTTATTGACTGAGCTATCCAGGTACGACTCATGACTTGACCTCATAGCTTCACTTCTGCCATTGTCTCTCTTCTGCTTTCCAGATTTCATAGAAGATGTCCTGCATACCTTGCTGGACTAGAAGACATGAGAGAAAGGATCTTGCTGAGAAATGGCTTAGCCATAGTGTTTATATAAGTGGTATGCAAAGATTCATCCCTCAACAAACTTAAGTCATTCAGCAACTCTTGAAGTAGGTATATACAGTTACAGGCTAAGACTTAAAACAATGCCCATACATTATTTCTTTCAATCTCAGGAAGAAAAAAAAATCTGTATAATGGCAGATCGGACATGTAAGAATGATCCACGAGAGTGCAGATTCAGTATTGTTGTATGCTTGTAAGTTCACAGTAGAACGAGATTTTCACTGTGCAGCAGAGTGTGCGCTGATATGAAACTTCCTGGCAGATTAAAACTTTGTGCAGGGCCGAGAGTCAAACTCGGGACCTTTGCCTTTCGCGGGCAAGTGCTCTACCAACTGAGCTACCCAAGCACGATTCACGCCCCGTCCTCACAGACGAGCTACTGGCAGAAGTAAAGCTGTGAGGACGGGGCGTGAGTCGTGCTTGGGTAGCTCAGTTGGTAGAGCACTTGCCCGCGAAAGGCAAAGGTCCCGAGTTCGACTCTCGGTCCGGCACACAGTTTTAATCTGCCAGGAAGTTTCAAGGTCACAGTAGTGAAACAAGCTTCCACACAGTCCATCTTTGGCAACTGCTTCATTCTTCACAATTCTTTTCAAAAGATTAGGATTAGTAAACAACTATTTTGCCCCACTCCATTCTCTTTCAAATTTTGGTGACTGTATAGTTTGGTTAAAAAAAAAAAAAAAAAAAAAAAAAAAAAAAAGAAAGGTTGCTCAAGTACCACACATGATGCACATATCAAACTATGTTGTTTCTCATCTGCATTAAGCTATATATCTAAGAAAACACATTTGGCAGGAAAGAATGCAGTCTAATACCAGGCAAGTTCAAAATACATGAGTGACTTTTTGTGTCTGGGTCAAATCATTCAAGACGCTGTTTTTACACTCAGACTGACATGAGCTCAAAACAAAACCACTTTTCTGTTTTTCTATCATTCAAAAAAATTAAAATGGTGATTATTAAATTGCTTATGTCACAGCTAAGTAGTCGATTATAAACAATTCAGAACAAACAAACAAACAAAAAAACACACACACACACACACACACACACACACACACACACACACATGGGGGAGGAGAGGGGGGAGGGGGGGAGGGGGGGAAGGAGCGAGATTTCCTAAATGACACTTCAGTATTTATAAAGTATTTACTTGAAGTGCAAATATGATGCTATTTTAATGGCATTTTAATAGATGCTACTCACATGAAGAGCCAGGAAACGATCTTCTTGTGACCGTGACGATGTACAGTCAGCAACAACATGCACCTGCATACCATGGGCTAGTAACTCTGCTGCAGTCTGTTCCACACAAACATGAGCCTATAACATTGAACAACAAAAAATGACTTCATTTCTTAAATATGACATGTATGTCACACAAGGTATCTTTTTAAACATTTCTTGGACAAATCTCTAATTTTTATTTAATGTAAGTATAATAATGAAGTACTTAATGACAACATGTTTTTTCTAGAATTTCAAAATAAACTTAACTGCAGAAAGTACAGTTTATAAAAATTGTGACAACTGAGATGATGCAGACAATAACACATTTACATAAATGAAACCAATAAATTACAAATATTACGTATGTGGTGACTGGTGATGACAAGCAAGAACTTACATGCATGTCTGAAAGGACAGAGACTACTGATGATCCACAGCTGTATGAAGGAAAGCTAGGAAAATGCATTTTATTACTTTTGAAGCATTTTCTTCTCTAATGTCCTACATGGAAAACTTTTGTACCTTCTGTTGAAAACTGTGATTTAAGTAAATGGCTTCTCCCACAAAAAATAATGTAGCATGTGATAATTTCATTTTAGTAGAAATAAATTCTGACACCACTAAGCTGATAAGAGCCAAAGGGACAGCTTCCAGGAGGATTAATACTAATCACTGTTATCACTCTGAAAGCTGTAGCATGCAGCATGGTGCACACACTCAACAACAGAATATAATAACAATAATAAATATTTTCTCTATTTTTCAGTCAGTTTCTGTTTAGAGTAAGCAAGCACAGACTGAACAAATTATAAATAATTCCAAGTTGACTCACCTAATATTCTGCATCTGTCATGAACCCTTCCATGCATTAAATGAAAAAAGTAAATGCAAGGCTGTTTCGGTGATTTATTATTATGTCTTCTCACCACTGATATTTCTCTGCTAAATTGTCAGGACCTAACAGAAACAATGGACTTCCTTACTCATCTCCCATTACAATGGTATCAGATTCAGTCTACAAAATCGCAACTTATATTATCAGGGATTTCTGTTGCCATACCTATAACCAGCAGTTGCTCCACAAGACCGGTGTATTGTGGCTACTTTTCACTCCCTGTAGAGATTTTTCCCCCTCTTTACTCCCTGTTAATGGCAATGAGTTCATCAGAATTAAATACACGTCACACAAAACACCTACACAAATGCCTGTTACATACAAAAAACCCTTTTACATGCAATAAAGAAATGCACTCTGCAAAAGAGGCAATTTTTCTCAAGATTTTTCTAATAACAGGTAAGGGAAAAGAAACACTGGCACAATGTGTTTGTTCTACATTTTATCTTGTTTGCATACAGTAGCAGTTTTTGCTTGGATATGACCTGACATAACATTCATAAGTAATTTTCCCATTTATTACAACTCTATAAGGCATGAAATCCAAACTTACAAAATTAATTGAAAAAAACTTTAAAAGTTCTAAGCATGCATACATAAATACAGTCTCTTCTGATTTTAGTTACACTGATTATTTTATGGCAGAGAGAAATCTTAAATTTCATCTCCTAACCTACAGGCAATACATAAACACCAGAACAGAGACATTCTACATAACGTATAGGCACTGATATCCATCTTTCAATATGAAAACAGATAATATATACTCAGAACATGCTTGCTCCCAATGAGATTACAATTCCAAAATGAGAAACATATTGATCTCTATGTCATTTTATTGTAAGAACACAAAAGTTAAGAGCTCACTCATTATGAGCACCTTAACCATTCTCCCACATAATTCTCTTTCTTTATCAAACAAATGCAACCCCCCCCCTCCCCTGCCCCATCTTTCCTTTTCCCAATAACATTCCACAATGCTTTTTGCTACAGCTTAAGGATTTATTTTTCTATTCACAGTTCCTTAATTTCCCTTTTTTTCCTTCCGAAATTCATTCTGCTTATTAAATAATGTAGTAACAGCATTTATACTCATTCTTGTGAAAATTTCAACATACTGAAGAGATAATCAATGAAGCCTAATATCTGTGCCATACAAAACTGACAGCAGTAAAAAAAAAAAACACTATTCATTTTAAACAATAATGTAACCTTATCGTGAAAACTAGGACTTCCTTAAATCTTCACAATCTGCAACAACAGCCACTATACAGAATGTCATTTAACTGAAGAGTCTGCTCTGGGATACTGCCTGTCGGAATCCTTTTATCCAAGGCCTCAGAGAATACTATTGTGCTGGCTGGTAAGTGGCAATAGCATGTTACATCCAATCAGTAAGAAGTCTGATGTCATGTTGCAGGAGAAGCAATATTTGCACAAAGTTTTGTATCTTACATAATGTGATTGAAAAATGATAAAATATTCCACTACAGTCTGCATGGCTCTTTTGTTCAGTTTTAGACAGCCATTATTCATTATAACAGTAAATGGAACCCTTCCTGGAATGCTTCTCATGATCTACAATGGAGTAGAATGGTTTATGGTGTTTAGCAACCCATACTCTCTCTATGTTCTCTTAAACTATTCTGCAACACTTTACTATTGCTACCTGAAAGTCAGTAATACAAACAGCCATTGGTTGGCATTCAAAACTCCATACAAACATGCATCTGTGCTTGTAAATGCCAGGCAGCAATCCTTACTTCACCCAAACACAAGACTCTTTTGGTGGTCTGAAAACGGTGTGACAGTTTCTCCAAACAGCATGGTTAATAATGTTAAAACACAGTCAAGTCAATTTATCTAGCTCAGCACACACCTTGGTGGATTCCTTCTGGGCACTACCACAGTTTAGCCAGTGGAGTCAGATGGGAAGGTAGTCCTTGGTATAGTCATCATCTAATGGGGAGGTGTGGAGGGCCACATCAAGAGGTCAGTGGAAACCTCTTCATTTGATAGATATATGGAACACATATGTTCATGTCTAGATATTTTGGTGGTAAATGGGACAGTCAAGAAACATAACGTACCATTTATCAGAAATGGTCACATCACCTTTATTCCCTTCATTCTTAATTTATCCACTCTGTGTGTGTGTGTGTTCCAAATATTTAATCCACACTGTTTTCACAAGGATGCTAATAATCTCGCATTGAGTATTTTCAGACCCCAACCCCCATACTCTTATCTGTATAAAATAAAAAGCTGTCTCAGCAGCCAACTGCTCCAACTTCCAAACTGTGAGTTGCAAATGACAAGTTGTTGAGGCAGGGTTGGAGAAGAAACAGAAAACTGTAGAGCTGTAGACAAATAATGAGCACTGAACTGGACTCTCATGTTGATTGCCCTTAAAATATTCCTGTTCACACATGTCAGACTAAACTTCACCAACGTTACACCTGCAAGAAGAATGGGATGGGAAGGACCACATGGATATGGCCAGGTGCTCCATTGGTGGAGCTGTCTCAGAACAGTGTCACTCCATGTAGTGTTGTATGTCTGGCTTATCAAACAATTATTCATATACATGCTTATTTTATAGCCACCTTCAATTGGATCAGATTGTTGACAGTGGATTGATACCTACTGAAATCAAACAAAGAACAGCTAAGAAGCTGCCTGATCACTAGTGTCCACAACAAACAATCGCTAACATTAGCTCCAGGGTCTTACACAACTCATGAGCCTATGATGGTGATACTTCTTTAACTACTAAGGCATTCAGTCTTTCTCTAGTCTGAGGAGAGGAACCAAAATTGTCTCCCACCACAAGTTGGAAAACTGTCCTGTCTTCAATATTGAATTAAAACTTTAAATGAGTATTTCCTCTGATTCTTTTCACAAGTGTCACAACATATTGTACTGGGTCCAGCTGTGATAAGATACAGAAGCCCTAGTCAGTCCACTCACCCACAACTATTTACTGCACAATGATGTTTTAATACATACAGGAAAAGGGCCAATTTTGCAATATATTCAATGAAAAGTCTGATACAAATTTTGTCAGTGACTAGTGCCTTCTTTGCTTTGAGCAGTCTTACTTGTTTTTCCAATGACTGGTTAGCTTATTCCAGAACAGAAGTCTTCAGTTTCAACACCAGACCAATCCACAAGAGGTTCAATGGAAGGTTTGGGTTAATTTGCCAACTTTATGAGTGGCCAGAACTAGGATTTTCTGATAGATCTCTCACCATCTGACTGTAGAAATTACTGTAGCTTTTATGCATAGCCTTTCTTATTGGCACACAAACTGACGCCAAGTTTTCTCTATTACTTTCTCTACATTCTCTTTAGTAGTAAAGTTGTAGTAGGCTCTGTTTCATTCTCCAAATGTTACCACAAAAACAATGTGGATGCCATCTATTATTACCAAGTATGTATTTAGCTAAACCAGGCTGTTAAAGCTGGAGTGGCCCCCCAGACAGCTGCAGGCAGTGGTTGGCATGGACAGGCAAGTAGCTGATGTGGGGCAGTAAGGCAGCCAGATTGGGGCTAACACTACCTTTGCTGACCTTAGTCTTTGTAAAACCATTAAGGTCACTCATCTACATCCATACTCCGCAAGCCCCCTGACGGTGTGTGGCAGAGGGTACTTTGAGTACCTCTACAAGTTCTCCCTTCTATTCCAGTCTCGTATTGTTCATGGAAAGAAAGATTGTTGGTATGCCTCTGTGTGGGCTCTAATCTCTCTGATTTTATCCTCATGGTCTCTTCGCGAGATATACGTAGGAGGGAGCAATATACTGCTTGACTCCTCGGTGAATGTATGTTCTCGAAACTTCAACAAAAGCCCATACCGAGCTACTGAGCGTCTCTCCTGCAGAGTCTTCCACTGGAGTTTATAATCTCCATAACACTTTCGTGATTACTAAATGATCCTGTAACAAGGCACGCTGCTCTCCGTTGGATATTCTCTATCTCTTCTATCAATCCTATCTGGTACGGATCCCACACTGGTGAGCAATATTCAAGCAGTGGGTGAACAAGTGTACTGTAACCTAATTCCTTTGTTTTCGGATTGCTTTTCCTTAGGATTCTTCCAATGAATCTCAGTCTGGCATCTGCTTTACCGACGATCAACTTTATATGATCATTCCATTTTAAATCACTCCTAATGCCTACTCCCAGATAATTTATGGAATTAACTGCTTCCAGTTGCTGACCTGCTATATTGTAGCTAAATGACAAAGGATCTTTCTTTCTATGTATTCGCAGCACATTACACTTGTCTACATTGAGATTCAATTGCCATTCCCTGCACCATGCGCCGATTCGTTGCAGATCCTCCTGCATTTCGGTACAATTTTCCATTGTTACAACCTCTCAATATACCACAGCATCATCCGCAAAAAGCCTCAGTGAACTTCCGATGTTATCCACAAGGTCATTTATGTATATTGTGAATAGCAATGGTCCTACGACACTCCGCTGCGGCACACCTGAAATCACTCTTACTTTGGAAGACTTCTCTCCATGGAGAACGACATGCTGCATTCTGTTATCTAGGAACTCTTCAATCCAATCACCCAATTGGTCTGATAGTCCATATGCTCTTAGTTTGTTCATTAAACGACTGTGGGGGAACTGTATCGAACACCTTGCGGAAGTTAAAGAAACACGGTATCCACTTGGGAACCCGTGTGTATGGCCCTCTGAGTCTCGTGGACGAATAGTGCGAGCTAGGTAGCTAGGTTTCACACGATCGCCTTTTTCGAAACCCATGTTGATTCCTACAGAGTAGATTTCTGGTCTCCAGAAAAGTCATTATACACTAACATAATGTGTGTTACAAAATTCCCTACAACTGATCGACGTTAGAGATATAGGCTTATAGTTCTGCACATCTGTTCGACGTCCCTTCTTGAAAACGGGTATGACCTGTGCCCTTTTCCAATCTTTTGGAACACTACGCTCTTCTGGGGCCCCAGGGTACACCACTGCAAGAACGGGGCAAGTTCCTTTGTGTACTCAATGTAAAATCAAACTGGTATCCCATCAGGTCCAGCGGCCTGTCCTCTTTTGAGCGATTTTAATTGTTTTTCTATCCCCGTCATCTATATCGATATCTACCATTTTGTGATCTGTGCGACAGTCTAGAGAAGGAACTACAGTGCAGTCTTCCTCTGTGAAACAGCTTTGGAAAAAGACATTTAGTATTTTGGCCTTTAGTCTGCCATCCTCTGTTTCAATACCATTTTGGTCACAGAATGTCCGGATACTTTGTTTTGATCCACCTACCGCTTTGACATAAGACCAAATTTCGTAGGATTTTCTGCCAAGTCAGTACATAGAACTTTACTTTCGAATTCATTGAATGCCTCTCGCATAGCCCTCCTCACATTACATTTTGCTTCACATAATTTTTGTTTGTCTGCAAGGCTTTGACTATGTTTATGTTTGCCCTCCCTCATTGGTGCCACTCTCAAGAAGATCATGTGTGTTTGTATCCAGGAGATCTAAAACATTTCTTTCACCTGTGGTCTGTCAGGAAAATTAAAGCAGTTGTTTAACAGTAGAACTTTGTAAGACTGTCCTTGCCTACAACAAACAGTTTTCCCAGCCCATACAGAGCATATAAGAGTCAACACAAAATACTACTTTCTGCGCATTGCATGGCCTTTTAGCTTCTATTGCCATTGCACAGGGAATATCTTTTCTAATTTTCAAACCTTTTATCATCCTTGTCTCAGAGTAAACTTTGCAGTCTCTCTGTGTGACTGTCTCGGTCCAATATGCTATTTGCTTGTCAACATCAGTCACGTGTGCCACATATCCCAAGATTATGATGATTATTTCATATACTGCATTATTTGCTATCTGCCCACACTCTTTCATCCTTTTGATATTACATAAATCACTTCCCTTTTACAGGTTGGCATGGATCGTTACTTGGAGTGTTTGTTCTCACATTTGTTGATTCTTTCACCTTTGGTAACAATTTGTAAGTGTATAAAATGTCAGGTTGTACCATGATTTAAAGTCCACAGTAAAAGGTACATCCACATATAACTGGCTGGATAAATCAGTTCAGAGGTTGGAGGAAGGCAAAGGCATTTCTCATCCAAAAAGGAGCACAGCTAGTAAAGACTTTGATGCTCAAACTAGCAATGAGGCTCAAAACAGCTTTACTTTTTGCCCAATACCAATCCTTTCCTAGCTCCAACCATATGTCAATGTCCCACATCATTCTCTCAGTCATCTTTCAATGATTACATGCCTTCCATTATAAAACCAAAGCCCTCCCTTCTGTCTCCAATTGCCAAGGGCACTAACCATGTCACATTAGTAAGACAAAGGTGCTACGAAATCAGACAATCCATATAAAAGCAGAGTAATTGTCTAAAACCTATTACCTCTTTAAGGTGAGTACGTATGGCGGAATTGGTTAAAAAGTGACATTTTCGGATTATTATCTCTTATTAATATTTGATATCTCCTGAATAATTTGATGCATTATTTGTCGAAAAATTCCACTGGAAGTGTAGTTTTTATCATTTCAAAGTTAATAGTGCATGTGTAAAATTATCTGGTCGTTCTGCACTGACTTGCCTAAGTATCTCTATCTCTTGAACTATTAAATCTAGAAGGCTGTGGTTTTCAGCTATTTATTCCTTGAAATCATGTTAATGTTCGTGTTAAGAGGTTGGATGCACTGTGTAAACAGAAATGGCGGTATAGCACATGCATTTTGTTTATTTACTTTGTGGTTGTCGTGTTTCGTAAGTTTTGAACTGAAAACATAGTGGTTTGGTGTGTTGTTATACGCTCTTATACTTCTTTTCAACATGACGAAAAGAAGGGTTGTTTTAAGAACCGACGTTTCCATGGAAATCAGCATATCACAAAATCTGAATCCAGTGTTGATCCTGAAATAGATTTTTCACAGACCCGTGATAAGGACATGCCTACTAGTGCTTCGAAGAGGAAACTTGGAGACCATGAGGATTTATTTATTGGCAAAGATCAAAATAGTTTAGGTTATGTTCTTTTAGATTTGAGTGCGTTAGGACAAGTTTTGCAAGATCCTGTGTCATGTAAGGTTTGTGGTGGGCAAATTAGCATCTCTGAGGACTCATCTGCAAGGACTGGACTGGCTAACAAACATGATATTCAGTGCGAAGTTTGCAAGCTCTCAACATCATTTTGGACTTCTGAAAAGTGCAAGAATAACTTGTTTGAGAGCAATGTTAGATTCCTGTATGGAATGAGGTGCATTGGGAAAGGATTGACTGCAGCTGAAGTATTATGTGCAATGCTGAACTTGCCAAACCCACCAACCAGATCAAGTAAGTACACAGAAGTAATTGGTGAATGTGTCAAATCTGTTGTTGTTGCTTCTATGAAAGCTGCTGCAAAAGAAGCAGTACAATTAAATAACACAACAGACTTATCTGTGGCAGTTGATGGAACATGGAAGAAGAGAGGTCACACATCAATAAATGCAGTTGCAACTGTCACTAGTGTTGACACAGGTAAAGTTTTAGACATTGAAGTGCTAACTAAATACTGCCATCAGTGTAAATGAGTTGATGAAACAAGTGAAAGCTATAAAACAAACTGTGCTAAGAATTATGAGGGAACTAGTGGAGCTATGGAGGCTACTGCAGTTGTTTCTATGTTCAGACGTTCACAACAGAAGAGAGGTGTGTGTTACACTGAGTACTTGGGGGATGGTGATTCAAAAGCTTACAAATCAGTAGTGGAAAGCCAACCTTATGGTAATAAGCAGATTGTTAAGATTGAAAGTGTGGGCCACGTTCAAAAATGGATGGGAACACGTCTCCGAAAATTAAAGCAGACAAAAGGAAAAGAGAAGTTATCAGATGGAAAGACTCTAAACGGTAAAGGAAGACTCACAGACAAAAACATTGATGAACTCCAGCATTATTATGGAATGGCAATAAGAAACAATACACATGACCTACAAGGGATGAAACGAGCAGTGTGGGCTACATTCTTCCACAAATCTTCCACTGATGATACACCTATACATGGTCTTTGTCCACCTGGTGCTGATTCACGGTGCAAGTACCGCAAAGCTCAGGCAGCGGGTAGCGAGGAACAATTTAGGCACACAAATAGCACCATCTGCAGTGATGGAAGCTATTAAACCAATATATAGAGAATTAGCTCATCCTGACATTCTTTCCAAATGTCTCCATGGTCGAACACAAAACCCGAATGAATCTTTCAATAATGTAATTTGGACCCGCACACCAAAAAATGTCTTTGTAGGAAGGAAAACTCTATGCTTGAGTGTTTGTGATAACATTTAATGATGGTATAAAGGGAAGAATTTGGGTACTAGAGGAACTTGGTATCACTCCAGGTGCCAACACACTGCAAGCCTTTCAGCGAATGGATCGACTTAGGATCATGAAAGCCCAGCGTGCAGCAGAGGAAATGACTAAAGAAGCAGGAGGCAGGAAAAGAAGGAAGCTTCTAGGTTTGCAGGATAGTCAAGAACAGGATCCAGATAATGCTGATTATGGGCGTGGCTGTTTCTAGAAGCTGAAATGCCTCCATGTGTAAGTTAATATCAAATAAAATATTTGAACTTGATTTGCCAGAAATGAAATTTTTAAAATTATTTGACCCACTATCTCAGGAACTATTACAGATACCTATCTCTAATTTTACACTATGTTACCAGTTAGTATACTGCAGCCACTGAACCTCAAAAAACATCTCTACCTCTAACAGTTTTTTACTTACAGAAGAAAAAGTGGACTTTTAAAAGAAAACATTGAACAACATTTTTAAAAAATCATAACTAGCTAATTATTTTTCTGTACATTTCGGTTCTGGTTCAGTAATCAGAAAAGGAGTGATACTATATATTCAGATCTCTATCTGTCACAGGTTCTGAGATAATGGGTCATCAATATTGCAAATTTAACACTGTGGGTATAGGACGTACATACTCCCCTTAACCCTGCAAAACAATTTTTTTCTTTCAAGCCACAGCATATAACACTATTTTTTATGGTTCATCTAGATTTTTATAATTTTTTGTTTTAAAATTTTCGCATATTGGTACTATATTTTCTGTATATGTAAAGTAAAGTGTGCTATACTGGAGGTTGAAGTTCTTTGTATTGTATATGAGTAATGTATGTAAAATACTATGTAAATTGTTTATTATGTTAAATGATTTTCTGATGACATTTTGTATTTAAAAATATTTGTAAGTATAAACTGGTCATGTTGATGTTGGGTTGGGTTGTTTTGGGGAAGGAGACCAGACAGCGAGGTCATCGGTCTCATCGGATTGGGGAAGGATGGGGAAGGGAGTCAGCCGTGCCCTTTCAAAGGAACCATCCCGGCATTTGCCTGGAGTGATTTAGGGAAATCACGGAAAACCTAAATCAGGATGGCCGGACGCAGGATTGAACCGTCGTCCTCCCGAATGCAAGTCCAGTGTCTAACCACTGCACCACCTCGCTCGGTGTTCATGTTGATGTAAATTTGACAACTTTAGGAAATGCTTAGGAACAATGTAAGAAATAGGTGTTGTGTAAAAGCCAGTGTGCTTTTGTTTGAAACTAAAATGGCTCTGGGGAGTGGAAAAGGTGCAAGGGCGAATTGGCACACTACCTAGAGCAAGTGTAGGGAGTAAGTCACACAGTCTGTAGACAGCAGTGATTGAGGCAACGCCCTTGTGGAGCAGGAGAGAAGAGAAATTGAGCCCATACAGCAAGATACTTTCAGGCTGTACTGTGGGTAGTGTAGCCGTTAGAACTGTTCGCCACACTCAAGTCTACAGTCAACAGATAGGATATATTTTTTTTTTTTTTTTTTTTTTTACAGTGTGAACCATTAATTTAAACTGTGTTTTATTAATGAACAATCATTCTTGAACTTTAAAGAAACTGGTTCACCCTGTTATTTCATCCTAATCACACACCTATATAGGCTTCCTTCCTGGTGTTTGATTAATCCAAGTATCCTGTTTTACAGACTTATAAAGTGCCAAGAGGCACCATTTACATTGTTTACGTGTAAATAATGAGATATGTGTGTGAGGGACTCAGTCCTGTTGTAATGAAATTATGTCTCAGTAGTGGAAGAGTGTAAATTGAGTAGAGTGAATTTAAATGTAATTTTGCATCATAAAGTTAAAGAGTTTACAAATATTTTCATCTTTAGCAACAGTTACACAAAAGTTGTCTTAGTTGTTTCACTGAAAGGTATAATGAAAAATTTAGTTAGAGTAATATATGTCCATGCTTTAGTACATTACAGAGAAATAAAGTCAAACTATCTTGTTTTAAAAGTTTTCTTATTGCAAAGTGTTAAAGCAAAAGTTTGCTTATGTAAAATTCAGAGTGAAGCAAAATAACTAGAATCTGTTAATTGACTATACAGAGTTAGTTAAAAGAGTAATAGCTTTTAAAAGTAAATTCCAGTACAAAAGAGGTTTTCCAGGAGTGAAATGTTCAGTATAAAATGTATGTGCTTTAGTATCTAAGTATTTTAGTATTTAAGTTTGTTGGTTATGCAAACTGCTTTTCTAAAGGTCCCCCCTGGCCAAATCTTTTTTAGCTGCCTTGAAGTTATCTACAGGACTTTTTCTCTTTTAAAAACATAATGTATACGGGTGTAGTAGTCAAATAATTCCAGTGTCTGCACCTACATTGTTTATGTGGAGTAATATTTATTTGAAGAAGCAACTTAAACAGTAGTAAGAAAGTAGGCAAAATTCATACTTGTGCTTTTCCAATACTTCACTGTTTCATTGCCAGGATAGGCTGGCTATCATTAGTACATATTTTAAACCACTAAATGAACTTGGAACTGCGTTGTCCTGGCTTAAATATAATACTGTTTATACTGTGTTTCTTTCTAACTGCTGGGTAAGACATTAGGAAAAGAAGTGAATAGTCTGATTTACTTATCTATTCGACACAACACACAGTCAAATCCTGTAAAAAGGGTAACTCTATTGATTAGCTTTTCCTATTAACAGGACAATCCTCCCATAATGTACTTTATTTGGAAACTAAACTAAATTTAGTAAGAGGGTTAAACGTGGAAACATAGAGACAGCGTTTTCTATTATTTAGGCAAAAACATACTAAATTACAGTAGTAGTGGTAGGGTTATAAGCAACTGTAGATGTGTACTGTTCTGGTAGAAGAAATCCTGTTCTACAACTATGTGGTCATTCTACAATCAATTTCTTACAAAATTTATTAATTGAAAATCACTACATTGAACACTGATTTTTCTCTGTGTACTAGATACTATATAATTAGCAAACCTTATAAATTCCAAAAGCTATCACTCCTACTTTCCATTAGATAGAACAGCTTTCCCCTTCTTTGGAGGAAAATCCACTGGTTTGAACATTCCATACTCTTATTATAGAATTATTGTAACCATGTGTCATCAACCATTAGACGTCATCATGTATTACCTTAAGCTAGGGTTGAACACATTCAAAAACTGGTGAGAAAGGGCCCCAAACTTCCTCATCTAGTGCACTTTGTATAATTAACAGCAGCATGTGTCTTGCAGACAAAGACTTCAAGAATTCATACACAGCTATGCAAGTGGGACATTATATTGTAATAACAATAACAATGTGAGTTATGTTTCTGTTAGCTGAGTGGTAGGGACTAGGTGTCACCAAATTGCAGTCGTTTCTCTGGCTCCATATGCTCAGTATGTTCCCTTTTTCATAGACCCATGCACAACAACATCAGGCACATTATGTTGTATGAAGAGGGGAATACATTTGACATACATGAGTGATATTTTTATGGGATAGAAGCCTTGTGTCTGTTATGCACAGGGGAGCTGCAAACCATGTAGCAACAGAGCAGAGAAATATACTGAGGGATTTTACATCATCAACTGGACCTCTAAAGAAAAAGCTTACAGTAAAAGCAGCATAGCTTCAATAATTTTTAAAGTTTTTCTTATTTTTTTAATACAGATGTTTAACTTTTGCATAATAATCAAAAAGCATTACATTTCAGACATTTTTATACGTATGTGATCTGTCAAGGAATTTTACAGGATTTATTCAGTCTAAAAATGTCTGCCTCACATCTTATAGTCTCAAAATATAGCATGATAATGAACTGGTTTACTGGTCATACTGGTAATTATTACAATACTAACAATGCAGCCCGGCTTCGCACAGCCAGATGACTTGAATGGCGCAGCACACTTTGTTTGGGGGCCATGAATAAAATTCAGAGAACAATATTAAGTAAGCAAATATCATCCCTTTCACATAGCTTAAGCCTTGTAAGAGCGCATGTCAATAAAGTTGTCTCAAAGCATGAATGTTATGTGTTCCTTATTGAATTGACATTTGGGGTGACATCTTGTGGCAGTGATGGGAGTACATAGTGTTGGAGATAATATGTTTACAACCTATTCAAATATTGTATGTGAATTGTGTGTGTGTTCAGAATGTATTGGAGGGTGGTTGACATGGCACAAATAAAAGAAGAAAGTAAACATGATCTACATGTTCAGTTCACGTTAAAGCACTCCTCTTGTGAAGCATAGTACGGACTGTGAAGCATTATTGAGACTCATTGGCGCATTTCTTTTTCCTAGACTCTTTATAGCACACTTCTTCGCCATGCCAGGCAAAAAATCATATCCACTTCTAGGTTTGATTCAAGGAAAGCAGAAAGCTGAAAGGTGAGTTGTCTACTGAAGGAACACACTGTATGTGAATAAAACAAAGATGCTGCAGTAGTTTTTTCGGAAAATATTTTACTTGAAGCATAAAAAATAAAGACTCCATATGTTTTGGATTCACATTATTTTTTGCTATGCAACTGTTCTCAAATGGTTGCAGGGAAACTATTGGTTAAAAATATCTGATTATTTCAAATTTTAAGTCTCACATCACATGATGAGGTGGTCCTCTTTTCATTATTGGTCACATTTATTAGAACACTTAAAAGTTGGGTAACTGACTGCCCATTGTTCAAAATATTTGCAGTGAATTAAGAACGCAAATTGTAGTTGCTAATGTGAGGGAAGCAGAACCTGGCTGGCTGAAATTGTCATCATATTTCAAAATGTGTCAATAGCAGAGATTCATTTATCAGTATTCCACATAATTTGAAAGTGTCCAACCATATAATATATTCCACCCCACTATGCGGAGAATCATGTTTGCATGTATGAGGGTTGGAACTCAAATAGTGGCAACTATTTATTCACAACCGATACAAAAGAGTTACATGTTTGCACCTGTTACTGTCCTTCAAAGTAGTCACCAGCGTGGTGCAAAGCTCGTTGCCAGTGATGTGGAAGGCGTAGTATACCATTAGCAGAGCCTGTTCTGTTGATGGTGTGAATGGAGCGGTCTATTGCGTATCGAATCTCTGGAACAGTTCTGAAGCGAATGCCATGAAGTGGTTCCTTCATCTTCGGAATAAAATCAAAGTCACAAGGACTTAAGTCTGGGGAGTATGATGGATGGTGCAGTACTTCCCAGTCCCATCGACCAAACGAGCATTGCGCAGAAAGTGTCGCCGCTTCTTTAGCATAGCTGGTCGCAGGTGATGCTCCAAAAACGAACAATAATACTGTGCATTGACGGTCTGCCGTGGAGGAACGTAATGCGCTAGGATAACACCATCACCATCAAACACGAGACTCACCATAACTTTAGACTGCTCCATTGACACCATCAACGGAACAGGCTCTGCTAAAGGTATACTATGCCTTCCACATCACTGGTAACGGGTTGTGCACAGCACTAGTGACTACTTTGAAGGACAGTAACAGGTGCAAACATGTAACTCTTTTGTATCGGTTGTGAATAAATAGTTTCCTATATTTAAGTTCCAACCCTCATGTGTTCGACTCAAGGAAAGGAGAAAGCTGAATGTTGAAGTCATATACCGCACTGCTGTATAACTTACTTTATACAAACAAAGTAAAACTGCATCCCATGCTGGGGTTTCTTTTGAGCATAAAGAGTTGAAAACTACAGGTCTTGGACTTGCATGTTATTTTTGCTTTGCAATTGTTCTGGAACAGCTGCAATCAACAGGATGACACTTAGATGACTTGCTTGTCACTAACCAGTTATCCAGCCTGGAAAAAGGGAACTAAAGTGTAACATGGAATCCAAGACACACTTAGTTTTTGGCAAATCTCCACATGATTTGAGAGGTTAAAAATGGTTCAAATGGCTCTGAGCACTATGGGACTTAACATCTGAGGTCATCAGTCCCCTAGAACTTAGAACTACTTAAACCTAACTAACCTAAGGACATCACGTTGCTTTCACAATGAAACTATAGCTCATCATAGCTCAGACAATGTGTATGAAATATTTATAAATTACAAATAAAAACTTTCCTCATGAATCAGTGCATCCATTAGTCAGTTCCTGAGATTGGCCTGCACGTACAGACGGGCATGAGGAGGCGACTTTAATTTATGTGCGAGGTGTGTTCTTCGGCAGCTATATACTGGCAGAGTTGTCGTTCTCAGTCATGGTAGCAGTGCTGAGAGGCTTCAGATAGTAGGGCTTTTAACATCAGTCACATTCTTTTGAAAGTTTTCCAGAGCCCCAAAATGAGGTTCTTTTAAGACATTTTTCAATTCCAGGAAAAGAAAACAAGACAAGGATTCAGAGCAGGTTATTTTATTTTTTTGAGGGGGGTGGGGGAATCAGGGGACAACAGGAATGCCTTTTGAGGTTAAAAATTCCATGATGGAAGTGGCTGTGTAACATGGGGTGTTGTCATAATGCAGCATCCACTTGTCTGCATGTGCAAAGCTTCAGTCAAAATATGATGTACTGTGAAAGTGTTTACGTTTAACAGGTCACCCATTATCATTGTTAAATGTTGGTCTGATCTCACAAGAGCACACATGTTTGACGTATTTGAAGCCGACTGATTCCCTGAGCGAGGTTTATCTTCATTGTGTTCTTGGCCTTCCAAAGCTGACTTGTGCCTGCAAAAAACTTGTGCTTTTGATAAGGAATATTCCCCATATGAATATTTCAACATTTCAAAAGTCACACTCGCAATTCTGTGAGTTTAGCACACAACTTGATGGCATGACATTGCTCTAAATTCCACTGTTCCATTTTTGTAATACACAACAAAAACGCAACTTCACTGATGTCGCTCTCAAAAATCATGTGATGTCTTTATGGAGCCGAAACTCAGACTGAGCATCTGAAGGGATGAACATGCCGGTCTACACACACAGTACAGCACTGCCAACTCACTCACAGTGCTGTCAGTCTCATTACTTTTCTCACACACCTTACATATAGAGTGTTCAATATTAAGCATCCGAGTGCCCTTATTTCAAAGAATTAGCAGAGGGAAAGGTGGTCTTTGGGTTCTTTACATCTGTAGCAATTTTGGTCATCCATTGATCCATACTAAAACTTTGCTATCACATTGAAATTGTTTTAAAAGCTATATGGAAGGTCTCCAAAATTACCTGTACATCACATCTTTCTGAATGCAAAGCTCTCTGGCTCATTATGCTGAATTTATTGATGGAAATACAAACTTAAATGTTACAAAGTGATTACTGAAGATATTTGTTTTGAGTGGAGCCTTGTATGGAAGCGAAAAAGATGGAGGTAAGCAATTTAAAACAAGAAGAGAACAGAAGCATTTGAAATGTGGGGCTAGGGAAGAATGCTGAAAATTAGCTGGGTACACCGCAAACCAAATGAAAAGGCACCGAACCAAATTGGGGCAAAAAAATTATGGCACAACTTGACTAAAAGAAAGGATCAGTCGATAGGGCATGTACTGATATGTTTGAAGTGTGTATTCTGTATATAAAATGTGTACAAAAATATGATAAAGTTCTGATTTTAAACAAATAAATATTATATATTCATGAACAGGAAAGGAGCACACTATCATCTAAAATCACATTAAATAAAATATGATGAAATTACCTCCACGCCAAAAAGTACTATAGCTTTCACAGCTCCTTTGCAAATTTCCTGCATAGCTTGAGTAACTACTGGAGTTATCATACTGAATTTCGTTTTTTCTTCCACAAGATATGCATGGCTGATATCTAGCTCAGATACAGTGCGTCCCAAGCCCTTTGGGTACTGCTCAGTCACTATCAAAGGTATATTCAATATTTTTGCTGTTTTCACCTATCAAAAAGAAACAATGGTACAAAAACATTAACTTACATAATCTACATACACTATGTGATCAAAAGTATCCAGGCACTGGGCTGAAAATGACTTACAAGTTGGTGGCACCCTCCATCAGTAACGCTGGAATTCAATATGGTGTTGGCCCACCCTTAGCCTTGATGACAGCTTCCACTCTCACAGGCATATGTTCAATCAGGTGCAGGAAAGTTTCTTGGGGAATGGCAGCCCATTCTTCATGGAGAGCAGCACTGAGGAGAGGTATTGATGTTGGTTGGTGAGGCCTGGCACGAAGTCGACGTTCCAAAACATCCCAAAGGTGTTCTACAGGATTCAGGTCATGACTCTGTGCAGGCCAGTACATTACAGGGATGTTATTCTCAGGGTCTAGTGTAGCAGGGGATACAACCCGTCGGCTTTGGACATTGACGTCACAAGTCGCCAGAGAGCAGTTTACCATTTTCGCTTTTGCTGTTATGTTTCAGTTTCGTTTTTTTACTGATTGCTTAGTAAAGTGGATCTGTTTATTCTATCTCGTGAGATTTTTTTTCTAAAAAGCCAAAAAACACTTATCAGCCACTGAAGGGAGCTACAACACTAAGAAGAATCGCTTCTCGATAGGCGACTTGTGACGTCATTGTCCAAAGCCGACGGGTTGTATCCCCTGCTACACTAGTCCCTATTCTCATGTAACCACTCCACCAGAGGCCGTGTATTATGAACAGGTGCTTGATCATGCTGAAAGATGCAATCGCCGTCCCCGAATTGCTCTTCAACAGTGGGAAGCAAGAAGGTGCTTAAAACATTAATGTAGGCCTGTGCTGTGATAGTACCCCCTCCATGAAAAACACGACCACACCATAACACCACCACCTTAAAATTTTAATTCTGGCAGATGACATTCAACGGGCATTCACCATACCCACACCCTGCCATCAGATCGCCACATTGTGTACTGTGATTCATCACTCCACACAACATTTTTCCACTGCTCAGTCATCCAATGTTTACGCTCCTTACACAAAACGTGGTGTCGTTTGGTATTTACTGGCGTGATGTGTGGATTATGAGCAGCTGCTTGACCATGAAATCCAAGTTTTCTCACCTCCTGCCTAACTGTCATAGTACTTGCAGTGGACCCTTATGCAGTTTGGAATTCCTGTGTGATGGTCTGAATAAATGTCTGCCTGTTACACATTATGACCGTCTTCAACTGTTGGCAGTCTCTGTTAGTCAACAGATGAGGTTGGCCTGTACACTTTTGTGCTGTACGTATCCCTTCACGTTTCCATTTCACTATCACATCGGAAACAGTGGACCTCGCGATGCTTAGGAGTGTGGAAATCTTGCATACAGATGTATGACACAAGTGACACCCAATCACCCATAAGTTCCATGGAGTGTCCCATTCTGCTCTCTCACGATGTCTAATGACTTCTGAGATCGCTAATTTGGAGTACCTGACAGTAGGTGGTAGTACAATGCAGCTAATACGAAAAACTTATGTTTTTGGGGTGTCCGGATACTTTTGATCACATAGTATATGTCATAGTTGCAGTAAAATCAGTAATAGACTAACCACAGTGTACTAAGATGTATTAAAATATCAAGCTATTGAAAGATGTTTCTCAGAACTACATTGAGGCTTTAAAACCTTAAACATGTTAAAAACAGTCAATGGCATTTGATAAATGGATAACTTCCAAACATCCACTGAAAGAGACCATGATACCTGCCATTAAATTACATTAAAGAAACACTGACAGCATGTAACTTTGGATAAAAGGCAACTTGCCCTCTTCCAGCCTCCCTTGCTTTCATACACATTCATTCTCAGACAAACAAAGCCTAGGTTGTTTGTATAGTCTTTATCTTAAAATGTGGTGTTAACATAGCAATAATACCTAAACAAAGATGGACAACATTTCAGGGCATATGGCTGGGTGTTTTCTTACAAAGCGCCAACCTGAGAAAATATTATACATCTTCCCTACTAAACTAAATAAAAGTCAGGCATGACACAAAATCTGAAACTGTGCAGATGATTAATGAATAAACGCAGAGTGAAAAACACAGAGATGTAACAGAGGTATCACAGCATGGTCATGATCCTGAAGTTATCTGTGGTCAAGTGGAAGGAATTTGATGACAACTGTGGAGACACTACAGACACTGTTTATAATACTTTCGACAGAATGCTGATATGCCTGTGTTGATTTACATATATCAATAGGTATAACTGAAATTCAGTGTGGCCTGATTACATCTACACAAAGGAAATTGTCTAGAGATGAATAAAAGAGTGAATACCATTGGTAGTATTATGGTAAGGGTATCCACAATATACGAATATATCAGCGAATCCTACCGCTTCGAGCGTATGTAACATGGCTAATCTTACCGCTCAGATCTATGAATTCGCTGCAAGAATTTCTAGGTGCCTTTTAAACATCTGCTATAAAAACATTCAATGTCTGCGACGGTAATTTTTCAGTGCGGTATGAATTCTAAGTCAATGGGTCACGGCTTTCAGTAGTGTAAACAAAATTATGAAGTCTACACCGATTTTTTCGTAATCACAAATATCTGTATCCATACTCTGCAAGCAACTGTGAAGTCCAATGTAGAGGGTACCGTACTTCACAATCTTCACATTGTATCAGTGACTACCGACTACATGTTTTCTCTTCGTGTGTTTAACAATCACACCTACAGTTTCAAGCAATCTCCATTTAAGTTTAACAAACTAAAATTTAATACCTGACAATCACAGACAAGATAAGATCACATTACCATTTTATCAGCCACGCTGATAACCGCGTCGTAATATGCAATGACACCTCTAAATTTTTCCTGTACATCACACATGAAAAATGCGGTATGATCTTCAGACAACTGGCCATTAATTCTCAAACTGGCCATCTCGGAAAACAAAAACGCTCGTTCTTTGTTGCAACACCCTCCACACAACAAACGACGCAACGCACTGAACAGTTGTTGCATATATCACTGATTTTCAGTTTCACCCAGCCACAGACATACATTACATACAACCAACAAGTAGAAATATCTCTGGAACGAGCATTCAGCACATGCTAGATTGATAGCAGTGACACTTCTCCATCACCTCACAACGACGTGTTCATGCCTAGTTTCTATCGTCGAGGATGTTTATTTTTTTCTATTTTTTTTCCGAGCTCCATGGATCCTTGATCGAGTGTATCGCTAGGATGTCGATCGACCTCGATTTTGGTATCGAATCTGAGCGCGGTGAGGCATCCATTGTCCCATGTTCCGTAGCACGAGCTCGCTTCTCGTATACTTACTACCGTAAATTAATGATCCTTAGAAATAATAATTACTTTCAAGCATATAAACGTGGCTAACGAGACTATGTTCATTTCAGAAATGCTGTTTGCGAATGAGCAATCGTTCTGTGTGCCTCATTAGGGCCGGTTGTATAATCTTCTTTTGGTTACCGGTTCAGCTCTATGCTCGGCATAGCGCGAGAAATGCATTGTACGAACCCAGAATACCGCGTAACCAGAGAATACACTTGGGATAACTTAACAGGCGATTTCTGGCTGGTTAACAAACTTAACCGGGGAATAAGTTTCCAAGATGGCAGGAATAGTGACACATGCAGTTGCAGACAGCGATCGCTCGATTTTGGACGAAGCGTTCATGAGAATGAGGCAGGAAAAGAAAATGAGACGACGCGGATTCCCAATTTATATCCAAATTTCGCTTATCAAAGGAAGCCATCTTCGTCTTTTCACTCTTGTACATGAGAAACTGAAGCATATGACCGATAGGTGAGACTATTTCCCTGTTTTCTAAAAATAATTCTGTTTATTTGTAGTAACAGGCATTTGATTTCAGTACTTTGCTAATTCCGTTGTGTTATTTATGTAAATTAGACACATTAAAATGGCTATTCCTGCCAAAATAATCTTATTTATCTGACATGTGTTTAAATTGCTTCCATAGTGGAAGGACTGTTTCGTTTTATTTAGCAGTGCTGAAGGGCGAACATGTGAGTGTCGCTGCTTACATATCAGTCATGCAGTGAGCTCACTTCACAGTCGCACCCACGCACCTTGTTCAGGACATAGACTATGGTGACGGCGTGTTAACGAAAATTGATAAGTACACTTACTGAAAATGTATTTATTCTGTCAAATGAGTCAATGAACAAGTGACAAAAATGAAATCAGATTGTAATATCCATCAACTGCCAGTTGCAATAACTGTATTTGCATAACAGTTCCATTCGAACACAGATCCTGGAGGGTGTACATTCCTTGGTGACGAGTTTGTCATCCAGTTGTGTGTGCACATGAGAGCAGTGGACATGTGTCTGGAATGAAATGAACCTTTTTTTTCGTGATCGTGGGGTGGTGTGTATTTTGTGACAAAGCGAATGCGGAAACAAACACAGAGCCGAAAACAAACTTCTGTATGCGTCTGTGGGAAGTTATATTAACCTCGACCCATTAGATCTGTGGAATTGAAGTTACAGACTCTCGAAAAACGTCTCTGTATTGTACTGCGGCTCAATTCGTACTGCCATTGTTTCTTTTCTGCCCCGTGTCTGTGCGCGCCACACATTCCCACCATTTTGCCTATCAGCAGACATGCATACCAACGAGTATCAGATGAAGCTAACTTCTGCTGGCCGTGAGCGGCTCTGGATAATTCATGCATTTTTGTGGCACGTTTGGAGAGCAGAGCTCGGAAGCTACAAGAAAGTGCAGGCATTCAACTTGTGTGACGGATGATTGGGTTTCATGTGCTTCGTTGTGAAGTCAGTATGAGCGCAGTGGAGAAAGGGTGATCAACGGTAATGGTGGTGGTGCATGATGACAGCGGGCGGGTGCATGGTCGACCTGTTCTCACGCATCAGGCTGGTGACAGTAGTGGCAGGAACAGCCCTGGCTGTGAATTGTATGAAAAGATGTCATCTCCAAAAAAATGCTTATAATAAAAGGTAATGACATAAAGCATTCACAAGTTTCTCTGTTCAAAGTTCACAGACGTACTTGGTCACAGAAGCACAGCATGGAATTCAGTCCAGACTTGATGCTTCGGCACAGCAGAGGTACTGAGATCATGCAAAGTGTCCGTATTAGCACGAGTAAGATTTGGTCCCATGAACATGGTTCCCAAACTGTGACAGACAAGCCCAGTGGCAAGGAGGGAGATGTCTGGAGCTCGATGGGAAAGGACACAGAAATCCAATGCAGAAGTTAATCTGGCATCAACACTCGACATGGCGGAGGCACAGGGACGTGAACACAAGTCCAGGAGCTGTGACGAACAAGCAGCCAGTTACATGGGAGTGGTTTCCAGAGCTCGACTGGAGATGATGCGCTGATGACACAGCTCACTGGAGATGGGTGTCTACAGCATGTGATGACTGGGAGGTTGTTATGACACAGCACAGGTATCTGAAGCAGATGCAGTAGCCAGAGCATGTGATGTAGTCTGTTGGCAGCTGAGGTAGGGGTGGCCTGGGTGCTTGTGGTGGGTGCAGAATGGGCAGCTGTGCCAGCTGGCTGGGCAAAGCGAAGGGGGGCTGCAACACATTTGGCAGTGTAATGACAGCTGGTGGTAGGTACACATCATTGGCAGACACAGGTGCAGGCTCTGTCTGACTGGTGCCAGAGGAAGCGTCATCCATTAACAGGTCTTCCTCTGGGTCAAAGAAGCAAATGGCAGCAGGAGCGATCAAGACGTAAGCCGGCTTGACTCAGTCAATTGACACTTTAGTCAGCTTGCCATTACGTTTGAACTGAGCATTCTCTCGCTGCAGATGATGACATGACGTGGACCTGAATGTGGCAGCCAAAGTGGTGGCTGTACTGTGTGAGTATGCAGCATGACATGTATGCAGCACCATAGGTTGCCATGTACAAACACTTTGCTAGTGGCATGCCACGTCAGTGCATGTGGTCAGAGGTTGGCCATGTGGGCGCACGGATGTTCTGCCACTGGAGGAGCTGATGCATCACACGGTGATGGTACCTCCTCCAAATGTTCAAATGTGTGTGAAATCTTATGGGACTTAACTGCTAAGGTCATCAGTCCCTAAGCTTACACACTACTTAACCTAAATTATCCTAAGGACAAAACACACACACATGCCCGAGGGAGGACACGAACCTCCACTGGGATCAGCCACTCAGTCCATGACTGTAGCACCTTAGACCGCTCGGCTAATCCCGGGCGGCGGTACCTCCTCCATTAATCACCAGGGATGGCAAGAGATTGTCCGTATACAAAGTCAGCAGGTGAAGCTCTGATCTCTTCTTTCAGTGTTACTTGCAAGCCGAGTAGTACCAGCAGGAGTGCATCTGCCCAGGCAGCACTGTGGCAAGTTTGGGCAGCTTTTAGTGTTCGATGGAGCCGCTTGACTGTGCCATTAGATGCCAGGTGGTAGCTGGTAGTTCTATGTAACTGCACACCACACAGTCAGGCGATTTGTTTAAACACCATTCAGTCAAACTGGTAGCTGTGATCCATTTTGATGTGACTGAGGCAGTTGAAGCATGCCACCCAGGTGTCAACGAAGGCTGTAGTGAGGGTCTCGGCAGTGATATAATGATATCCGCTATCGACGTTGCTGCTGGCCAGGATGTGAAGTGGTATACCATCGTCAGCAGATAATGCTTGCCTTGGGACAGAGGAAGAGGGCGCATGATGTCAACATGGATATGTTCAAAGTGTCATGTCATGTCATGTTGGGAAAGGCACTGATAGGTGCATGGCTGTGCCTCTCGACTTTGGCATGCTGGCTGATGTCAGTTTTCCTATAGTCCTGGCCAGACAAAACACATGGCCATGAGCGACACAGTGGTGTTGATGCTGGGGTGTGACAGTCCATGGACATGGTCGAAAGCAATGTGCCTGAATTTCTCCTGGAGAAATGGGTGGTATGTGCCTGTTGAAATGTTGCCCAAAATTTTATGGGCAGACCCAGGAACGGGCACTAGCTTGAGCTGTAGGCCACTGGAGATGTCGTGCAGAGGCTGTCCAGTTGTTGACCATTGTTGTGTTCTTGGGCAATGTCCTCGAAGTTCACATGAGGAGAGATAATGGCACAAGCACAGGACAAGCAGTCAGCAGTGATGTTGGTGATTCTGGAAATATGGTGGATGTCCATGGAGAACTGCAACACATACTCCAACTCCCGGAGTTGGGGTGGTGTACACTTGGTATTACTGTTCCGAAACACATGAGTTAAGGGCTTGTTGTCAGTGAAAATTACGAAGGGGCGAGCCTCTACCGACAAGAGGAAGTATTTTACTGCCTCAAACACAGCAAGCAACTTATGATCATAAGCACTCTCAGAGCACTGTGACTCTGAAAGCTTCCGCTTGAAGAAACTGAGTGGCTGCCAGCTGCCACCAACGCATTGTTGAAGCACTGAACCTATGGCTGTCTGGCTAGCGTCCACGTACATGGTTCAAATGTATGCGAATTCGTAAGGGACCAAACTGCTGAGGTCATCAGTCCCTAGTCTTACACACTACTTAAACTAACTTATGCTAAGAACAACACACACAACCATGCCCAAGGGAGGACTTGAACCTCTGGTGGGAGGGACCATGCAATCCGTGACGTGGCGCCTCAAACTGAGTGGCCACTCCATGTGGCCAACTTCCATGGTCAGTTCAGTGTTGTGCACCAGTGTCACTTCTGTGAGGTCTCGTTTGGATTTAATAAAGCTTCTCCCAATTGCATCCATCCAATTAACAGGAGTACTTCCCTTCAAGGTAGGGCCGTGCAGTGCTGCAGTTAGGGGTTGCAGCACCACAGCTGTGTTAGGCAGATGTCGCTGATAAAAATTTGTCATCCCCAGATAGCAGTGAACGTCTTTGTGTGTCTGTGGACGCAGCATGTTCAAGATCGCCTGTACATTGCCCGGTATTGGCATGGATACGCTATGGGTGATTATATGTCTTAGAAACTCAATTTCCGTTACCCTGAATATACTTTCCCAGCCTCGCTTAGGCGCCAAGAGATGGTCGTTAGGTGGCGGCGGTGTTGTTTGGGCGACTTTGAATAGACAAGGATGACATTGGGGTATACAAAACACCACAGTAAGCCTCATAAGACGACATACCAAAGGCTGAACGTCATGTATAAGCTTTTGAAAAGCTCAAAGGGCATAATAATTGCTATTTTCTGAATGTGTTGAGGTGCCATGGGGATCTGCAAGAACGCCTTTGCGCAGTCAGTTTTGCTAAATGTAACTGAGCCCACCAACATGTGGCTAAAATCCAGCAGGTACAGTACCGGATATTGGTCCGCCACTATTTGTGGGTTTAAGGAATGATAGTCTATGCATGGGTTCCACGAATTATCTTTCCTTGCCACTACGTGCACAGCAGAGGACCGCGGGCTGAATGATAGTTCAAAAATGTACTGTCGCAACATGGCCTCAAACTCAGCCATTGCTACAGTGAGCTGCTCAGGCACAAGTCAATGTGGATTTATGAGGTGGATGGGTCAGGCATAGTCACAATGTGGTGGAAATGGGAACATGTGGGTATCGCCGCTTTCATGTCAGTCATGCAGTGAGCTGACTTTACTATCGCACACATGCTCTTTATTCAGTGCACAGGCTAACAAGTTGTAGTAGCTGAGAAAATCTGCAACCAGGATCGGTTTGTTTACATCAGCCACAGTAAACGTCCATGGGAAAATGTGGCGCTGACCAAGGCCCAAATTTCAGTGATAAGTGCCATATGTTTTTAATGTTGAATTGTTTGCCACCATAAGAGTCAGCCACACGGCCTTTTGGCAGTTTCTTAGGGTAAACCAGGGGAAAATATACAGCTCGGAACCCGTGTTGACAAAGTACTTCACACTGCCAGCCTGTTAGGTTATGAAGAGATACCTGGATATTACACGGCAGCCAGGTGCACCTAGGTGCGGTTGCAGCTGGCATTTGGGTGTGAGCAGGGAGGACAACACTTTGTTGCTTCATTGCAGAAGTGGGAATGACACCAGCAAAACCCGCTTGGCTGCTGCTCTAACATCATCAGTGTACCTCCAGAATGGCTGGTACCACACTGCCAGCTGTGCGAGCTTGATCAGCAGTATCAGGATCTGCTGCCACTATGGCGTCTGCCACCCTTTGTCTATGAGTGTGCCAACTAAAGTGCGCGTCATTTATGTTGGCGGCCGAGTTTAGGTTCGATCTGCGCATCTGACGTCACAAAACACAGTCAGCCAACGAACAGAGAACGACGTTGCCACATCTCGACTGCAGTGCAGAGCATGGACGGCAGTGTCTTTAGTTTTAGAAACGTTCAGTCATAAATAAAGTAATAGAACAAAAGCAATGTCCTGATAGCAGAGTTTGTTTTATAGAAAGTTTGGAAGAAGCATTATTTATACCAATTGCTTCATATTTTATTAATTAATTAAACCAAACAAGCAATAAGACTCCTAATTCAGGCGATAGCAAGGAAAGGTGTTTGTATCACTCTCACGAACCGCTTTTTCGCAATAAAGAACAGCGGTAATTGTTTATTTCCTATTGTACTTCGACGAAGTGTGAGTAATTCATAGTCATACCAACAGGGTTTGTCAGCATTTTGCGTGACGTGTTATAGTCCTCATGGCGTTATGCAGTCAGACGAAGTGCGTTAGCGTGAAGGTTACGGTGTTGAGCTGCTACGCAAAAGGCTATGAGTTCACACCTTGTGCGATGCTTAATATTTTCATTATTTAAAAACAATATCGAAGTGCCTTACTTCACGAATAATATTCGTTTGAATGCAGTTTTTTGAAATTTCTAGTGCTTTGTCTCTTCATTAACCCTTTCGCTGCTACAGACACGTGCGCGCCGCATTCCGCGCTGTGCGCGATTTTGTCATCACTGCACTGCTCGCCTGTGCAGACACATGGTGTTCCCACTGCTTTGACACACTTATCATTCGATTTCACAAAAACTATTTGGCCCAAAAGTTTGATTTTTACACGTCTTCTTGACTGATACCTTCCCCCCATAAATGACTTAATTTTGTTTCGATGTTCAACGCAGTTATTATGCAGCATTAAATGTAGTAAACCATTGCACGAAATTTTGAAGAGTTTGCAGAGGTAGAAGTCCATAGCGTATACTTTCCGTATGGTCGATTTTAGTTGCCACAATGTTGAGAATGAAATGTGGACAAAATACCTAAATTTCATATGAACTTTACTGTATAATGATATCTCATTTAATTTAAGTACGACATAGGTGTCGTATGTAATAGTGAGAAGTATTCCGCCTTTCGCGACTGTAATAAAAGTATTATTTACACCGGACGCGTTTGGCTTTATTTTAAAGCACTTCAATCAAGGAAAGGTATGGCACATACACAATGGTACTCATGTTCTCTTCCTTGTTTTTGTTCCACAATCGCAGTTTTACCAGTGGTACTGAAATATATTCCTCTTCTGCAACTGTAATAAGGGGCTTATTTAGATCAGATGCGTTTCTCTCTTTTGAAGCATCTTCAGTGGACAGTATTTTGTCTCCTCCATTGCCAAGTCACCTTTCGTAGTTTTGTGCTGCGGTAACACAATATTCAACGTTTGTGTTGGCAGATAAGTGTTTTAGCAAATAAATGATGTTTGTGTGTGCCACACACAAAAATTATATTTGACATAGCTCAGAGCACTTCACTGATAGACGGTATATTCAAGGCCTAATGTTTTTGTAAGTCCACAGTTTTGTTTAATGTATTTTGTCTACTTCCTTTTGATTGATTGAAGTGCTTTAAAATAAAGCCAAACGTGCTCAGTGTAAATAAAAGTTTTGTTACAGTCGCGAAAGACGGAATATTTCTCAATATTACATGCGACACCTATGTGGTACTTAAATGAGCTATTGTTATACAGTAAATTTTATATGAAATTTAGGTATCTTGTCCACATTTCATTCTCAACATTGTGGCAACTAAAATCGACCATACGGAAAGTATACTCTATGGACTTTTACCTCTGCAAACTCTTCAAAATTTCGTGCAATGGTTTACTATATTTAATGCTGCATAATAACTGTGTTGAACATCGAAACAAAATGAAGTCATTTATGGGGGAAGGTATCACTCAAGAAGATGTGTAAAAATCTAATTTTTGGGCCAAATAGCTTTTGTGGAATCGATTGATGAGAGTGTCAAAGCAGTCGGAACACGATGTGTCTGCACAGGCGAGCAGTGCAGTGACAAAATCGCGCACAGCGCGGAATGCAGGGAGCACGTCTTTGTAGCAGCGAAAGGGTTAATGCGGCCGTGGTGGCTTTACTTCATGAACTGCGCGCTCCCCCCTAAACGTAATCTTGCGAACTACGCTATACTATGGCGCTGCTTCTATTGGCGCGTGCGTCGTGTGCAACTGGCAACGCAGCAATCTCCCGCGTCTGGGCGGGCATGCGCGAGCCGCCAAGATAAACGAATTGAACTATAGTCGACTTGTATGCTAAGTGCTACCACCTGTGTGGCCAAGTCCTGCACTAGGTGGGGCAGGCAAGTTCCTATGCTTGTAGCTGTGGGGGATGTGTGTCGCCAGGGAGTCAAATTTGCCAGCGCAGCTACGGCATTGTAGTCTGCTGCAGCAGCAGCGGTATTGGGCGCCATAGCCTGCTCGTCATGCACCTGATCAACCAAGTCCACAATGTCAATTAGCCACAATTCTGTTTGCATGGCTATGACCGCTTGCACTTGCGCTAGGAAGCTGTGCATCCAGATAGCATGCAGCAGTGAGTCTGGGACTATGTCAGACTTTGCAAGGCTCTGCAGATTGTGTAGAAACTGAGATGGCCTCCTGTCACTGCACTCCTCTTGGTGCAGTAACTGATGCACCCATTGTTCTGTGATGTTGAAATTCGGCATATTTACTCCTCTTTTAGTAGCTTATATGAAGACTGTGTCGCCAGAGTGCTGATTATGTCCACCACTTTGGCCATGTAGTCTTGATCTAGCTGATTCATGACATGTCCAAATTTGGAGAGGTAGCAGGTGATGTTTTTGCTCAGGAAAACCGCGTCGTGTTTGCCGCTATTCCCATAACAGTGGGAGGTGTCAGTGTGGCCATGCTTTGTGCATGGAAGTTTTCCTCAGCTGGTTCTAGGTGCCAGAGAGCGTCCATGGAGAGCGTGCCTGTAGCTCACTCTCCAGTCTCTGGTTGCTCACTAACAGCTCATCTATTGTCTTTTGTCTACTGTCTATTGTCGTTTCTAAGGTCGTCATCTTGCTTTAGTTCCTAGTTCATGATGGTTTGTTCACAAACTCACTCTTTGTACTCGAGGACGTAAGTGTTAGATTACTCACAGTTCTCCATCACTCACATTGATGAAAATTCGTCACCACGTATTTAGCCTAGTGATCACATTGGGGTCATCAATGAAGTGGGAACGTGTGGATATCTCCACTTACATGTCAGTCGTGCAGTGAGCCGACTTTACTCACACCGTCACACTTTTTGCAGGATGTAGGCTATGGTGACGATGTGATAACAAGAACTGATGAGTACACTTGCCGAAAATGTATTCATTCCGTCAAATGACTAAATGAACAAGTGACAAAAATGAAATCAGATAGCAATGTCGATTAACCACCGATCATGATAATTGTCTTTGCATAACAGCTCCAATCGAACACCAATCCCATAGCGTGTACACTCCTCGGCGATGAGCATGCCATCCGATCACGTGAGCATGTGAGAACAGTGGACGTATGTTGAGAACGATGCGAACCTTTTTCTCACGATCGTGGGCCACTGTGTATTTCGCAGACACGACAAAGTGAAGAAAGAAACGAGCGGAGAGCGTCAAACAAACTTCTATAGGCATCTGTGGGGAGCTCCCATTAAGCTTGATCCACGAGTTCCACAGGTTGAAGCTATAGACACTCGAAAAACGAGTTTGTATTGTATGATGGCTCAGTTTGCACTGCCACTGCCTCTTTGCTGACCCACATCTGTGAACACCACATGTTGCCACAATTTTCCTATCGGTAAGTATGGATGTCAACGGATATCTGGGGCAGCTAACTTCCGCCAGCTGTGAGCGAGTCTGGTCTGTCCACACATTTTTGTGGCATGGCTGCCACAGTATCATAATAGATTTAACCAAATTGAAAAACCACACCAACTATGGGTATTATTTGTATGAACAGCTGTTTTAGTTTTAGACAAAAAAAATATGATTTGTCAAGTTTGAACACATTTTGATAAATCGGTAGTGTCTCAGTTTCATTCAGCCACATTACGTCAGAAGCAAAAAGTGTTGATCCACTCTGTCTTCTTTGGTAATGACCCTTTTTGTAAACACCACAGTAATATCAGAACAACTATCGCCTTTTAGTGAAAATATTGGTACCACAGCCCCCCCTTTTTCTTAAAAAAATAAGGTGATGCCTCCTCAGCTACAGAAAATGGGGTTTGCGTTTCTGAATTATTAGTATTATCCACATAAGCAAACCCATATTTGTCATAAAATAGTATTTATATACGTACGTTATAAGAGCGGAACAGGAATCTAGTTAATGAATATACATAGTTGTAGCATGTGAAAGAGGTGCCTGTAATGTTATGTTTTTAACTTTCCTTGATTATCAAGTTATTTTCAGTGTCCTCCATCATTTCAAACTCGAGACAATGGAACTTAATTTAAATTTAAATTCTTATATTCTACTTGTGTGATGTACCTTTTTTTCTGAAGTTGATGGCTTATAATGATTGTTTAGTGTAACATAAAGTTTGATAATAGACTGATTTCCCAGGTTCACTCAGCCAAAAATATTGTTCACTCATATTTCCCACTGGGATTACAACTTTCAATATTTAATGAATGCTTCAGAGCAACAAAATTTTCCACTAACTAGCATTATTTCCATAAGCATGTAAATTATTTGTGCTTACCCAAACTAAGTTTAACACAGTAAAATTAAAACGAAAGTTAGTTTTTTTAGAAAGCTATAGGATATACATGTTGTTTTTCTCAGCTATTAGTATTATCCACATAACCGCATCTATATTTATCATAAAGTAATTGTTATATGTATGGTATGAGAACATAGGTACTTGTCATTCAGCTAACAGGAATCTTTAGTTACTGAATCCATATAATCATAACAGCGGAAGAAGTGGCCAGCAAGCTGTGTTTTTAAATTTCTCTTGAAGTGTCACACAGATTGTCTCATATCATTCTTCTCTTTCTTTCAGAAATGACTCTGTTCCATCAATGGACCAGCTTCTACCGACACTCAAATATTTTGCATCTTGTATTTTCCTTCTGTTGGTTGGAGACTTCATTGGTATTGGCAAGGGGACAGCTAGCAGGATTATTAAAAGGATGTGTACAACACTGGACAACATATGCAAGAAACAGTTTTGTTAATTATTTCAGTTCCCTGATTAATGAAATGAAAATAAAATAAACAAATATATATGGATTAATATATTTTTATTCTAAAATCGTTTCTTTTAATTTTTATTTTCTGATCCTAATATTGAGCTCTGTGATCTTTTTTTAACCAATACAGTTCTTCCTCTCTTCTCTGGTTCTTGTCATGCTATTTTTAAAGCAGCACCATGTACAACTCTGCGAACTCTTTCACATTTGACAACAGTTATTTTTATTCTGAAAACAAAACTGACGGTTTTAAGGTCGATGGTAAGGAAATAAAGAAGACCACAGTAAAGGCATCATACCAAAAGTTGCTTCCCATTCCCTTCCAAACTACATACAGCTGCTGGAGATGATTGCACATGCTAAAATGACGTATGAAACAGTTGCTATTCTTGAAACATTTTTGGTGAGATACAATAACAACCACCTCCAGTTTGGATATGTGCCATAGGTACATTTCTACCCAAGGATTATAAAAAAGATAACGGTTATTTATTGTAAATGTTGGTATCTCATCGTTCTTATATACGCTCAATACAAAAATTTATAATCACATCACAGAACTAGAATTTATATATGCCCAAAACCTGCAAAAGTGGATGCACAATGTTCAATAATTCAGAAAAACGTACTTGTTGTAGAGCACCCATTGCTGCTGTAATGAAAAAAAAACAATTATATTATGTACCTACTTACAATTAATCATTTACCATACAGCTACATATGCCAGAATACGGACATGTCTAGAAATCTTGCATCCGAATAGAACTGACTGTGACGCCCTTCTCTTGACAACTTTACCAAATCGTATATTTCATTGTACACAACTTGCAACTTGTATTCCACGTATGGGGCGCCATTGATCTATAGACTCTTTTACCTTTTCAAGGCATAATATTTTTTTGATGCTTTCTTGGAAAAAATCGTACATCTGTTGTAGTTGCTCTGTCGATCTATCTGAAGCTGTTTGTGAATGGAAACTGTTGCATTTTCCCCCCATACTTTATTCGAAAATCTAGAAAGATCTCTTACTGGTCAGACAACAAATACCTGATCCTTTAACTAATTTCATGATGGGTCATTACCCTATTATACATGCAAGTACACTACAGTTAACAGTATTTACCAGCCTCAAAATATCCTCAAACAAATAGTTTGGCACACTGTTTCTGCAGACTATGACTAACAAGGAGAGGTCCCCAGCGGTGGGATTGACTTTTTGAAACCTTCTATAGGGTAATGTTCACACCATGGAGCGATTCAAACTGGCGGAACCTCGCCCGCGAGGTCTTGGTAAAAAAAATTTCAGAATTTTGTCTCCTGCTGAATAAGATAAAAAAGTAACATCTTATTGGCAGCTGGTGTTGTGAAATTGATAGGGTAAGGTATCTAGTTTCAGAAGATCATTTGTTCGAATCGTGGCAGGCATTTTGAATTTTTTTACTTTCAAATTTTTATTGAAATTATTTTGATCATTATTTTTATTCAATTAATTGGTTAACATGTAATTTTTAATTTTTTATTTCTGTTCCTTTGTGACGCCATTTTAATCATCAGGCCAAGTTCATTTGCTGTCATTTTTCTTCCTATCATTCTTTTTCCACTTGAAATTTTTGTTCATGTGATTTTAATTAATTTTATGTATTAACTTCGATTTAATTTGTTTCGTTTCATCACCCTATTTTTCGTCCATGTTATTGCATAAATTATTTGTGTCCTTATTTTCCTTGAATTTCATTTTACTTATAACACTGAATGTTTATCATTAACGTCCGTCCACAAAGGCGCGTTACACCAGTGGTACAGCTTAAACATTGATCCTGGAGGGTATACACTCCAGTGATGAGCCGTGGCACGACCATGTGGACTGCATGAGACAAAGGCTTCTTTCATGGATAGGAGAAAAAGGACCGCAAAACAAACTGATGAATGCTGTGAAATGAGCAAATGCGCAAGAGCTCACGTATTCGTTTGTGTGGAGTTACGTTAACTTCATCCACGTGGTGAGAAGGGTCAGAGATATGTACCACATAACGTTGACGAGCTTGCACTTCCCACCTGCTTTGTCCCATATGGGCCGGTTTGTGACACATCATTGCCAAGATCTGGCACAATGGGATAGCTGTGCACGCTGGCTGTGTGAATGAGAGGCACTCTTTGGTTCTGCCGGCTGCACCACAGTTGTGCCCTTTACACATTTCTGTGGTACGGCCACCACACATATCCTCCCTTGGACAGTGGAGCTCCGTTGCTGCAGGAAAAGTGCGACGATCGGTCTGTGACACATGTTTGTTTAAATTTCACGGGCTGCGTGGTGGCAGTGGAGGCATGGTGGCGGCGAGTCAGTTAGTGGTGGAAGGATGGCAGCCCATGACAGCAGTGTGCCAGACTGGCGAGCATGCCATAGGCGTGTCCTTGCATGATTAGCTAGTGATAGTGGTGGCAGCAGGCACTGGCTACAAACTGTCCATAGTAATGCACAGTGTAGGTGTGCATCTCAAAGGTCGATGCACTGATATCTTAATAACAATTCAGAGAATTCACTAGTGCTGCCATTAATCACTGCAATAGAAGAAAGTTCATTATTTAAATTTTTCAGAGCGACACTGCATATAACAAATCAAGTGTTCATTCGTTGTACTTCCCCACAAGTTCGCTGACTGAATCAGTCACAGAAGCACAGCGTGGCGCTTGATCTGGCCTCGACCCTCGAGACAATGGAGGCCCGGAGAGTATACATGAGTAGAGTGTCGTTGCAACTTTAATGTGGGTCCCGATGCTGCTGTGGACACACCCGGCAGTGTGGAGGGTGATGTCTGGAGCTCGTTGGCAATGTGAATATGGTAACTGGTGCTGACGCCGATCCAACCTCAACGCCAGCCATGGCAAAAGGCACAGGCACAGGGATGCGAATGCGAGTCTCAGAACTGCAACAGAGGCAGGTGGCATTGTCTGGAGCTCGACAGGAGCTACCAGTTGAAGGCATGGCCAGTTGGAGACAGGGTCTTTACAGGTGATGGCAGCTAATGGATGGCAGATTCTAATGGCATATGGTGGCTGGGGCACATGTTTGTTGGTTTGGGCAGCATGTTGTGTTGAAGACGCAGTATGGCCATTTGAATCTGATGCGATGGTTGGTGTGCATGATGTAGTCTGCTGGCGACTGTGGTGGGGGTGGCTGATTTGCCTGTGGTGGTTGCGGTCTGCGTGGCAGTGCCCGCTGCATGGGCAGTGTGGCAGGACGGACACGGTGCAGCATGATGACAGCAGGTTGCAGCTGTGCATTATTGGTGGCTATGGGTGCAGGTTCTATCTGACCACTGGTGGAGGGAGTGTTGTTTGTTGGTAGATCTTAGCGGGCAAGATGTATGCCAGCTTCACAGAGTCGACTGAGACTGTAAAAGGCTTCCCGTTGCACTCAGTGTCTAGCGTTTTTTCCCCTTGGGTAATCATACGGTGCAATCCGGAGTAGGGCAGCTGGAGAAGTGCTATACTGTGTCGGTATGCAACATGATGTGCGTGCAATGCTGCAGATTGTCATGCACGAATATCTTCCCAGTGCCATGCCACATTGGTGCGTGCACTTGGAGGCCAGCTATGTGAGTGGGCCGACGTTTTGCCAGAGTTTGTGCCACAGTGTCATGTAGGAGTGGTACTTATTCTATAAAATCACCTGGGATTGTCAGAGGCAGTCCATAAATGAGGTGAGCAGGTGACACGTCAATCTCCTGCTTTGGCATTACTTGCAGGCCAAGCAGCACCAGTGGAAGTGCCTCTGTCCTTGAGGTATCATTGCTGTCAGAGTGAACAATGCGCAATCAAACTGTGGGCCCCAGTCAGTTGTCATGCGATGGGGACATCCGAAGTGTGCCGTCCAGGTGTCAATGAAGGTGGTGGCGACAGTCTTGATGATGGTGTCCATGACGGGCGTTGCCTCTGGCCAGTGAGTGAAGCAGTCTACCATAGTTAGGAGATACCACTTGCCTTGAGAGAGGGGGAGCAGTCTGTTGAGGTCAACATGGACATGTGCAAATTGGCGTGTTGCGTGGGCAAGGTTCCCTCAGGAGTGTGGTTGTGCCTCCCAACTTTGACATGCTGAACAAGCGTGTTGCCATTCGCAGCAGTCCTTCCAAAGCCCAGGCCAGATAATATGCACAGCCACAAGTGCCGCAGTGGTGTTGGTGCCAGGATGTGACAGCCCATGGAAGAAACAGTCTGTGCATGCTAGTTGAGATGTCACATAAAATCTTTCATGTAGAACCAGAACAGGCACCAGCTCCTGTTTCAGGCCACTGGAGGTGTTTTGACGGAGGCAGTGCAATTCTTCATCACCCTCCTGTACTTGGACGATATTCTCAAAGTTCACAAGGGGTGAGGTAATGGCACATGCTCAGAACAAACAATCGACGACTATATTTTCTATCCCCAAAATATGGTGGATGTCACTAGTAAATTGCAACACAACTCTAATTGCTGACATGGTGAACACTTAGACTGATTGTTCTGAAATGCATGAGCAATTGGTTTGTGGTCGGTGAAAATATCGAATTATCAGGCTTATACTGATGGGTGGAAGTATTTCATTGCCACATATACTGCAAGCAACTCTTGGTCATAAGTGCTCCAAGCACATTGCGATTCAAATAGCTTCTTAGAGAGAAAAAAGAGCAGCTGCCAGCTCCCAGCGACATGCTGTTGTAACACCACACTGATAGAGGAGTTGCTGGCGTCCACCACTACAGCTAAGTTGGCACCATGTACTGGGTGCACCAGCAGCATTGCTTGTGTGACATTCCATTTCGAGTCCATGAAGTTCTGCTCCAGCACATCTGTGCAATCCACAGAGTTCTTTCCTTTTGAGTTGGGGCTACGTAGTGCCTTGGCCATTGGCTATTGCATGGCGGCAGCATTGGGCAGATGGTGGTGATAGAAGTTCAACATGCCAAAGTAACGACGTAATTCTTTATGTGTCAGCAGACGTGGCATGTTCATAATTGCCTGCACTTTCTCTGGTAGTGGCGTCGATCCGATGGAGGTATTTAAATGGTCAAGGAACTCGATTTCCATCCCACTGAATGCGTACTTCACTGTATTGATAATGATGCCGGCTTCACTCAGTTTCTGAAAGACAGTCATTAGGTGATGGCGATGGAGCTCAGGCGACTTGGAGTACTCCTGGATGTTGTCGAGGTATGTGAAACAAAATGGCAAGCCTCGCAAGGCACCATCCAGGACTGCAGCCAGGTCTGGGCAACATTCCAAAGACATACATTATAGCCGGCCGTTGTGGCCGACCGGTTCTAGGCGCTTCAGTCTGGAACCGCGCGACCGCTACGATCGCAGGTTCGAATCCTGCCTTGGGCATGGATGTGTGTGATGTCCTTAGGTTAGTTAGGTTTAAGTAGTTCTAAGTTCTAGGGGACTCATGACCTCAGAAGTTAAGTCCCATAGTGCTCAGAGCCATTTGAACCATTTTATAACAAAGAGACTTCCGAAAAGCCCAAAGGGTGTTATGATAGCTCTTTTGTCAGTCTTCTTTCGCCACTGGAATTTATGTATATGCCTTTGCACAATCGATCCTACTAAATACCACACAGCCACCCAAGACGTGGTTAGAGTCTCAGAGGTCTGGAACTGGGCATCAGTCCAGCATCATTCGCGAATTAAGGGTGTGATACTCCCAACGTGGGTGCCACAGTTTTTTTTTTTTTTTGGGACTAAATGTAACGCCAATGACCATGGGCTGCTTGATGGTTGAATGATATCTTGCCGCAGCATGGCCCCAGACACTGCCTTTGCTAGTGCAAGTCTACCGGGTGTGAGTCAACGTGGACAGCACAATGTGGGAGGGCTGTGTGTGGTTATTACATGGTGCACCATCGAATGTTTAATGTCCTTCGGTGCGCCAGCTGGGCAGGTGAGGTGAGGGAATGTTTCAAGGTTTTCAGTGTAAGGTTTAGGCACTTCACAGGTTTCACACTGTAGGATGTGGCCAGCCAGTGCCATTCTGCTATCTTTGAATTAGCAGTGTCAATGAACTGGCTGTTTCTGATGTCGGGTAGCAGCCGGCAGAGGTCGAGATAGTCTGTGACCAGCATCAGCTCATTGATGTCAGCCATAGTAAATGTCCATGAGACTGTGCAGCATAGTTGTAGGCTTAAATTGCGATTGTGTGTGCCATAGATTTCAGTGGCCAAATTGTTCATCGCTGTGAAGCAGAGTGCCTTGGTTCAGCTGCAGTCTCCTAACATAGAATGGGGAATATCGGAAGGTCTGAACCCATATCAACAAGGTACTTCATGCAGCCCACCCATTCTGCTATGAAGAGACCTCTCAATACTGAACTGCAGCCAGGTGTGCCTAGGCCCGGTTGCAGATGGAGTTTGGGTGTGCACAGGGAGGACAACACTTCATCACTTCATTGCCAAATCACCCATGGTATCAGCAGAAGTCGCTCGCCAGCTGCTTTGCTGTCAGTGGAGTACCATTAGAATGGCTTGTGCTGGGTTGTTGGTTGTGCGAGTGAGTTCGGCAGTGGCTGGATTGGCTGCTGCTGTGGTGCCTGCTGTCTTCAGCCCATGGAAGCTCAACTGGTCGACTTGTGTGGTGAGAGCTGCACCTGTGCGGCCAATTTGTGCACTAGCTGGTGCAGGTCGACGTCGAGGTGGCAGCTGTAGGATGAACATGCCAGCACGGGGGTGGGGGAATGGTATCGTAAGCTGCCAGGGTTGCAGTCCTAGACACCATCGCCAGTGCATCGTGCACCTGGTCAGCCAAATTTTCAACGGCATCCAGCTGCATCTCTGTCTCTGCTGCTACCACTGCCTGCACCTGAGATGGGAGGCTTCGCACCCAGATAATGTGTCCAACATGATATTGGACTGCAAGAGGCTCCGCAAGTGGAGCAGGTACTGTGAGAGCCTCCAGTTAGTGCATTCCTCTTGCCATAGCAGGTGGTGGACCCATTGTTCCTCCCTCAATGAGATCTGCCACATCAGATCTTCCTTGAGGCGTTTGTATGATTACTGCATCAGTGGGGCATGCAGTGATTAATACCATACTTCAGCTGTGTAATTTTGGTCGAGCTGACTCACTACATGCCCGAATTTTGCACAGTCGCAGGTTACGTGGTTGCTCATGAAGACACTTCAACTTGGCTGAACTACTTTACATGGTCGTGGAGCCAAAAGGGGAGTAGATTGACCAACACCTGTCCAGTGCTTGTAAGCGCTCCAGCAATTGTAGGAGGTCCCGTTGTGGTGTGGCTTTGCACTCCAAAATTTTCCTGGGCTGTCAGCATCTGCACAGCATCTGTCCAAGTAGGGTGTGCTTGTAGCTCACTCTCCAGCCTCTGGTTGTGTGCGAGTAGGTCTTTGATAGTCTTCTGCAGCTCTTCTAAAGTCTCCATCTTAGCTTAGAGTCAAGTCCTCGCACAAGGGGAAAGCACACAATCAAAATAACACAACACATGACAAGAAAAACACAACAATAACAGTAGACCTTTCGTGAGTGAAACATACACACACACAAAAAAAAAAACACAAAAAAATGACTTCATCCAAAAAGTCGATAGCTCTTCACTATGGAGCACCGTTCAGGCATGAGAGCATAAGTGCCAGTCTACATGCAGTTACATGTCACTTGTACCGACGAACGTTCATCATCATGTGTTAGCCTCAGAATACATCAGGGTCACCAGTGAAGTGGGGATATGGTTGTCACCGGTTACAGTCATTACTGCCGCACCCATGGTCAAGGGAGAGCCTTGGTGACGAGAAATAATGAGAGCCGTTTTTGTTAGTGACACAATGCATTTTTCTGTACCTTGCAAGATGGTACAAACAATGTTTATCATTAATGGCCGCCAGTACAAGCGCGTTGCACTGGCGGTACGGCTCAATCACCGACCCTGTAGGGTATACACTCTTGTGATGAGCTGCGGCGCGACCGGGTGGACAGCGCCAGACAAAGGCCGCGTCTCTGAAAGGACAGTTTTAGGCGTGACCTACGAAGCATCACGTCTTTCGCGAATGGGAGAAAAAGCACTGCGAAATGAACTGATGCGCGCCATGAAATGAGTGAATGCACAAGACCTTGCGTATGCGTTTGTGGGGGGTCACGAAGTTCGATCCACGTGGTCCGCGGCGAGAAAGGTCGGAGACGTGCATTGTATCGCATTGACCAGCTCGTACTGCCAGCCTACTTTGTCCCATGCGGGCCGGTGCGTGATGCACCATTGCCAAATTTTGGAGTAATGGGCCGGCTGCGCTGTATATTTTATGCATAGTTCAACAGGAATTTAGGATGTGTTTTAAATGTTTGTACGACGTTTACCAAAAAAAAGGAAAATGCACATCTTGTAACGAAAACAGATTTTCGACACGATAACACAGACAATATAAACAGATTAAAGGATGATATAAAGAAAAAATGAGGAAAATGAAAAACTCATATGATGATTCAAATTAAATGACAAAGGAATAGAAATAAAAATTAACATTTAAACCAATTAAATGAATATAAATAATGATCAAAGTCATTTCGATGAAAATTTAAAAACAGAAAAATTTAAAGCATCTGACGAGATTCGAAACCACGACCTTCAGCACATGACAGCTTTCCCTATCTTTTTCTGTTAACAATCATAAAACTTCATTCAATTAGTATATACATACCAATAGCACATATCCTTAAGAAATGTTACATTAAATTTCGTTTCAGTGTTTCCTTTTAAAACTTTCCTTTTTTATTACATTTTCATTGAATATCTCATCGGTGTTGAAAGTTAGTTTTGTTTTTGGACTTGAGATATTTTTCCCTGTGTCTGTTTTTGGATTTATTTCAATCTTTTTTTAACGTTTTCGAGTTAGTTTTGTTGACTTCTTTCCTCACTGTGTGTTAGTTTTTATTTGAATAATTAATGTCAACAAACAAATAATTTTATGTTACTAGAATAAAACTTATTATAGGATACAAATAATGAGAGGAGATTGACTATCTGCTCTGTTGCTCATAGTCTGCAGTGGAATTTAGTATATTTCGATCTTTCGAGGACTTCACTTCATAGGTTGGAGGCCTTTAGTTTATCATCGTTACAACGTAAATAAAATCACTTTATGACTATAATATGGGTTGCAACTTTAGCATTATTATGAATTGATAGGGAGACTATGATGCATAGTAATACCCAAATAAAGGGAATATTGGGAAATACATATTGATGGGTAGTTTAAATCAATCACTTCTTGTAATTAGGCATGAGATTTCAGACTGGCGTTTAGTTTTTTGTGTGGGTGCGTTTTAGCATAGTAATATTTTCAACACAGGTTTAATTTATTAATAAAGCACTAAAATTTTCCGTGAAACTATGACTTTTTTGGCAGTGACGGAATTCTAATTTCTCCTTTTGTTTTCTCAATTTGCTTTCTCCTTTCTCTGCTCTTCACTATTCATTGGTACTGGTGACGACAATCGCTGCCGTTAACGCATTAGACTACACTGAGTCACTGCATTCTGGACATTTTGCAGGATAGGGTACTGTATGGGCGGGACATGTCTAAGGGCTGGTGCGGCAACAGTGGTGACGACCATGGGCATCGACTTTCCTCAGCTGGGCTCCCATCTGCGAGGAGTGGGGGAGGTGGCAACATCATGAGTACTCAGTGGCCTTCTTGGGTGCTGCGTTGAGGGCTATTTGCAAAAAGTTCATGAATTCTGATCTGTATCTTTTGGAGACCATAGCTTTTTTATCTTCCTCCCATTAGTATGACAGGTATTCTATGTTGTCTTTTTGCTTTGATTCTATTATTGAATATGCAGTCTGGTCTAAAATCCATATAGTGCTTAGCCTTTGTTGTTTGAGGGAAGGTTTTGTGTCTGGTGCAGTCAGTAGCTATAAGTTTAGCAAGTAATATTCCTTTATGTACTTTGGTTTAAAAGGGATCTTTCTTTGGTTAACCAGCGCTTTTTCTGACTCTGGCCGATATGCGTTTAATAAGTCTGCTGTCAAGCAATTTCGATTTTTTCCCGCTATGAAACTGTGGATCAGAAGCGCCACACATTTCCTTTTTAGGTCGATAAGGCCCACTCCTTCGTATATATGCAGTGTGCACGTGGTGCACCGCACTTTAAAGATTTCACGACGCCTTAGAAGGTAATGTATTGGCCCTTCGATGGCTCTCGCCATCTCTTTTGGAAGACTTAACACTTGGGTAAGAAACCACACTTTTGATAGTAGTTGTTCGTTGATGAGAATCCCCTTCTGTAATAAGTTCAGCTCTCTGTTCCCGTTTGATCTTGTGAGTCCTCTTATTTTGTGTAGAACGGAACGTCAGTTTTGGACCGCCATTTTCATTGGACACAAGTGTAGCTGCAGTCCCATGCATTTGTGTGTTCAAGCTACCGAGTACCATGTGCTACCTTTGATAAGTTTCTTGTTTCCGATAGGTGTGAGTGCAGTTCTTTTCGGATTTACTTTTGCCCTTGCCGCTTGTTCAAAATTCTGTAGGGCTTTTTGTATTTTTGGGAGAGCCATTACACCACACAGCCAGTCTACAGTACTCCTCTCCTTTAACGCTAATGACCATCACGTAAAATTTCGATTGTTTTTCCGACGATGGCTCGCAAACGATGGCCCACCAGGGTGAATGGCTGCACATCACCAGATAGACGGTTTCAAGAAGTCAGTCCCACCACTGGGGACTTCTCCTTGCAAGTAATACCCAGCATGATCTTCAGTTGTCAACTTAACTGGACAGGAATGTTACTCTGGGAATAGCTAACCAGGGAATAAAATGGTGTTGTACAATGCGCACTCCAAGCTAACCCATGGTTAGCCTATTCCTCGGTTAGCTAACCTTGGATTTATCCTGAGACTGTACATTAATTACTGTATTAATAAGTGGAAATGTATGTATAGGTTGTGCATCTGTAGAATCACGTCTTGCCTCTTCTTATTCGATTTGATCTGTTTATTAAATTGGTTTTAGTCCATCCTGCTATTCGTTTGAGGACTGCATATATAGTGGCGTGTCGCTGTGACTGTGTAGCTATTCTTTCACACAAATTAGAGCAGCAACTCATTATCTTAAATTGGTACAGTACATTCATTGCAATGTTGAAAACTCCTGCTGCCTTTTCTTTCTTTGAAAGTGAGGACCTACCTACTTCATACTCATTATGCGAAGTGGAGGAGGAGGAGGAGAAAGGAAAGGAAAGGAAAGGGAAGGAACAGTTGGTGTCAGCTGGATCAGGGTTTTATGCAGACTCAGCAGCAATGAGTGAAAGTTTGTGCCAGACCAGAATCCGAACCTGGGATGTCCTGTTTACTAGGCAATTGCTTCAACCACCATGCCACTAACAGTATTTTGGGTTGATAATGTGCACCATTTAGGTAAAGGGCTTTTTTGTGGGTTCATCTGCGAAAATAATCTCTGTTTCTTGTTTTGTAATTATGAACCTGATTAGTCATTGCTGAAAATTCCTCTGAGTTATCATAAAGCACATATATTCATAAATCTATAAGCTGGGAACTGTCATTGTTTTAAATAATTTAAATATTTTCCTGTATTGCTCTCTACAGGGAACCCCTTTCATTATTGAAACCGCTCTTTTTTTAAGTTTGGAAGTTTGTTTTCCCATGCCCGTACTGCCCCAAAGGATCACACCATATCTAAATAACATGTTCATATAAGCATAATAGGCACAGAATAGTGATTCAATGCTGAAAGAGTCCCAAAGCATTCGTAGAACCAAACATCAATTTTGTGTATGGAGCTTGTGCAATAGCAAAGTTTCCAAACTCAAATTTTATGCTGCTTCTAGCTTTACTGCTAACATTACTGAAATTTGTTCATATTGTTTTTTCCTTATTTACAATCAAAGCGTTATCCCTAAGCCATTTGCCTGTCTCGTTTATTGTCTTAGAGACATTCTTCTGTAGATATGCCTCTGTGAATCCTTTTATAAAAATGCTTGTGTTGTGGGTAAACATCATTGTGTCTGCAGCCTTCAGATAATTTGGCAAGTCGTTTATACACACCAGGAACAACAGAGGGCCTAACACAGAACCTTGGGGCACCCCATAGCCAGGTTTTTTTTTTTTTTTTTTTTTTTTTTAATCTGAAAGTTATTGTTCGCCTTCATGAGGTATTTGTACTCTCTGTTGTCTATCAGAGACATAAAACTCGAACCATTTGAAGGGCAGACTCTTGACTCCAAAGCAATCTATTTCTACACGCAGCAAGTCATGGCTATTTAGGTCAAATAATTAGGTCAATTGAAGTGAAAAAAAACTAAGAATATCCAAGGCATTTAGGACGATTTTCATGAACTGAAATAGTGCTGTTTCTCCTGATTTGTTCATTCTTAACCCATTTTGATCATTATTCAATACTTCATTTTTATTCAAGAAGCCAACCAACCTTTCATATATTACTCTTTCAATTACATTGGAAAAACCTGACAATAGCGACACTGGTCTACAAATATTTATGACAGCTATATTATCCTTTTTTTAGAGTGGTTTTATTATGGATAACTTTAGCTTTGATAGAAACAACCCTGTTTCCTGAAAGAAGTATTAATGATGTCAGTTAACTGATAATTTATACTAGTGGAACTATATTTGATTACATTTTCTGGAATTCTGTCAGTACCACTAGTCATTTTATTTTTTAATTCATCTGTAGCATTTCTCACCCCAGATTCTGTTACTGGGCACAGAAATGCTGTATTTTCTTAAGCTGGTACTTTTACGTTTTTTTTGTTTGAATTCCACATATTTTAATTAGGTTTGCCATTAAGTTCACATAACGTTCATTGAATATATTGGCAATCTGTTGAGCGCCTTCTATCACTGGATCCTCCCTTCCGATTTTAAGATTATGGATTTTGATTTTATATTTTCCTATACTACTGTTTATAACTTTCAAAATCGATTTTGATTTATTTCTTCCACTGTTGATATACGAATCACTGTTTAGCATTTTTGCCACCTGTAAAACTGTCCTATAGAGCCTTCTGTATTTCCTATAGTACGGTTTTATTGTTGCATTCATTTTGGAATGGTGCTTAAGTTTCTAAGGGTGACCACTGATGTTTTAATCTCTTGTGTTACCCATGTATTTGACTGCTCGTTGATTTTAATTTCTTTTAATGAGAATGCCATATCATAGGGACATTTATAATCAGTGAAAAACGTTTCACACTTCTTGCTGCATCATCAATTTGTTCTCTGTCCCAGTGAATCTTTTATAGTGTACTATTAAAACTCTTTATGTTGTTATCATTACCAAGGGTTCTCTGTACATATTTTTCAGTGACTGCAGATTTCTTATTTTTTCCATTCCTTATCATTTCTTAAGACATGTGATAAGCCAATATCTCTTATTTCACTATTATAGTCACAGTCCTGTTTGTTGGTAAATACCTGTTTAAATGTTGTTTTGGGCCCCTTCCCATATCTGGTAATTTCCTGCACAGTTGGTTGCATGTTGTATGGACTAAACAGATGTAGTAATTGTACTGTCTCCTATTACTTTTGTAAAATTAATGTTAAAGTCACCAAACACTATTATTTATTTTGATCTACTGTCTACAGCATTTAAAACATCCTCTGTGTAATGTAAGAATAGGGTAAAATCACATGATGGCGACCTTTAGATGCAAGGAATGATAATTTGAGAACCTTTCAGTTCACATATACAATATTCAAAATCTTTTTCTAAAATCTTCATCTTTCTAAGTTTTACCTCTTTAGATTCACCATCGGTGCTAATATAAATATGTACACATCCATATTTAAGTTTACATGCAAAAGCTACTTACCAGGTCTATATGTGGTGTTTTTGTTGCAAAAATCTGCTTGTCACGTAGCCAGTGCTCATTATTACACAACACAGAAAACTCCTTAAGGCTACAGTTTAAAATTACTTCCAGCTCTCGTTTTGTTGCCTAGTCCTTGAACATTTTGACACACCAAAGTTGAGGGACTGATACCTAGATTTGGTGAGTTGCTCACCTTGGTGTCCCTTCAGGCTGCTTGGCAGAAAAAAATCCATCAAGTGTTATTGTTGTGTCACTCTTCTTCTGGGTGGTACTTGACTAATTGCTTCTGCCGGACTAGATACTGTTGCTGCTGGTGGTGATGGTGATTCTGCTGCTGCTGGTTTTTCTGCTGTGCTGCTAATGCTGACAGAGCCTCTGTAGCTACTGGTGGTTGTTGCTGATCTGCTGCTGATAATGATGGTGCCTCTGCTGCTTTGTGTTGTTGTTGGTCAGCTGCTCTCATTGGTAATGACTGTGACTCCACTGCTGTGAATGATTATGGTGGTTCACCTGTTGCAGACGACTCCTGTTTTGGAGGAATTGGGATTGGAGTCACTTGCTCTACAGATGACTCATTAAAGAATTTAACTAATTTGGCGCTGTTGACCATTCCCCTTCCCCCTTCCATGTCGTAATCCAATATGGTGGCCCAGGCAAAAAATGGCGGAAAATTCATGCGGTCTGTGCGTAGCTGCTGGACTGGGATGGTCTCATGACAGTAGGATAATAAAGCATGCTCAAGGCATTGTTTAAACAATTTGCCTATTTATTTCTAAAATCGCAATACAACTTGAACTTGATGCTGGGTTTAAGCAATGCAGATGATGTTAAACAGTAGCGGTGCTTTTTTTTAAATTTTGATAGCAAAAGGAAGAACATAGTTACACTGTCACAGATCATGCTAAACATATCTGGAAAACTTTCTCTTTCTTTATATATGTCATATCACAAGCCTACGCGTGTCCCCAAAGATATCAGCAGCTAGCTTATAGAGTTTTTATAAAAAGTTCTTAGCTTAGGAGTGCTGTATTATCAGCTGTGAGACAGCAACATTCAACTACAGAATGGATTGCGTGTTTGACCCTGTGCAGGAGTGTTTTAAACCCTAACAAACAGTATTTACAATGTGCTTCTCTGTAGTCTCCACCAATCACAACCTTTTCGGTGTCAGTTAACAAATACATTACAAACAGTTGTTGTATGTTTTTTAACAATATCCTTCTATATGTCTATTGAGGTAATAGTGATATATGGAAGTTGACTGCTGTCTTTCCTGAAAAATATAACCATCTGCCTCTAAATTGACTAGCTTCTGCCTTAAAAGATGACAGAAAGTGGATGGAGTAATCGGTTGAGATGGGGTTGTAATGAGATATGATTTAATGGTAGACTAATGATGCATTCTCACTTCAATTCCCATGTATACATATGCTTGGCAAATGTGCTGTTTATGGAGTTAGTGGCGGCATGGTGTGTAATTTCGCATGTCAAACACTGCTGTTATGCGTTTGTCTCCTTGTAAGAGGCATTTCCTGTTGCTGAGGGTAATTTTATAAGGCTGATGCGAGCATATTATAATTTCTAAACACTGACTGGACGTCAACAGTGGGCGCTGTACACCAACAGAAAGCCGTATTCTGCATGTACCACAAAGACTCCGTGTTTTTTTTTTTTTTTAATTTGATGTAGAAGGAAGTAGTTTTATCATTTTAAAGTTTGTCAGTGTAGTGAGTGGGAAAGAAAACTTGCAGGCTGGATGTATTTCAGATGTCGGACATATACACTCCTGGAAATGGAAAAAAGAACACATTGACACCGGTGTGTCAGACCCACCATACTTGCTCCGGACACTGCGAGAGGGCTGTACAAGCAATGATCACACGCACGGCACAGCGGACACACCAGGAACCGCGGTATTGGCCGTCGAATGGCGCTAGCTGCGCAGCATTTGTGCACCGCCGCCGTCAGTGTCAGCCAGTTTGCCGTGGCATACAGAGCTCCATCGCAGTCTTTAACACTGGTAGCATGCCGCGACAACGTGGACGTGAACCGTATGTGCAGTTGATGGACTTTGAGCGAGGGCGTATAGTGGGCATGTTGGAGGCCGGGTGGACGTACCGCCGAATTGCTCAACACGTGGGGCGTGAGGTCTCCACAGTACATCGATGTTGTCGCCAGTGGTCGGCGGAAGGTGCACGTGCCCGTCGACCTGGAACCGGACCGCAGCGACGCACGGATGCACGCCAAGACCGTAGGATCCTACGCAGTGCCGTAGGGGACCGCACCGCCACTTCCCAGCAAATTAGGGACACTGTTGCTCCTGGGGTATCGGCGAGGACCATTCGCAACCGTCTCCATGATGCTGGGCTACGGTCCCGCACACCGTTAGGCCGTCTTCCGCTCACGCCCCAACATCGTGCAGCCCGCCTCCAGTGGTGTCGCGACAGGCGTGAATGGAGGGACGAATGGAGACGTGTCGTCTTCAGCGATGAGAGTCGCTTCTGCCTTGGTGCCAATGATGGTCGTATGCGTGTTTGGCGCCGTGCAGGTGAGCGCCACAATCAGGACTGCATACGACCGAGGCACACAGGGCCAACACCCGGCATCATGGTGTGGGGAGCGATCTCCTACACTGGCCGTACACCACTGGTGATCGTCGAGGGGACACTGAATAGTGCACAGTACATCCAAACCGTCATCGAACCCATCGTTCTACCATTCCTAGACCGGCAAGGGAACTTGCTGTTCCAACAGGACAATGCACGTCCGCATGTATCCCGTGCCACCCAACGTGCTCTAGAAGGTGTAAGTCAACTACCCTGGCCAGCAAGATCTCCGGATCTGTCCCCCATTGAGCATGTTTGGGACTGGATGAAGCGTCGTCTCACGCGGTCTGCACGTCCAGCACGAAAGCTGGTCCAACTGAGGCGCCAGGTGGAAATGGCATGGCAAGTCGTTCCAAGGACTACATCCAGCATCTCTACGATCGTCTCCATGGGAGAATAGCAGCCTGCATTGTTGCGAAAGGTGGATATACACTGTACTAGTGCCGACATTGTGCATGCTCTGTTGCCTGTGTCTATGTGCCTGTGGTTCTGTCAGTGTGATCATGTGATGTATCTGACCCCAGGAATGTGTCAATAAAGTTTCCCCTTCCTGGGACAATGAATTCACGGTGTTCTTATTTCAATTTCCAGGAGTGTATATTCTGCATTAGAATATTAAGACCATTGCGCTCTGCATGACTAATATTTCAGAAACCACCTGGCTTTAACATTATAGCATGTTTAAGTGCAGAAACTTGTAGCTGTAGGAGTGTATTTGTTTATATTCTATAGTCATTTTTCTCTTACCGATACCTTCTTAGTACTGACCCCTGACACTAGAACAGTACTTTAGAATTGATAGCACAGTTGATTTACGTAAAATGCTTCAAACTCTCTCTGTCTAGAGCTCCATCATGCATAAAACCACATGTTTCTTCTTACCCATCTGTTATATCACTACAGCACTCTCGTATCTACTATACACTGATACTCCTCGACATGCGCACATCTGGAGAGATCTTGTGCACCTGGATGTGTGCCATTAGTAATACTGGTGGGAAACAGTCTTTTCTGGACAGCAGTTACAGACTCAACTCACTCTCTTCCCTCTCAACACACGGAATGGAGAACGTATACTAGCCTCCTACTTCTGGTCAGCTGCAAATTAAGCCAGTGAAAGTGTTACAGGTATTGTGGGTCAAAGACAATGTGGGGAGATCTTTCAATATCTAACTTTATCCTAAGAATTTGAGAATGTCTGTGACTCCCATCTGCATAGGGAGAGATGTGCCATCGTATTCATAAATTATGCACTATGATATAGGTGCTTGAAAAATGTAGATAACCTGACTAAACTGCTGTAGAACGCTGTCTAGAATACTTTAGTATACATAGGGTGATTCACGAAGATACGCAAATAATTTAATATGTTATTCTTCAAGTAAAACTAAAGGAAAAAGTTAATAGAAACATAGGTCCGCAAATGTTTAGTTACAGAGTTACGGCTAATAAAAGATTTTGCCTGAAATTTAGCAACTTCGCTAATATGAAGCCATCCCAAAACTATATGAGGTTAAAGTAAAGCACGTTTCCATTTATTTTGTTGTTATTAGCCTGGTGAATCTAATAAAACATGTTCCAGCCATGTATTTGCATCAGTTTTCCAGAACATCCAGAGAAGCAAAGAAATAATTTCGCAAAATTTTTAATTTATTAATTACTAAGGCCCAATTTGTTTTTTAAATTCTAGACAATTGCAAAAAGTTTTCAACAGAAGTTGTAGTGAGTTTAATTTTGGAAAAATGATGGTAATAACGTTAACTGAAACTGCATGAATGTGTCAGATAATCTGCTTTTCTTAATACCATACTACACGTGAATTCATGTTAAACTGGAAAAAACAAAGCTCAGTGTTAAGGAAGTTGTACAATGTACATACAATTTCACAATACATTCACCGTAAATGTTCAAAAACGTGTCCACTGAATCAATGCATTTAGCTGCACGTGTCTGAACAGTTTTTGTTGCTCGTTTCAGTTTCAAAGGGTTGCTCTTAATTACGTCTATTGCATTCATAATGAGAGCAAGTAATGGCTCACGTGTATTGACTTTGTCCTCATAAACTATGTCTTTCATCCATTTTCATACACAAAAATCCATTGGTGTTAAATCGGGCGATCTGGGTGGCCACAGATTCGTAGCACAACGACGAATCCATTTCGGGGAAAATGTTCATTTAAATGTGTAGGTAACGTCGTTGGTGAAATGTGGTCATGTGGTTTCATTTAAATACACTGTTGTTGCTGTGTTCATTCACTGAACAATACAGAAAACTAACTCGTTTCAAAGTTAGGAAATGACTGAAACAACACACTAACGGTTACCAACAATGGCATAAAAGTTTCTACATGTTTAATGGAAAGTAAACAAATTTACTTGTATAATAATCTTTGATTCTCTGGATGTTCTGGAAAACTACTGCAGATACACATCTGGGACATGTTTTATTATGTTCACCAGACCAATAACAACAAAATAAATGGAAATTGTGATTCACTTTAACCTTGTACAGTTTTGCAATGGCTTCATACTAGCAAAGTTGCTAAATTTCAGACAAAATCTTTTATTAGCTCTAACTCCATAATTAAACATTTGCGGATCTATGTTTATACGAACTTTTTTGTTTAGTTTTACTTGTAGAATAACATATAAAAATATTTGCATATCATCATGAACCACCCTGTATATGTTCGAGAATCTATCTACATTCACAAACCTAGTATATAGCACTCGTAAATTAGAGGACGAGTGGTTCGGCAATGATACAGAAATTGGAAAGCATGCTGCCATATCATTGGTCAGCATTGAAATTATGGAAAAACTGCTAAAAATGATGGCACTGTCAACTGCGATGCTTATTACAATACATTGTCCCATACCAACAGTGTCTGTACCATCCCAGTGTTGATTACCACATATTGACTGACTGACATCACTTGTTTGAGATGGAGAGAGCGTCTTGGTGAGAGCAAAATCTTCTGGGGGATAGTCAGCAACAAAACAGTGATCACATACATGACTGAAATATGAGGAACCAATCGAAACGGAACATTGAGACATTTGCTACCCTGTCACTGCGAAGGATGAGACTAAATGTAGAGGTCATCACCTTCAGACAGCTGTTTTGAAGCACTCCACAATGCTGCAAAACTCTTCTATTTTCCATATGTTGTGATGTCATCCTCATTTTTGCCAAAAGAAACATCACCTCTGTCTTTTATTTCAATCATACTGTGTGTTGTGAGTGCAGCAGCATAATTTACACAGTGTGATGTCTAGTGAGAGCCAATGGATGGCGATGTACAAAGCTGTAGTCATACACTACTTGGATGTGTTACAGCAGAAAAACAATGTATCAGATAACAACACAGAAACCAACTCTTGTAACTAATAGTCTGTGGGATATGATCCTCCTACAGTACAGGCGATGAAACTTTACACTAGTCTGTGGAAGCGACTTCAATCACTGGCCACCTGCTCCAGTGGACCAATAAATGTATATGTAATGGCATCACCACATATGGTCAATGTCAACACACAAACAGAATTTGTTTCGCGATATATCGGAAGAGATGCGGTATAATCTTATCAAGTTCTCTACTGGATGACGTTAGCAGAGTTTTTATAGTTCATAGCTTTTTTTCTCTGTTGGATGCTACAAAATAACAATGATAGAGAGAATATTTTGGTGACAGACAAGAATCCACCCTGAGGGATGCAGATCTCCTTCAGCCTGCAGTACCTGTATGTAATTTGGTGACGCACTGCAATGCAGTAGCAAAATCCTCGCTCTTCTTTCAGTCCCCATAACTGCTTGTACTGTCTTTTATGTTAACTCTTGATGTAGGAGAATGGTTCGTATGGCGCTGGCCTTACACATTATGATGCATTATAATGTTCCCATTTCCACTGAGTGGTCAAAACAAGGTCCTATAGCATTAACTTAGCTCACCCTGTTTTCCACTGGTTGCGGAAAGTGGTAGATGTAGCGTTCTCCAACTTATGCTCAGTTCCAACTTAAATTAGGACAATCACATGGACAAAGTTGTAGGGAGGGCAAGACAGAGACTGAGGAACAGTTACAAAATGCACACGAGATGGCTAAAACCACATTGATGTTTTGCCATATAGGGTCCTTAGCATGTGGGTTCGAAAACGGTGACTCTTCGACACATGAGAGTGCCAGGGATACAGTTCACTAGTGGCTGCAGTCATTAAAAGACATCTCCATAGAATCCAATACAGGTATGTGGTTGAATGGAAAGACTTGATTCCAAATCGTAGACTGCACTTCTACCAGAAAACGTAACGCTATAGATCTGAAAAGTGAGTGTATTGGTCATAGGATTTTGTACATTTTTATGACCTCAATCTAGCATCGCATTTTTTAAGTGATTCGTCACATAGCAGACCATTTACTATATGTGATCATTCTCAATCAACCATCATCCTCTCTCGCCTATAACTCAGTGGATATATTACAGAACCTGTGATATGATATCGAGATAGAATGTGCTAGAAATAATGTTTGCTAGCGTGAGAAATAGCTAGTGGCGACATGAGGGAGTTGTAAATGTCGGTTTAATACCGCGTTCCTTAGCCGAATCGTTCTCTAAATTCAGTGAGAAGGATGCTTTTATTGTAAGCTTATGCCACTGGCGACATGCGCCCGCGCTTTTGGTCTGTTAATACATATCCCAGCAATCACTGTATGTATTCATGTTGCAGTATTTGTGTGAAAGACTACTTGATTCGGAGGCAATATCTTATCTCGATTTATAAAGTTTGTATAGATTTTAACATGGATATCGTTAGTGATACGTGTGTGCACCTGTAGAAGCAAGACCTCTTTTTATGCAGGTTGGCAATAACATAGTCATTGCGATTGTGTTTTTAAAGCTGGTCGCTCATAATACGTTTATGTCTCTCTTCCTAAAAAACGCTGGCACCACTCTCAAGAAAAAGAAATGAGTCATGTCTATCCACCACGGATTTTCGCTCAGTATTGTTTGGTGTCACCATCTTTCAGTTACTGGCGAAATATTATTCTTAGTAGGGGATGTGTGATAGATTTGCTGAGATCAGCAGGCTTGTGAAGTATGTGTTGAGGTGTAAAGTTACTGAGGTCAGTGGTACAACATGTGCAAACAAAATGACTATCTACTGTCATAACGAGAGGTATGGATTTGATGTGGATAACTGCACTTTCAGTGCATCGATAGCTATAAGGAGGATGAAAGATTTAACGTGGAAAATTATGTACCGTCATAAAGAGGATATAGATATTTATATTTTCAGGGCCACAGCTGTCGGGAGGAGATATCTCTGATGGTTCGCTCATTGCCGAATGTCGCCATATTGCGCAACGATTGTAATATTTAATTGTAATTACACTATTAAAAATGTGGTTGGTTTCCTGGGACGATTCTGCCTGATGTGTGTGGGTTGCGGCAGCGGCAGCTGGTAGTCGGGTCGATTTGACATTCCTGGTTTAAGGTATGGGCTGTTGTTGAGCCACCAGAACTGGCCAGGTTGGGGCACAATGTGCAGCTGACCTAACGGTGACGCCCTCTGGCAGCTGATCAGCAAAACAATACTCAGTACGTGTTGCCCTCTAGGTGACTGAATAACATACTGATACTCAGTATGTGTTGGGCAGCCTTTGTAATCATGTGTGTTGCGAGTATTCTCCATGGAAATTTGAGAAGATTCAATATGGGCGCGTGTTTGCAGTGGAAAATTATTTCCTTCCATGTAAATTGACTGGTTGACTGCTCGTGCTGCCATTCTACACATTTTCCATCTTTATGTGGTTGGGAGAGCATCGATTGTGATGTGTGTTGTGTGCATCTAGGTGGTGAAAAACAGGTGAAGAGACATTTATTGGCTCTCTAGAAATGAGAAACATGTACGATTATAAGCATTGAAACCTTGGTTGACTTTGCAAAGTACAAGGATGATTTGCAGTCTGTTATATCGCAAAGAAAGCAGTTTAATAAGCCATGGCTGCAAAATATGGTTCAAATGGCTCTGAGCACTATGGGACTCCACTGCTGAGGTCATTAGTCCCCTATAACTTAGAACTAGTTAAACCTAACTAACCTAAGGACATCACACACATCCATGCCCGAGGCAGGATTCGAACCTGCGCCCATAGAGGTCTCGCAGTTCCAGACTGCAGCGCCAGAACCGCGCGGCCACTTCGGCCGGCTGCAAAATACCAACACAAATTCTTTACAGATGAATGGAAAAACTGGTAGAAGCCAACTTTGGGGAAGATCAGTTTGGATTCCGTAGAAATGTTGGAACACGTGAGGCAATACTGACCCTATGACTTATCTTAGAAAATAGATTAAGGAAAGGCAAACCTACGTTTCTAGCATTTGTACACTTAGAGAAAGCTTTTGACAATATTGACTGGAATACTCTCTTTCAAATTCTGAAGGTGGCAGGGGTAAAATACAGGGAGCAAAAGGCTATCTACAATTTGTACAGAAACCAGATGGCAGTTATAAGAGTCGAGGGGCATGAAAGGGAAGCAGTGGTTGGGAAGGGAGTGAGACAGGGTTGTAGCCTATCTCCAATCTTATTCAATCTGCATATTGAGCAAACGGTAAAGGAAACAAAAGAAAAATTCGGAGTAGGAATTAAAATCCATGGAGAAGAAATTAGAACTTTGAGGTTCGCCAGTGAAATTGTAATTCTGTCAGAGACAGCAAAGGACCTGGAAGAGCAGCTGAATGGAATGGACAGTGTCTTGAAAGGATAAAAGATGAACATCAACAAAAGCAAAACGAGGATAATGGAATGTAGTCGAATTAAATCGGGTGATGCTGCGGTAATTAGATTAGGAAATGAGACTCTTAAAGTACTAAATGAGTTTTGCTATTTGGGGAGCAAAATAGCTGATGATGGTTGAAGTAGAGAGGATATAAAATGCAGACTGGCAATGGCAAGGAAAGCAGTTCTGAAGAAGAGAAATTTGTTAACATCAAGTATAGATTTAAATGTCAGGAAGTCGTTTCTGAAAGTATTTTTGTAGAGTGTAGCCATGTATGGAAATGAAACATGGATGTAAATAGTTTAGACAAGAAGAGAATAGCAAGTTTAGAAATGTGGTACTACAGAAGAATGCTCAAAAATTAGATGGGTAGGTCACATAACTAATGAGGAGGTATTGAGTAGAATTGGAGAGAAGAGAAATTTGTGGCACAACTTGACTAGAAGAAGTGATCGGTTGGTAGGGCTTATTCTGAGGCATCAAGGGATCACCAATTTAGTATTGGAGCGCAGCATGGAGGGTAAAAATCGTATAGGGAGACCAAGAGATGAATACACTAAACAGATCCAGAAGGATGTAGGTTCCAGTAAGTACTGGGAGATGAAGCAGCTTGCACAGGATGAAGTAGCATGGAGAGCTGCATCAAACTAATCTCTGGACTGAAGACCACAACAACAACAACAGCCCTTAGAGTTTCAGAATTAAGATATGGTGATAATCTTCTTATTACATATACACATAATCAGCTTGCTACTTCCACGAAAGTCGATTATCATGCATAAACCCAAGAATTTACAACCTGTACAGGTTTTTGGTAGAATTTCATGAATCGTAATATTTTGTCTGTTCGGATCACTTGGTTTAAAATGAATAGTATTAGTTTTTTCTGTGTTTACCTTTAGGTTGTCTCTTTCAAAGTGAGCCCTTGCCTTTTCAATAGAGTTATGTATCTCTTCAAATAGGCTGGGCTCACTGTCTGCATAGCAGCAGACACAAGATGTAGCATCTGCACACATAGTGATCAATTGTGTATTGTCAAATGAATTTGGGAAATCATTTACATAGCATATGACTAGGACTGGACCTAAAATGGAGCCCTGAGGAACACCGAAATGTACATTTCTTATATTTGACCTCCACATATCCAGTATTTCTCCATTAGAGTATATAATCTCTGTGCACTGCTGTCTACCCTTTAACTCTATTTCTAGCATCATTTTTGACAGTATCTATGAAGTAACCGTGAAAAATATTGCTGACTAGAAGGGGATCAGAGAAATCATCATTATTCACAGTTAATTGCATATTGTTAATTTTAGTTTCTGTTTCATTGTTTCTGATTTTATTTACAATTGACCAGCAAGTCTTCGAAACATTATCTGAACTTCATATCTGTTGGCTGATTCTTTCTGCTTTTAATCTTCTGACTTCTTTGCAGTACTTATATTTGTGCTGCTTGTAGAATTCTTTATGTAACTCTGAGTTAGTCAGTCTGTGTAAGCCATATACGTTTTCCATTTTTTTATTTCAGATCTTTTGTTTTAAAATCTAATGGCATAGGTTTTGATTTTGTAGGGTGATTTTTCTGGATACTCACTTTTTTTTAATGGCATGGCTCTATTTGAGTTCTCAGTCAGAAATTCTGTGAGCATGTTCCACTTATTGTTGACTCCAATGGTAGTCATAACTGATTCCCATGATTCCTGGCTTAACCTATATCTTGGTGTAGCAATCTTTTTCAGAAAGTATTTTCCTGTGCTCATGAATTTTTCTTGGTTTGAATTTGGTAATACATTTTAGCTCTAGTGTTTGGCCTAAATGATCAGAGAGGTGACTATTTATGATGTCTGCTGAGATGATGTGGTCTTAGTTTGTGATAACATGATCAATTTAACTACTGTGTGTGTTAGCTATTCCGGTGGGTACTAGTCCAAGATCTTTAGCCCCATACGACAGGATATAATCTGTAAAACATTTGCTTTCCTGACCATCATGCAAAGTGTTGATGTTCATATCTCCCAGTATGACAAGATTTACACTTCTACAACCTGACACTAATTTACTGAAAACTCCATCAAATTATTTCATAAAAGCATCGTAGTTTCCACAGGGACATCTATATACACCAATGACATAGAAAGAAACACTGCAAAATGTGATTTTAAGAATTGCAATTTTGAAATCTTTGCCAACACAGAAACTGTTCCCCCATAGTACTTTCTTGGTGGTGGTTATGAACTTACATTTTCTTGAGTTGGTGGCAACACCACCACCTGTATTATATGTTCTGCAGTAGAACATAGCTAGGTTATAGCCTTCTAATTTGCAATATTGAATGTTGTACATTGTTTTCTAGTGTTCTTTAACTATTACTACATGTGGAAATAGACCTGTGATAAATGTTTCAAAAGCATCTATTTTGTTTCCTAAACCCTGTACATTACAATGTAAAAGTGATAAATTATTCTCATGTGGACTGAAGTATGTTTGAGGCATATATGAAACACATACAATAAATTGTATCTAGTGTTGCCCTAAAAAGCATCATTCTTGTCCTCCCGAAGTGTTGTTTTAGTGACATGGCATTTTGTGGTTGATTCTCCCAAGTAATCCTTATTTTCATCCTTGAGAGGGATTGCCTCTGTAGCACAACACTGCACATTCAATTTGCCATTCACTACTTCTTGGATCCAGGTTATAATTAAGTCCTTCCCTAGTCTGTTGAGATGTAAACCATCGGATTTGTGGAATCTTCTTCCTATGCTGCGTATGTCCACAAATGTAACATTTTTGAATCTTGTACATATATTTAGGATGTGTTTATTTGCATTTCGCACTTCTTTGTTTACACATGACCAGACTGACAAGTCATATTGGTGTGGAACAGAGAAGACAATCACATTTGAGCTTCTCAACTCATGTAGCCATCTTTCAAGTGAGATCACTAGGTCTTCCATTTCATTTCTTGGTACATTATTTGTTTTCGCTAAGAACATGAAAAAGTCATTATTTTTTGTTGCTGTTTTCATGTCATCGTTCATGGAAGTCACTGCCAGAAATTTTGTGCCTGGTTTCACTATGGTATTTCTATTGAATTAAGCAGAATAGATGGAGTGCTAGGGGTTTGATAGTTACCTGAATGTAACAAATAAAGGCTAGCTTTGCATAAAAAAATTGTGGTGGAGGCACCCAGAATATACCCCCATCTCAAATATGTTTCTTGCTGGGAGTAACACATCTGAACAAAAATTATTTCCTTAGTGTACTTTTCAGCTTATTTAAATTTGTTATTAAGTCAGTTTATTATGGTCATGTTCTGAAAAAAATTTAATAAAAGTCAACATACTTTCATGTACGAATCCTTCAAGTGCTGGTAAATTGTGTCACAAGTTTCAGGAATAATTGAGGATATAATGTTTAGAGGTATTCTGAATGAAAACATTAGGCTTCTGTAGCTTTCTCCAGTAGCCATAAATTTCATCATAGAATTAACCTAGAGAAAATTATGGAATTGGTTTCAAGGTTACAAGTATGCACTGTACATACAGCAGCTGAGTAATACCAGGATTATATTAAGGTATCTACTCACATCTTTGAAACTGATATACATTCTCACATAACTGTGTTTTTTCTTCATTGTTCTTGGACATACTAAACAAAGCAATGCCAAGAATTCCGACTCATCCATCCTTAGAAAATTTTTGTATGATTCTCTGTCCTCCAACCTCAGCTCACTGTGTAATAGAGCAAGGAATTACCAACTGCCCTAATCACATTTTAAAATCCAATGTCAACTCTATCATCTTCTATCATGCCAATGTAAATTTCTTTGTCAGTGTTGCTGAGATGTTACTGTAGTAATGACCACATAAACAGTAACAGCCACTCGCAGTTCATCATTAGCCATTTTCTAAAATAATGTTGTGCCATCTGTAATCATTGTGTATACAAAAGCAGCTACCAGATGGCATTCCAACTCCTGGAGCAGGAAGTTGTACCATCCTATTGCAGCAGTTGTGGTGCAAGATGTGCCCTTGTTTGTAGACAGCTTAAGAGTAGTTGAAGCTAATACAGCATATGTAAACACATGTGTGTACATAGTAATTATGAGTATGGCAGTAATATCTTTAAAGTGAAAATGTTCTCTTAGCGGGGATAATACAGATGGTGTCACCAAAAAGCTTCCAACATTTTCCTGATGTTTAGGAAATTGTGTAAGAACGGTCATGTTAACCAGTAAGTATAGACAATGTACCTAGGTCAAGGCAGTTACGGAACCTGGTGAAAAACTAAGACAATAGGTGGTGATCTGACACCACAGCAAAACTGATTTAGAAATAATAATACCCACAGTTGGAAGAGAGACCCAACAAGTAAGGATTATCATGAACAACAGCAGTCAGCAGTATGCCAGAAGGAGGCAATGCCATCAAAGCAGTGTGGTGGTCACCACTGTCCTCCAATGTCCCCGGAGTATGATTGACCTCACAGTAGGAAAACAGACTGCCCTCCCAATTAAGTCCACAGTGGAAGGTGATGGTGTGTGTGAGAAAGTAAATAGAGGTGAATGGAGGAAATAAAGAGTGAAAAGTGTGGTGACTATGCAAAATATATATACAAAGGATATATACAGGGTGGTGATAATTATGTCCCCCCCCCCCCAAAAAAAAAAAAAAAAAAAAAAAAAAAAAAAAAAAAAAAAAAAAAAAAAAAACACAACTCAGAATAATGAAACTTCATGGCAGACCGAGACTCGATCTCGGGACCTTTGCCACTTGCCCGAGAAAGGCAAAAGTCCCTGGTTCAAGTCCCAATCCAGCACAGGTTTGATCGGTTGGGAAGTATAATATCAGTGCATACTCTACTGGAGAGTAAAAATTCATTCTGGATGCAGTATTTTATCACACTAAGAATGATGAAAACAGCATGATGTTCAGAGTGTATATAGTGGAAATATTTGCATTTTTATTCAGTGGGCCTATCACAATTTGGTCAGAGGTGGCTGGACATGCAGAGACTGAATGGTGCATGTGGTGGCAGACACAACTGGTGGCTCCCAATATTGTCAGTCAGCATGATGGGCGAAGATAGTTGGGTCTGGAAAGGGGAGAAGCAGGTGCAGGGATATTGAGGAAGGGCACCAAGTAGAAATTAAGGTGTGTACACACAGTGTCTTTTTTCTGTTCGACTTTGCACATGTGCATAAACTTCCAACAGCATAACTTTGCACGCGTAATTTCCTGGAAATGGAGACTGTTCATGTAGTGCATTGCTTCCCACCTTCGGCGGCATTTATAAAATATAACCTCTAAAGTTAGTAATGTTTCATGGGTGGTCTTTATACCATTGGTATTGGCACACTTGCATTTTGAGCAAGCTCGGTGAATTATGCTAAGCGCCAGCTTTGATTTTGTTTTGAGGTAATTATGAATGTACAGCGACATATGTTAAGAACACTGGGCCTCCACAGTATAGTCCACCTCTACCGGAATTAGTTTCTCTTCATTGGCAGTTACATTAAATTCCCCAAGTGTGATTGCATTGAAAATTTAACTACACAGAATTCACATTTTGGCACACAGTGTAGTGATGACTGCACTCAAGGTAAGGTCAGGTCAGGTCAGGTCAGGTCAGTTTCATGGGTTGGAGAAGTGCAGCTGGCTTTCCAAGGTAGCATTACTGGAAGGTAGGGCAGAGTCTATGCAGTGCCTCACACCATTGTAAACTGTCTCGTGCTGTAACAGTGCTTTATTGCCAACAGTATGTTGTCGGTGAAGGTTTGTCATTCCATATCCTCTGAAAGTCAGTTGATGTATTTTTGTTGTGTTTGGCACCGACACAATTGTCAGATTTATAGTAAAAATTAATCTGACTATGAGAGGATACTGGCAATGTTATAAGCAGAACATCACAAAGTCATCCACAAACAAAGAACTTTTAACTGGGCTTCTGACTGCAAAGGAGTCACCGTTGATAGTGACCGCAGTAAGGCCTGAGTACTGTGCCTTGGGGGACCATATTCTCCTGAACAAATTAGTAAGACAAGCAATCAACAACACAATAACAAAAGTGTCTGTCATCAAAAGAGCACTGAATAAGAAACAACAGACCCCCATGTAATCCCATTCATTAAGTTGGTGAGGGATTTTCTGTGTCCACATCTACATACATACTCTGCAAGCCACCATATGGTGTGTGGTGGACCACTGCTAGTCAATTTCTTTCCTGTTCCACTCTCAAATAGAGTAAGGGAAAAACAACTGTCTATGTGCCTTTGTATGAGCTCTAATTTTTTTAAATTTGTCTTTGTGGTCCTTATGCAAAGTATGCATTGGCAACAATAGAATCGTTCTGCAATCCACATCAAATACTAGTTCTCAAAATTTCCTCAACAGTGCTCCTTGAAAAGAACATTGCTTTCCTTCCAGGGATTGCTATTTGAGTTCCTGAAGCATCTTTATAATACTTGTATGTTGTTCGAACCTACCAGTAACAGATCTAGCAACCAGGTTCTGAATTGCTTTGACATATTCCTTTAATCTGACCTGGAGTGGATCCAGAACACTTGAGCAGTATTCAAGAATGGGTTGCACTAGTGTCCTCTATGTAGTCTCCTTTATAGATGAACCACACTTTAGCAGCATTCTCCCAATAACACAAAGTTGACTATTCACCTTCCCTACTACAATCCTTACATGGTTGTTGCATTTCATATCATGTTACAACATTACACCTAGATACAGACCTAAAGGAACAAATTTTTCTGTGGGTGGATGGTGTTTGAATTGCAGCACAACTGCACAACTAGATCTGCTAATCAAGCAACATTCTTCATTCCACCAAGGGACAGGCCATTGTCTGAGATGGTTGCTAGACTGGGAACCATAATCGGTGGCAGCTTGTTGCATCACACAGGTGACTTGGTCCACGATCTTGTGGGCACATTCCTGTTGTTTGAAGAGGCCTGCTGACTGCATCACAACGATTTTGCCCTTTAAAGCATCTATCTACGCCATCTCCTGTTGAACACCATCTGATCCACGCTAGAAAGGGGTCACTGGAATACAAATATGTGGTCATTTCCTGCTGAACTGAATCTGCAATAGCAGGGGAGTAAGAACAAAGGTCAATTTTTGAAGATGGCCATGTAGCTGCAGAAAAGTGTGCCATCTGACCAGAGTTCAAAAGGCGTATAGGAGGGTTGTTTCATAAGTCTGGTAAAAAAGCAAGAAGATATGTTTGTTTCATAAACAATTCACTTTACTTCTTGAACAGTCTCCTTTGAGGGATATATACTTGGTCCAGCAATCCTTCAGCTGTTTCATCTCAATGGAAAAAATAGATTCTGTATAACCACAAAATACTAATTCATTGCAACTGCCATTTCATTTGATGAAGTAGAGTGGATGAGGAAGCAGCTCAAAGCTCAGTTCATGTACTTTCACCATTGTTATTGCTGATGTGTGGGATTGTGCATCATCCTGGTGAAAGAGCACTTTTTTGCATGCCAACCTTGGTATTTTTTCATCCAATGCAAGTGTCAAATGATCCACCATTGAAGCATAATAGGGTCCAGTTATGGTTCAGCCTTTTTCCAAATAGTAAATGAGGATTATTCAGTGAGAATCCCCAAAACCAGTAGCTGTCACCTTACTAGCTGACAAAATTGTCTTTGGCTTCTTCAGTGTACTTTCACCAGCCTTTGTCCATTGCTTGATTCTGGCATGTAATGATGGATCCAGAATTCATCAAGTCATAAATCAGCACAAAACGTCTTGTGGATTGCAATTAAACATCAGCCAAGATTGTGTTGAAATGTTGTGTCGCATGCGCTTTTCATCAACTGTGAACAACCACAGCACCCACCTCACACAAAGCTTCTTCATAGCCAATTCCCTGTGCAGGATATTATGCACACTCTCAGTTGAGATGCCTACAGTCTCAGCAATCTCACAAATTTTTATTTGTTGGTTGTGCATTACCATATCATGGATTTTGTCAATGGTTTCCTTAGTGATAACCAAATATTGGGTGGTCAGAGCATGCTTAGTCTTCAGTGCTTGCCCGGCCACATTTAAATTCATTAATCCCTATCCTCAATGATGGTGCAGAGTCCACATGAACTTCATCCAGTTCTGTTTTCATTTGTGTGGCAGTCCAACCCTTTAAATGAAAATGTTTGATTACAGCACAACACTCAGTTTTATCCATATGCAATTGCAACAGACACACTGGCCAATTCAGAAAGCTGTCAACAATGAACTGTATGCTATACATTGTTGGAATTCTTTATATACTACTTGTAATAATCAAGCTTACTAACCATGAAGGCAGAACACAAATGTTCCCTCCTTTCATAAATATTTACCAGACTTTTCAAACCACCCTAATATTCTCTAACTGAACAAGGTGTCCCATAATTCAACTCCTAGAGCATATGATAGCTGAGCTCCGCAGCACACAGTGTGCTATCAAGTCACCTATGAGGAATTATTGGTGGAGGAGTTCCCTGAAGACCTGTACATCTACACCCAGGGCATCATGAGGTGGAAGATACAGGGAACACACTGTGATCTTAACTGGAGTGACAACTTCTGCTGCAACTGCTTGTATGGGCACAGTAAGGGCCGGTGTGTCAGTGACTTTAAAAAGAGTTTATTGTACGCAGATGCAGAACGATCTTTCCTGGGTCACAATCTGTAATTCTTCCAAATCCAATTGGTATCCGTTTAAGTTGCATGCAATACAGAAGTCCCTGCGAGAGCCACTAATTATTGGTGGTTGTTCTTGTCCTTCTCCCTGTCCCTCGGTTGTGGTGGTTTACCCAAGAGGTCAGGGGGAACATTAGACAGTACCCAACTCTCTGGTTTCTTCTTGTGGATATCTGTAGCATCGATCATAAAATTACCATCGGAGTGAGAGTGTGCTCATCAATCCAATGGTTTTGCTGCCACTTTCTTCGATTTTGAAGAACTTATTGTGTAACTTTTTCCTTACTAATAGGAGTATTTGGTAGCATGGACAGAGAGGATAGTTTAGTGGGTCTCTGATGGTGTGCGTTGGTGCGTGGCAGAGGTCCCAAGCCTATTATTGGTGGTTTCTGAGTGGTTTTGGGGCAAGTGTAACTTTTCTGCCACAAGTACATTGACAAGTGCATGTACTTTTATTTGAATTTGTGGTCTGGACTTCTCTGGAGACATCACACTTGGTGGTTGGCTTCTTAAGAGCCAATGAAAAAAAAGAGGTAGCAAACACCAAAGGTTGCACAGCTTGGAAAGCTTTTTTAACTTCACCATAGGGTATGCGTCTCGCATCTTTTACCTACTGAAATTTCCTTTCCTTGCTATAAATTCTGCACTCCTTGCTTCTTACTGGGTTATCTCTGGTTCAGTTTATACATTTTGGAGGGGATGTACAAACACTATCCGATTTGTGAGCTGAACCTCTTCAATTTACACATGTAGTCCTCCCATTACATGCCATAGTGGTATGATGAAATATTTGACATTTGAAGCATATTATTGGGCTGGGAACAAATGGTCAAACTATAAGATGGATATAGCCTGCAAGAATACGTTCATGTTAGAAAAAATGTTGCAATTTTTTCCAATGTGCCATTTATTCTCGTCCAATAGTTCTGCACTTATGTGACACCCATATTTTTCCATTCTTCATGTAGCTCCTTAGGGTCCATCTACAATATATCGTAGCAGGACACCATGCCTTTACAGAAACTACGGGTCTTATGCAACTCGGTACTCACATAAAGCCTAGTCTCCCAGAAGCTTAGGTACTAGGTTCCCTCTGCTCTCTTGATCAAAGTATTATGACAACCAGTGCCCTGCTACTATAATTCTAAGACTACTATTTGGGAAAACTGACCAGACAAGCTGTCTTTGTTATGTGGGTGTAGGAACTACCGGACAGTACAGTCGTCCCATCACGAGAAGATGTGAAGAATTGAGGTTGCTCCATAGGGAACCCACAAGCTGCTGGAGAAACAGATGTTGACCCAGCAAGAGCCCTGTATCTATGAACGAACCTTATACAACTGGGGGAAGGCAGGGCCCAGAGGTTGTATGGTGGACACTGTCGACAGCCATTCTCCCCATCAGCACATACAGGTGTCTACCTTCCTTGCGGTCTAGATGGTAAAACAAAGCCCCCATTCTTAGAGACACACAACTTTCCACCACTGCGCCAAGCGGTGGTCTACGAAGAATTCCCAGAAGAGATATGGAGCCACTGGCTAGTCCCAGCTTGGGAAACCCAGAATTGCCATACCCATATCCAACAATTGCAGGTGAAGATCCTGGGAAAAACACAGCTCTCTTTTCCCTAGGTTGCAGGGCACTCTTTGCCAGGCCTCTCTGCTGAGACCTGCCTGGTTGAGGTGACCCTGCTTAACCCTCAGCATCACTGAGGCATGTAAACCCTAACCATGTGGCACTGAAGTTGCCTGTGATAATACAGTGTCCCCTGGGATGGTTGTATTTATAATTCATCATTATGATTACCCATTTTGTGAGATGAATCAAATAGACATGCTTGCTTATTACTGACCTTTTCAATGTAAATTTTATCACTTTGAAAAGTTTTTTGTCCCTCCCAATAAGCATTATAGGTAATTTAGGTGGTCATCAGCTTGCCTTTAGAGGGAATGGTTATGCTGCTGCCTCATTGGTGCACATCGTCCGTACACCTGACTGACTAATAAGCAAACCCAGTACCCCCTGGCAAGCCACACAGGAACATTTAATCTTTAGCTGCAGCTTGATCACTGGAGTAGCATGCATGTTTCTCTCTAGGTGTGACTGGAATCACTTATGCACATGTGTCGATAAAGAGGCATGTACCTTGATGTGTGCCTCTACTTGTATGTGGGACAAGCATAGGTATATGGTAACTAGGTGCATAGGTGTAAGGTAGCTTAAGAGGCACACTGACAATTTCAAACGATTTCCATACAAGATTAAGAAACAGGAGTGGCCCAAATCATGAGTGCACAGCTAGAATAAATATTTTATGGAAACCTGATATTTGACAAATGGATAGTTCTTACATACAAAGACTGGAATTGTCCTTGCATCATATCCTTCCATCCAATGATCTTCCTGGCTTTAATTTTTACTAGCCACTGCCCCATATCATTTTCCACCCCTACCCATTACACTAACTTACTTCATCCAGCACTCACACCACCTCTTAATGGTCTATCTCCTCTTCTGTCTCCCCTTCCCAATCAAATCTACTGTGCCACTGTGTGCTGAGTGCAGCTACGACTGTCTGTGACCAGAACAAGCTCTCCAGAGCCACATTCTTATCTTATGTACCTGGTGTGCGTTTTTTGATAAAAGAAATGGGAAAAATGCTTGACATATTATGCAAAAATGCAAGTACTGTAGGATGTGTGTTTCCCATCAACCAAAATAACCAATCATATAGCATAGAAACTGTGCAGCAATACATAATTGACCAATGCATCTTGCTGAATTACCTGTATTGTCAACCACTCTAACTTACTAGAAGGAACACTATATCCATAAATATGGCTTTTGTTAGTGAGTTGAATGCAAGTGCCAGTTTTAACATCTTCTTATATAATAGCACTAAGCATTATTATTATTATTATTATTATTATTATTATTATTATTATTGTTCTTTCTTTTCCGAGACGTTATGTCTGGTCAAAAATGGAAAGTGACGCGGACCTTGATCAAGTGTGACTTCCTTTTAACTGTATGGTATATGTTATATTGCATTTAGGAACTTTCGGGTAATTGAACACGTATCAATAATTACGGATTTCTGTAGTTGTATATATAAGTTTGGATGTAGCTGTATTGCATTGATTATTATTATTATTATTATTATTATTATTATTTCCCTTTCCTGTCTCAGACGTTATGTCTGAATCTGCTTAGTGTATTCATCTCTTGGTCTCCCACTACGATTTTTACCCTCCACACTGCCCTCAAATACTAAATTGTTGATCCCTTTATGCCTCAGGACATATTATTATTATTTTCGTATTGACCAGCTAGGATACGTAACAACTTCAATTCTTCTTCTACCTTTTTGTTGTTTCCTATTTATCCGCTGCTCCCTCATTTTCTCCCACTGTTGACTTTTCCTTTCTTCTGTCCAGATTGTTTCCAATCTCATCTGCTTTGAAAGCCATCTACATTAAGTATTTAATTCTTAAAAAGATTTCTATTTTTTTTTCTCGAATCTTTGATGATGTTTCTAGTTCTTTCCTTATATCTGTAGGTCATGTTACTGTCAATTTCTTCAGCCAGATATATAGGAATATTTGTTATGTTAGTCTGTTCTCATTCATTTGGTAGAGGTGTCCACAAAATATTAATCTTCTACACGTTTGTAGATCTCCTCATTACTTTTCATTATCCAACCATCTATAGTTCGTATTGCACTCACTATAGCTTATACTTTATTGTCAGGCAGCCAAATCCATATACAGATTCTGGACATACCAATGTGTTACAGTTTTGTTTTTACACATATGCTTTTGTTGTTGTAAATATACTTCCTGAAACTGTATGCTCTTCCTCTTTTCTTAGCTCTTACCTATATTGCAAATTTTTCTAGATATGTTGTATTGTTTCTCCAAGTAACTTATATTTACTTACTCACTCTATTTTATCCATTTGTGTTTCCATGAACTTTGCTGCACTGTTTATGTTGTCTTCAGTACAGAGGCTGGTTTGATGCAGCTCCCCATGCTACTCTATCCTGTGCAAGCTTCTTCATCTCCCAGTACCTACTGCAACCTACATCCTTCTGAATCTGCTTAGTGTATTCATGTCTTGGTCTCCCACTACGATTTTTACCCTCCACACTGCCCTCAAATACTAAATTGTTGATCCCTTGATGCCTCAGGACATGTCCTGCCAACCAATCCCTTCTTCTAGTCAAGTTGTGCCACAAATTTCTCTTCTCCTAAATTCTATTCAATACCTCCTCATTAGTTGTGTGGTGTACCCATCTAATCTTCGGCATTCTTCTGTAGCACCACATTTCGAAAGCTGCTATTCTCTTCTTGTCTAAACTATTTACATCCATGTTTCACTTCCATACATGCCTTCACTCCACAAAAATACTTTCAGAAACGACTTCCTGACATTTAAATCTATACTCGACGTTAACAAATTTCTGTTTGTCAGAAACGATTTCCTTGCCATTGCCAATCTACATTTTATACCCTCTATTCTTCGACGATCACCAGTGATTTTGCTCCCCAAATAGCAAAACTCATTTACTACTTTAGGCGTCTTATTTCCTAATCTAATTCCCTCAGCGCCACCTGTTTTAATTCGACTACATTCCATTATCGTCGTTTTGCTTTTGTTGATGTTCATCTTTCAAGACACTGTCCATTCTGTTCAACTGCTCTTCCAGGTCATTTGCTGCTTAACAGAATTACAATTTCATCGATGAACTTCAAAGTTTTCATTTCTTCGTCATGGATTTTAATTCCTACTCCAAATTTTTCTTTTGTCTCCTTTACTGCTTGCTCAATATACAGATTGAATAACATCGGGGATAGGCTACAACCCTGTCTCACTCCCTTCCCAACCACTGCTTCCCTTTCAAGCCCCTAAACTCTTATAACTGCCATCTGGTTTCTGTACAAATTGTAAATAGCTTTTCACTCCCTGTATTTTACCCGTGCCACCTTCAGAATTTGAAAGAGAGTATTCCAGTCAACATTGTCAAAAGCTTTCTCTACGTCTACAAATGCTAGAAACGTAGGTTTGCCTTTCCTTAATCTATTTTCTAAGATGAGTCGTAGGGTCAGTATTGCCTCACATGCTTCAACATTTCTATGGAATCCAAACTGATCTTAACCTGAGGTCAGCTTCTACCAGGTTTTCCATTCGTCTGTAAAGAATTCGTGTATTTTGCAGCCGTGACTTATTAAACTGATAGTTCGGTAATTTTCACATCTGTCAGCACCTGCTTTCTTTGGGATTGGAATTATTATATTCTTCTTGAAGTCTGAGGGTATTTCACCTGTACATCTTGCTCAGCAGATTGTAGAGTTTTGTCAGGGCTGGCTTTCCCAAGGCTATCAGTAGTTCTAATGGATTGTTGTCTACTCCCCATGTGTCATTGTTTTTAGCTGACATTGAGAGACCAGTTCTATTTGCTATTTTTTGCAGAAGATTTATGTGAATAACTGCTCGTCATATTTTCTGAAAGTCTAGCAAAAACCTCTGGGAAATCCAGACAGTTAACCTACATTCCAGATCCTTACAATACTTTTCTGGAGCACAGTGAAATAGTAACAAACAACAGAGGTACTTCAACCATGAATTTAATGTTAGATATCACACTTGTTGGAGTTTTACAAATTACCTTTGCTAATTTCACTTTAACACCAAATTCGCTAATGATTTTATCTATTGTTTCTCTGTCCATTGAATCAAATACTTATTGAAATCCATTAATGGTACTGCTACAGGTCTGCTGGTTAACAGTCTGTGGCAAATTATTGATTTTTAAATTATACTCCATTCTGTGCAGCATTTTCCACATTCGAAAACCACACTGATATTTGACCAGCTATTTGTCTAAAGCTTCTTCAACTCTGTGTAGGAGAATCTGAGATAATATTTTGTATGCCACTGACAGAAGTGACACTCCTCGAATTGCTGCATAGTGGATTAATGTTATTTTCCACTCACCTAGAATTTTTTCAGTTTTTGAAATTTTCTCAAAAAGTAATTGCAATGGAGTCTTTGCCACTTGCTTTGTTGGTTTTAGTGGCTTCATGAGTTTCTGTTGGTGGGAAATCTTCATCCAGATTTTGTGGTATTGCTGCAAATTCCAATTTGACTGTTTGAACTGGACTTACAGAGCCTGTCAAAAATGTTGCTAATATTTCACAATTTTCATTATTATTACTTTGCATCTTTGAAACAAGTACTTAGTGCCTGATACCCTTTAAGTACATGTTTAAAAGTTTGATAAAGTTCTAGTATTTTTTGGTGAAATTTTCTTGTATTTTCTTAAGCTATGATTTTTCAAAGGTTCTTTTGATTTTCAGGATTATTTTTGATGTTTTTCTTTGTTGTCTCTATAATAGTTTTTTTTAACATCTCCATTTTCTCTGTTTCTGTTTGACTGCCTTTACAATTATTCACCGTGAGTAATGAGAAACAAAAATTTAAGCAATTACATAAATGTATTTTAAAGTATCACTTTGTGGCAGGTACAAACAAAAACATAACTAAATTTTACTTTTCTTATTGGAGTTTAATAATTCCTTCCAATCATGTACACACATCTACAGAAATACAGATTATAAAATCACTGAGTATCATTTTTCACAGCATTCTTCAGAAACTCCATGACACATAATACAAATATAAGAAAATATATGAGAAATGGTGGAAATTTTGCAGCAGTATGGTAAAACAAAGAAACAAATATGGACGGTACAAGACTCCTTAAACATAACTCATCTCAATACCTAGCAAAGTACTATAGAAATATGAGCTACATACATTCAGTCAGTTCAAACTTCAGAAATCTTTTTGCCTTCTGCCTAAGCTGCAGTCCTATCAGTTACTTAATTTGCTACAGTATTTCACATATATTTTTTAAAAAACATATATGAATTTGGAATATCAATATGATTCAAGTAAGCTGTTAACATCCTTTCTTACACAGTTTAAAAAGTGGCACTTAGAAGCATATGACAAGTAATGAGAGAGACCGCTTGAACAACGTCAAATATATGCAAAATATTCTGTACAAAAAACTAAGATTATTGCTACGCAAAATTTGAGTAAAGGTATAGTTAATGACAGCCCCTTGTCAGATGAATTTTTAGATTAATTCTTGTCTGATCACGAGCATGAACTTTGTGAGTATGTATGTATAAAACAGAAACCATTAACATTCAAAAAATAAAATATATGTAACTTAATGCCCTTCAAACTCTTGGTGTAGAGCATGTGATATGCTTCCAACATGGCACAGGAAACAATGAGGAGAACACACTGGGAATAATTATTGCAGCAAATATCAAAAAATTTTGGATTACACTCATATAGTCTATTATGCAACTTGTGCCTCTGTCCCATCTTATTTCTAAGTCTTCAAATCAAATTTCAAAACTTGCATTCAAAATGCAAAGTTTACTCCATTTATTGATTTCAAGCTGATATGCAAAATCCACTGTTTATACCATTAGCAGAGATTCTATCCAAATTTTTATTATTCTCGTATGGATGAACTTCAGCATGCCGAGTTCAAAAGTCGCTCTATCAACTATCTTACAATTCAATAGAATCTTTAGCATTATTTTACAATTAATTAAAGTGAGTTAAAAATAACATTCATTTTACATGCAAAAACACTTCTGTATTATCAGCTTCCTCAATCATACAAAGCCATAACTGGTTCACAGCCTACAAGCAAAGCATTGTTGTGCCAAGTGTTGCGAACAATACTGCACAGTAATACCAGTAAGTCTTAAAGAACAAATAAAATATTTCGAAAACTCAGACTATATAAACACAGTAACTCCCATTACTATCACAAATAACTGGCAAAATTAAAAATGATAAAAAAATTAAAGTTTATAAAATTACAACTTTGGTATTACATAATATGAAGGTTGATGAAATAATACTGCTACTACCAGTTTTGGTAACATTCATATCACATTGTGCTCAACAGTATAATTGACTAGACACTACATTACATACTATATGGAAGAACTGCATTTTGTATTTAAAAACAGGAAAAACTAGTTGTATATGCATAGTTATAACTCACAAAGCCTACTAGATAACTAACAGAACACATTTCTTTAAGTTGCAAACAGGTACAATTAAAAGACATTTACACTACATCTTTCAAAAGAAAAAGAAAGAGAAAGAAAAACGCGCGCACATGCACAACCATGCAAGCGCCATCTCCGGCAGCTAAAACTAGAATGTACTGGTCCAAGCAGCCGGAGCTGGCGTTCGTTTGTGCAGGAAGTGTGCTCACTTGTGTGAATGAAAATGTATGTCTTTCTCTTTCTTTTTCTTACAAACACTGTGGCCAAAAGATAATGTGTAAGTCTTTTAACTGTGCCTGTCTGCAACTTGACGTGTCATCTAAAGATGACATTGTTTGATTTAGTATGCAGCAATCTATCTTTTCCTTATATTGTTGATATTCCAACCTGGAGTTTGCATTGTTTGATTTTGTAAACATTTCTATAGTATTCAAACATTCAACATTAGCAGAACCTCAAAGTTCTTAACTGCTGTGATAAACAGTGCAACAGTTACTTTGAAAGTAGAATTTGCAGAACTCATGTGAAAAACTTTGTATTTCACCTAATAAAACAGCTTGAGAAGTTACTTTTACATTTAAAAGTTGAATCATAATAATTTCACAAGAACTTACACACTGAAATTATACACAACACCAGAAACAACAATAAGTCTTGGTGATTCTTAACTACTTCCAAAAAGGCTTATAATCATCAAAAGTCTGTGAGAATGTGAAAAATTTTAGATCCTAACAGACCCTAAATCTATATTATCAAAATAATTCTAATATCTGCTACATATTGCAGATGCACTTTCACTGCAATATTTCACACTTCATCATAAAAATCCACAGTACAATTCATACAACTTGTACGGAATGGATTCATGATGAAGAAAATTATGTCTCACTGATGCCCTTTTGCAATTTAATATGCCAGATCACAGGAAACTGGCACCTAATTTTATATGGCAACTACAGATCAGCTCTATTTTTTACAGCAATTCACAAAGCACTACAGTTGCCTAAAAGCTCTCCAAGGTGATTACTTGGAATATAAAAACATACATCTTGAAGCATATAAAAATGTTTGCCTGTGGAATATATATAAAGGCAAATCATATTATTATTATTATTATTATTATTATTATTACTCCACTGAATTATTTGAGCCACATGCCATGAAAAATCATTCCTTAAATAAATGAGTAAGAATATAATGTTAAGAAATAAAAATTGCACAAGTAGTGACCTCCCATACGGTACAGGATATGAGCAAAATGTGTAGTTCTGAGCTAGTTGTTAGAGAGAAGGTATTAGTATACAACAGTAAAGATTGCTTCAATTACTGGCAATGAATATGTACACTGACTAAGAAAGTCACTTGAGTATTACTGACATACAAAATTTAAAGTATGTTATCACAGTATAATTTTGTTTGTTTGTTTCAATTTACTGTAGCTGACAAAAAGGAAATTCATTAACATGATATTGGAAAATCCTAGTGGAATACAAACAATGGTATGAGCAAAGACATCTACTCATTTGATAGTGTAGCATTAGATATGCACATAACCAAAATCTGTCAAGATTTGGAACCACATAGCTCAAATCATAAACTTGGGTTTTTCTTCCAAGCACACACATGTACTACACAACTACACTATCCCAGCACTGTGCCAGCACCAGAAATGCAACTGTGTGCATATTTGTGTGACATGAAGACTGCAATTTCATCACCTGAGCTGCTACATTCCAGACCTTGGATGTACTGGTAATTAAAGCTCAATACGTTCATTATATCATGAGTAGTTATCTTTACTCATATTTTGTTTAAAAAGGAAATTCAGTTACGTAATTAATACTGCACTGGAAACACTTTCTTGAGCAATAGACGTGTAACAAAAATGATACAAAATTCATTCTCTGAAAAAGGCAAAGCGCTCTGTTTCTTATACTCTGCTTAATTTAACTAGCCCTGTCAACTAACTCACATCTCTACATAGAATACTGTTTACAAATGAGGAAATCGAATACAAATCTTAATACACAATACTGAATGAGGCAACATCCTAATGTTTATCCCCCCCCCCCCCCACACACACACAGACTCAGAAACCATAGAATTAGCAATGAAAATTTTCATTATTAATATTTACTACGTGTTTATAAGAAATACAAGGCAGCAAAGTTTTTTTACACAAAACTAGTAGAGTTCCTGAAAAAAATCAAAAGAAGACTCATACAGAAACAAAAAGAGTAACATCCAACTGTCTTACAGCTTTAGGAAAATCTTACACAAAATTTATTTTACACCACTGATGTATGCAGAAAAGGAAGCATTGAGAAAAATAGGGAATGAGAAAATCTTTCATTTTGCATTGAAATGTCAGAATACACTGAAATTATAACACACACACACACACACACACACACACACACACACACACACACACACACACACACACACACACAAGGCTGTTTCTCCTACAAGCTGCCAGGTGACTTCTTCCTGTTATATCAGAAGATATATCATATTCTGTTTTCTATATAGGTACCATCAGACCAAATAAATGTTGCATATTAAGTTTAAGATGAAAGGCCTAGTACTAACAAAAAATGTCAGTTCTCACAATAATGAATAAAAATAAATGTAATTTTTTGTGTCCAGCTAATAGAATGGCTTCAACTCATTTTGTGCAGCACTCAGTTAAACAAATTTATTGACAGTGACAGCAAAACATTGATACTTATTCATTTTTATTCATTATTGTGAGAACTGACATTTTTTGTTAGTACTTGGTCTTTCATCTTCAACTTAATATGCAACATTTATTTGGTCTGATGGTACCTATATAGAAAATAGAATATGAAATATCTTCTGATATAACAGAAAGAAGTCACCTGGCAGCTTGTAGGAGAAACAGCTAGTGGCAGCCGAGTGTGTTGCATGATAGTATTTTCACACTATACCCATACAGCAAATTTATTCATCGCTCAACATACTGCTTATTCTCTCATTTCTCCTCAGCGTCAACAAAATCCATTAACAGAAAATCTAAATGTACTAATCTGGGGATGCTCTGTCAATGAAGCATATAAAATTATGAGTAATGTTTTACGTGTAACAAAAATCGGAATGATAGTTTCCATTGAGGTAATGCACAGGCACATTGTGCTTTATTATTCTTTTTCCCCCACAGCAACTCCACCCACACAAAAGCAATGATATTGAAAATAATTTTAGAATCAGCAGGGAAAAAAAAACATCTGATGACATTTCAGATGGAAATACAGTACAGCAGTATGGAAATTGGGGGGGGGGGGGGGGGGGAGGAGCAGGTGAATTTCATTAACAGTACTCCATCAAATCATACCTACTTTCTCACTGTCCTGTTTTAACAATACGCATAAACGTAAATAATTAAAAATTCTACTAAATCCTCTAATTATACAGGGATGAGGCTGCTTTCTCCCGTGTGTGTAGAGTTAATTCAAACAAATGCATCTAACTATAATGGAAATCAACCGGACCATAATATGGAAAAATTATTGAACTTAAGACACCTAAATAATAAGTGGATAGTACAACTATCTTTACAATAGTTGAACTTATCAGTATGATCTAAATAGATACATGTTAATAATTTCTTAAACTATTTGGCCAAGACAGTACTGCATGAGACATTTTGGCTGGATGGCAAATCACAACACACACAAAAAGCCCTCAAATTTAATTAACAACTGTCTTCCGGAATATCGTGTATGCAAACTTATGAGTTTGAGTTAATGTAAAATTATTTTTCTTTCTGCTATTTGGAGGCTGTATCACTGCATTGAATTAACAGGAATATCAAGCTGGTGTATACCTAGTATTTCTAAGCTCCTTCCGGATAAAAATTGAAACTGAAACTGTCAGATGCAAAGTTGTAAGCTATTCTTTTAATTTTTTTATGTTTTAGCTATTCGTCTGATATTTGTTACATCATCACACCCAATTATTGTGGTATTGTGACTAACCATGAACACTGCCTCGTCCTAACTTATCAAAGATATTCTGAGAGTCAATGAGTCTATTTTCATAGTAGAGAACTAGAATATTACTATGAAAAGATTTAACTTCAACATAATCCAACACAAGCTCCACTGTTCCTATCTGTAGATATTTATTCATGGTCCAGATATGGCCGAGGATGACGACGGGAGGGAGGGAGGAGAGTTGAAATTAATTACTTTCCTCTCAGCCAGCCTTCAATTAATCAATTGAACTGATAACAGTTTGTTTCCTTGCAAAATCTTTCTTTATGGATAGTTTGTTGCCACACATGAAAACCCTGAAATAATAAGTTCCAGATGTCTAGCTCTGTTCTGATATGGGAGTATCAAACACAAATGGAGATACACACATAAAGAAATAATAAATCAAAGTAGGTCAGTTGCTCTTGGAGAATTTACATCTATACTTCCATCAACGACAAAGATAACTGACGCTTGTGAAGATAAGAACTGTGATGCAACTACGTCCTTTTATCATTTTTTAAAATATAATATATGGCACAGAGGTCTTTCTTGTCAGTACTCATGCATTATTTTGTTCGGTCTACTTTCTGTCAACTTCACCAACAGAATTAATTATCATAAAGCTCCAAAATGGTAACCGTTATGTACAAGAGGAAGAAACAAAACATATAGCATGGCTAGAAGTAAGATTGTGGTGATGATGCTAAATTATTATTATTATTATACTATCTGTTGTTATAGCCCACAGCATAAAAGCTTGCAGCAAGAGAGAATATAGTTATTCCAGAAACTAACAATTTCTTCCATCAAACAAACTAATCCTGTGAATGTGCGTATCTGACCGAAAGTTTCCTAGAAAGCAAATTTTAACTAAATGTACAGAAGTGGTCTGTTATAATTGTGGACTGGACTTTTTATGGCTGAGCAGAGAAATTACAGTCTTAGCATTCTGATAAATTTGAAGACACTTCAGTTAAGAAGCTCTTAGTGATGGCATAAAATATAAGGCACTAGACACCAAAGGCTGTGTCAGAGCAGCCTTATCCAAAATACTACTTAGCAATATACATTCACTAAAAACAGTGCTAATTCCAGTATCTAGTACAACCACATGAGAACAACTGTCAAGTTAATTTCATACATTTAACAAACAACCAAGTGAAAATTTTCATACCACGTAGACTCACAATGAAGTTTCTAGACATACGTAGAAGCTAATTGCAATAGCTTATTTACAAAATGTAGTTTTGACTTTTCAGTACATCATCAGTTAAAGAAATTACACTACCCTAATTACTAATTCACAAGACTGAAAACATCTGTTTCTGTACAACATTTCCCATTCTCTTCACCCACTGCTTCTTTTCCAGTTTCATGTGGTTGCTGAAAATTTACACGCTTCCCTTACACAACAATGTGAAATTTTTCTGTTCAAGTTGAACAATAAGATCTATAGGACAGAGGTCAAAACTGCTACATTAACATAATTTTGCTGATAGAAGAAATGGCACACAATGAGCATGGTACACAAACCAAGAGCTACCGAACTTCAAACTGTCTGTGCGGTCCTACTATAAGCAATCAGTCTACCACTCACAGAAACAGAATTCACATATACATGTCACTGACATTTGTGGACATTATCCAGTGTGTGTTCAGCATGCCACACCCATCTAATGCTCAAGCATAATTATACCATTACAGTATTTCTTGTAAGGTGTCTAGAATAGAATTGCTTCCTAAAATTATACCACTTTAAAACACACAAAAATAATGCCACTGCTGCCAAAGTTGTACATAGTTATAAATTAGTTATAAATGCTATTATACAGACTATGCAGTGTTTTTTGATTTTTCTTTGGTTCAGAAGTGAATCTCTCTCATGCATTCAAATTACTATAATATCATTGTGGTCATTTGCAAGGGCCTGTAAGTATCTTACAGGCAACTTCTGTGCAACACCAAGACAAAAAAAGAATAAAAATAAAAAAATCTGCATATTACCAACTAGGAACTTTAAAACATTAATCACTGAGATCTAGACATTTTCAAATTGTTTGATGTTTACAGCATTTGGTGTATAGTGATGCTGATTGCTTTTTTCTTCTGGAGGCATTATTCCATTTGCTACATCATCATCTTTGGCTGCAAAGACAGAAGGAGAAAGGTTAATTATAGCAAGGAAACCAAATTGGAAATAACTGTGATTTTATAAACACCACAATATGTCACTCTGAATTAAAACTTAATACATAAGAAACAATACTGCCAAATCCCAATAGGAATTAATCACAACATAAAGTAAATGTTAATTTTGAAGCAGTAACCAAAAACACACCATATGCTATACTGGTGCCATGTGTGTAGTTGATGCGACAGGCATTGTAGAGAGGGCACCGGCTCCAGAAGCAGCAGACAATAGTACCCACAGTCAGGAGTAGGCAGGAGGATATGACAGCAACACCAACAACCTTCACAAGCCTGTGGCACCAGCAACAGTTTAATCAGACAATTCAATTGACAATAAATACCAACTAACAATGAGTGTCGATGCAGAAAAGTACAGGGGGAGACGGAAAGAAAGTGGAAGAAGCAAAGTCTGTGGCAGAAGAAATAGGAAATGTGAGAGGTGTGTTACGAGAAAAAGTGGGACGGGGGGTAGGGGGGGGAGAGGGACGAGGAGACGGGGTGGGGGGTGGGGGGGGAGAGGGACGAGGAGACGAGGAGGGGGGGAGCGGGACGAGGAGAGGGGGGGAGCGACGAGGAGAGGGGGGAGCGACGAGGAGAGGGGGGGAGCGACGAGGAGAGGGGGGGAGCGACGAGGAGAGGGTGGGAGCGACGAGGAGAGGGGGGGGGAGCGACGAGGAGAGGGGGGGGGAGCGACGAGGAGAGGGGGGGAGCGACGAGGAGAGGGGGGGAGTGACGAGGAGAGGGGGGGGAGTGACGAGGAGAGGGGGGGGAGTGACGAGGAGGGAGCAAGCTGTGAAAATTGTGACTTGGTGTGGGAGGCCTCAAGGCTGGTTGAGAGAGAGTCACAGGGAGAAATGGGAGGGAAGGGTATGGCGGCCTAACTAGAGAAGGGACCATTGTTGAATGGGTTTGGCAGTAAGGAAGTGTTGAAGTCACAAAACATGTATGGCAGTAAGGTGGGGCTGAAGCAGTGAGGGGTGTCCAGCAGTGTACCCCTACGGAACCTTGGAGTAGTTTCACAAGAGTGGAGGGTGAGACAGGTTTGTGCAAGTGGGCATTAGGTGTGAAGCAGGTTTTTGCGAGGGGAGGGTTGAGAGTGGGCTGGGGCAAGTGGTGGTGGTGGGGGGGGGGGGACAGGCTAGTTCAAGTGGTCGGGGTGAAGAAGAAGGCTTGTGAGAGTAGTGGGGTGGGAGAGTTATGGTAGCGGGTGTGGGAGAGAGTTAGTAGGGTGGCGGGTGTGGGGGAGAGTTAGGGTGGTGGGAGTGAGGGAGAGGTAGGGTGGTGGGAGAGATGGATAGAAGTGGTTAGGGACAAATGGATTGGTTGAAGGTTGGATTGGTTGAAGGTGGCAGGGGCATATTGGTTGGAAATGGGATACACAGTTAGTTGGAAGTGTAAAGGTTTGACTACATGTGGCAAGTGCATGTTGGTTGAAAGTTGGGTTAGCTGGTTGGAGGTGGGAGTAGGTGGATATGAGGAGTGACACGAAAGTGGAGGGATAGCGCATTAGTGTGGAGGAAGGGTTAAAGAAAGCGGGTGACTGGAGTAAGTGGGGTACGGCAAGTAATGCTCTGGAGAAACGAGGAAAGACACATGGCTGTGGCAAGTTTGAAGAAACAGAAAGAAACTACAAGGTACATATGCAGACTGAAAAGACAATGGGAGGGGAATTGCCTTGAATAGACGGAGAGAAAAGGGGAGGCTGGGTGGGTGACTTGGGTACAGCAGGGAGTGTGTAGACAAATATGAAAGATATAATGTATGGTAATGTTAGCAAAGGTATCCCTGCTAGAAGGCAGTACTAAACCACTTGAAACATGAAAGCTAATTTCAATGTTTATCCAGGTGTCATTCAATTATGGCATGCACTAATTAAGAGTGTTAAAAATTGCCTTCAGGACCACACTATGGTTCAAGTGTAAAGAGGAGGCAAGAAAATATGGCGAATTTTACTCAAAGTAAATACTACAAGTTGTTGTGAGTAAGGAATAGATGAACACCAAGTTAGTTGCTCACTCTTGGCTCCATTTCGTGCCTCTCTTCCCCAGGTGACCTACACTCCAGTATAGGTACTTTCCTCTGTTCTGCAACAACTGGTGGAAACGATAATTTGTTTCGAAAGGCTAGGAGCAACATTGGCAGATACCTGGTGTTGTTATGAGATTGAGCATGCATATGTTTCTGTACTTAATAAGAAGCTGCTTTTTATATATTAAAAAGTAATATTTATTCATGTCTGTCTTATGTCAAAGGCAAAATTTACATAAAATTGACATTACATGGCAAATCTCCGAAACATCAGGTGCCTTTCTGCTGGTGGTTTTAACTATACTTCAAATTTTGTCTTTGTGGTGAGTGTGTGGAATCACCCCAAGTAAAAATTTCTCTTGAGGTAGTCACATGGTGTTTGGTGTGATATGAAATAACCCTTTGATTTTCATTGCTAACAAAATGTTATTTAATATGTAAATAAGTGTCCAACTAATAGAGCAGCCTCTTACTGAACTAATGGGATATTCAATTTAAGAATATTTATTGACACTGTTGGAAATACTGACATTCTTCGTGTTTGCTGTTACTGTGAATAAATATCTTTTACATGACCACCACATCAGACCAGTTGGACAAAAATTACACTTAAGCATCATTTTGTTTTTCATGAGAACTGAAATAGGTTTCACTGACACTTGGTGCTCCACGAAATATTCCTTGGGTAACCTGTTTTTACGCTGGCTCTAACTAAACACTACTACAAAAATTAACTGAAGATATCTTCCAAAATATTTGAAAAATACCTACTGCATAAGCAATTTTAGTGTAATTTCTTTGAAAGTCGGTGTGTTTTAGCGGACAAAAGTTTATTAGTATTAACAAACAATTTAAATGGCAAGAAAGAAGTGAACTCAGGAAGTGTCCAAAGGAGCCATCATAAGCCTTAGTGTTGCAGTTTGTATCTTACTGATGGGTGAGAAAATAATTAAGACTGGAATAAAGCAATACAGGCATGCAGAACACAAAAACAAACTTCGCAGGACATATGAACAGAAGGTAAGGATCCCAGTGATATATAGATTAGTCATTTCCAGTAAACACACACACAGTTTCTCATGTAAATATTACACAAAGTTTAGCTGATGTAGTTAATAAACATATTTAGCTTACTGTGTTTAACATAAATACATTAATACAATATAAAAACACTGAAATAAGTGAAGCAGTTGAATGTTCCCAAGAATGAGAGAGAGACAGAGAGAGAGAGAGAGAGAGAGAGAGAGAGAGAGAGAGCTTACAATTACACTCAACTGTGGCTTCTAATTGCTGACAAGTTTTACCTATTAACTTCTTGAAGGTTTTTTCACATCACTAATTGAATGCCATTTTTCTTATGCAAATTAATTTACCCCTGGGAATCAGATACATAAATACCAAAAGTGGAACTATTATATTGTTGATTACATTATACACCAATAATCTTTTAAAATGTTGTCTGGATTGTATGCTCTTGGATTTGCAGGGCCAAGAAGCATTATTCAAGTCAGATTTCCACATCTGGCCTTTGTAATTTTAATATGTATGTTGCTATGGCAGTGTCCCATGATATCAGTGTGTCTTAGATTCTTGAGCAAAATAAATCATTAACACACAGTTGTTAGTTCATTCCTTCAGATGTTAATCAGTAACAGTTGCTTTTGTACCATCAGCAGTGTCACAAATGCTTTTGCCAGTAACAATAATAGTGTGAACATATCCAGTATCTTTGATGATATACAGGTCATGATTCGATTTAGCTCTACTGATTTCGGTGTACTAACTGTGTGGCTTCCCCAGACACAGAGCTAATAAAACCAAGATTTCATTTAATACTCCAAAAATAAGTTATTAACTTTGGTTCACTGTTGAAATGATAGCAGCCTGACTTCCAGTACCAGTGAAAATACAAGGGAATGAAAAAATGAGAATTTTCCTTTGAGAACAATTAAATTACGTATTTCATATTTCACATAAACTTTACAGAACTGCACCACCACCATCAAAACAGCATCCAGTGAACCTAAAGCACTTGTCTGAACATTTCACCCAATGAGAGAGGAAGTTTCTGTAGTTATGCAAAGATATGCCACTGCCCAATGTCATTTTCATTTCATCTCTTTTTTTCAATATTCTCAAAATAATTCATTTTTAAGCCTCTTTTCAGTCTGGGAATCAGGATAACATCTAAGGGTGTTGTGTTTTTAATGAAGTAGTTATGTTTTGTGATGGGAGTAAATTACAATTTACAGCAATGCATTGCAGCGTCATCTGTTAAAATGTTGGATAGACTGAAAAAGTAGGAACTGTGGGCTTTGTTGGATAACCTATAAACTATTTTAATATTTCTGTGATTTTGTGCCTTTGTGTATGTGAAATAACAGTATCAAAAATGGTAGACGGATGTGTTAATTTGTTGAACAGGGCAAAAGTAGTCAAGAAATTAGAGCAGATAATGGGCATGCAGTACATGAAATAGGTAACAATAATGAAACCTCAAATTCAATTACAATGGAGAACATAAATCCAAATTCCAGTGTTCTGACTCCAGATGCTATAATGAATACTTCTATAAACATTTATAGTAATTATCTAATTCTTTAGTACTTATAACAAGTGAACAATAAATTAGGTAACACCACCAGCGGATTGAACAGTAACCTAGAAGCAAACACCTGTTAATTAAAGGAAATGGAGAATGCATTATGGAGTGGAGGCAACAGTCTGCTAGTTTAAAAGTGAGTTTCAAGAACCAGTGGATGTAAAGCATTCTCACTTTACCCTAGAGATTAAGGAACAATGTACGCAGATAAAATCTGCATTAATTGAGGTTCAATCCTAACTAAACTTGCAGCAACAAGAAGTTTATTAAACACAGAGCAACAAGGGGTTATCAGATTCCTGAAATAAATTAAAAATTACGGGATACCTTTCATAACAGACAAAAGTCATGTAAAGAAAATGAAAATGCAGTTGCTAAATTAGTTTCTGATTTATGACAACATTGTTCTGATCTGGAAAGTAGACAACATTGTTCTGATCTGGAAAGTACAGTTAAAGTGCTGGATCTAATCGTAAGGGCCAGACAAAATTGTAAAACTGATACTGACTGAAGCCTGATAGGTGAAGAGGTGTGAGGGAGCTATACCAGAAATCACTATTCAAATATCATAATCGACAATGTTACCAGCAATCGGCAACTTAAAGAGTTTGATCTGAATGAGCATCTTCATTCAGTCTCATTTTGTTAATCAATTTAAAGCTGCTTATTCGTGTCTTCCCACTGAGGCAGATAAGATTGATATTTGTCTGTGACATGTGTGCTTGTGCCCACACATGGTGAAAACTGTGTTGCTGAAAGATACTACTTTTTGTCGACTTTGAAACAGCATTGGTCTAGGGGAAAACAATGGAGTATTAAGGAGAAATTATTTGTGCTCAGCAATGACAATTTAAGTGAAGGTTCCATGGAACATTTTCTTTAGAAATATTGGGAGAATAATATGTACTTGGATGACCCTATAAATGTTGTGGATTTAACTGTAATCTTAAAGAGTCTTCCTTGGAATGTCTGGGAAAGTCTAGCATCAAGGATATTTAACACCTTTGATGAATTATTACAAGCTATTACCCATTTGGAAGCATTAGACAGTGAGAGAAGAGGTTGTGGTACTTTACACAATGTATATGCTAATCGGAACCCTCATTATCCACATCCAGAGGCCACAAGACCAAGTAATACCAACCAGCTAAAGTGGCATAATAAAATTAACTGCCACTGACATGAAGACATAATGTTTATACAAGAGATTATTGGCAAATGCATGCTGATAGGAGGGAAACTGAAGTGCCATTTGGTAGCCATTCAAATGAAGATCACAGCATCTTGGACATACTTGCATTAAACAAAATAGGTTTTGGAACAGGCCCATTCAAAAACAGGGAACAAAGTAACAGGTCATTTTATGCTATTCAAACAATGAAATATGAACATAGAGATGACATTAGAGAAGATATGCTGTGTCAAAATACAGCAGTCAGTGATGAAATACTTCTACCAAATGTTGAAGTTAATGTCTGTGGCAAGAAGGTTTCAATTTTAATGACATTGGGAATAAAACAACAGCTACATTGAGAACTCTTTTCAGACAACTTAGAGACATAACCAAAATACCAGTTTTCCTTGTGAACAGTGTACTTATTGTAACTACTAGTGGGAATTGAAAACCACTATACTGGAACAAACACACTGCCAATTCCAAATGCCTGCTGAATTTTTTGAGGTGAGTGCTTAAAACTTTGGAGATCGCCCACTTAGAAGAATGTCAGGCCTAAAAAACTGGCAATTTATGCCATTATTTAAAGTGTTACTGGCACATATGTAATTATGTATAAAGATAGTTAATCCATACCTGGAACGAGAATTTCAAATTTTTGCCAGTTATCACTATCAATGCCGGCAAGATACCAAATGTGACATAAATGGCCTTTTATTTTGATTGCACTGAGGTAGAAGCTTAAATGTTTTACACCAGCAAGTGATCACACATTAGTAAAGGACATAAATTTCAAGTTGATACATCGACCTGTTCCTACGAAAAAGGGATCTTAACGGTCAGACAGACAAACAACAAAGTGATCATACGAGGATTTTGTTTTCACTGACTGAGGTATGAAACCCTAAAGAGACCAAGCTACAAGATTTAGTTTTCATATTTACTTTAGTTCTTTAATAGATTACAAATTTCAAAATAATGATGACAGAAAGTACAGTTATCCTTCAAAAAAACATAGTGTGAGGTGAGTTATTGAGCAATTTCTTCCTCTTGAGTTTACAAAATTCCTATATCACTCTACAAAAGTGACATATTTGTAACAGAATTATGGCAAACTGTGAAACCTAATGAACACATGCACCAATTACACCAACTTGATCACATATTGACTCAACTCAGCCATTCATCACAGCAGTTATGTTCGCTACGATTTCTTTCAAAATAATTCTAGAAAATTGAAAACAGAAAGCAGCAGCTGCCAAGGAACATGTTGCAATATGTCCATTCATTGTTCCCATATGAAGAGAGTCCAGTCTTCAAGTGACAGGTTGTTTGCACACCGAGAAAATTGTGACCTGAGCAATATACTCGGGCACCATCTTTTTAATACAGTACTGTGGCCAGAGCTATGCTTGGGCTTGGTCTCCAATGTGTTGCTTATATATTATTTGAATGTAGATTATTATGAGCAATCAATGGTTGAGAAACTGTGTAAAATAGATTTTGGAGTTTAATAGCACCTAGTATAGCACATTGGTGCATTAGTTGTGTTAGATGTATTAGTATGTGGTGCTATAGAAGAATACTGAAGATTACATGGGTAGATCGCATAACTAATAGGGAGGTATTGAATAGAATTGGGGAGAAGAGGAGTTTGTGGCACAACTTGACTAGAAGAAGGGATCGGTTGGTAGGACATGTTCTGAGGCATCAAGGGATCACCAGTTTAGTATTGGAGGGCGGTGTGGAGGGTAAAAATCGTAGAGGGAGAGCAAGAAATGAATACACTAAGCACATTCAGAAGGTTGTAGGTTGCAGTAGGTACTGAGAGATGAAGAAGCTTGCACAGGACAGAGTAGCATGGGGAGCTGCATCAAACCAGTCTTAGGACTGAAGACGACGACGACGACGACGACAACAACAACAACAACAGATTTATTAGTAACTAGCAAGCCTGGGAATGCTTCGCAACTGCTAAATACGGGGTGAGTAAAGACGGACTTTTACAACTTTGTAATGATATAGAAATTTATTGAGATAACTTACAGAATTGGTAGATGTGTCATTTTGTAGCAAATAACCTCAAGTTTCACATAAAAGTGTTAAGTTGGTTTAATGTGAATACCATTTGTGATGTGGCAAACATCCTACCAGTAATCAATTTCTTTGCTCAGTCATTGCAGAAAATCAGGCATAACTTGTGCAATGGTAGAATTGATTTGATTTTTCAGGACAGCTAAACTGTTTAGTAGGGGAGGAACATACACATGGTCTTTAATGAAACCCCTGAGAAAGAATTCCATTGTTGTCATGTCTAGGAAGTGAGGTGGCCAAGCGATTGGCCCTTCACAATCAATCCACCAACCTGGGAAGCAATTATCAAGGAAACCTTGAACTTCCGTGAGGAAATGAGGCGGTGCACCAACTTGCTGGTAGTAAACCATCCCATCTCTGTTATCATCATTGTTCCGTGAAATAAAAAGAATTTCAAGCATATACAGATACACAATACCAATGACAGTTTTCACCATGAAGAAATGAGGGCCGTACACTTTCAGTTTGCTAACGGCACAAAACACATTAACTTTGGGGCTGTGCCGGCCGCGGTGGTCTCGCGGTTCTAGGCGCGCAGTCCGGAACCGCGCGACTGCTACGGTTGCAGGTTCGAATCCTGCCTCGGGCATGGATGTGTGTGATGTCCTTAGGTTAGTTAGGTTTAAGTAGTTCTAAGTTCTAGGGGACTGATGACCACAGCTGTTAAGTCCCATAGTGCTCAGAGCCATTTGAACCATTTTGAACTTTGGGGCTGTCATGATTGTGTTCCAGGGTTGCACGTGGGTTTTCATTGCCCCACATTCTGCAGCTATGGGTGTTCACCATGCCCTTATCGACCTCTATCCAATGAAACATTTCCGCACAGAATTCCCCATGAGCAAACCGATCTGCATCACTAATGTGTTGTGCCATTGTGAATCTGTATGGTTACAAGTGTAAACATCTACGAGTACTCACCAAACAGTCTTTTGTGGAATGCAAGTCTCGTGAGATGCACATCGCATTGATTTTTGTGGACTGAAGGTGATTTATCATGTGGCAATGAACAACCCATCTCAACAAAGTTCTTGTACCAAGAGGAAATTGTAGGCCTGCTTGGATGTTCTTTAGCATATTGAGTGCAAAATTTATGCCAAACAGTTGTTGCAGAGTTCATTTCATGAAACCAAAACAAAAAGTGAGCATGCTCTGCACCAGTAAAAGTAGCGATTTTAACTGTGCACTTCGCTGGCACTCCTGGTGGTGGAATGGGGTACTGATGCAGTACGTGAATCAAACTTGAGGGTGTTTGCAACAAAATGACATATACTGATTCTGTAAGTTATCTCAATAAATTTGTATTATCATCCCAAAGTTTAAAAGTCCTTTTTGACTCATCCTATATATGGAGGAATTGGATATACATTCCAAACTCCCCCCCCCCCCCTTCTACTCCATCTCCTCCTCCCCCTCCAACCTGTGCTCATATTCTCCTTCCCCCTTCTGTCTGCCCATCTCCTGATCCTAATAGGAGCTAGTGGTACTTACCCTTACAGTATTTCTTTCCAGATCGTAACTAATATGTGTACCAAATTTCGTTGAAATCATTCCAGGGTTTAGGATGACGTTTTCACATCCATGGCTTTGTCTGAATGCGCACATGCCAAATATATTTAACATATTTCACACTCATTTATACACATATCTCTAGCAAATTTTGCCCAGCAGTTTCATTTTGATGCAGCTCAACGTTTATGACAATGTATCTACTGAACTGTGTGTTGCACAAAGATATAATTTTGCTGGCACATCCAGTGCTATACATGAATACTGTCCGAAAAATGTATAACAAATACAGTTAGCAGTAAAGAAGTAATAAATTAATATTTCATGCTTCACGCCCAAGTAAATTGGTCGAAACTTTTGAGATCTTTGGTAACAACATTAAACAACTACTTGGCTTTATATAGTAGTAGTAGTAGTAGTAGTAGGAGGAGGAGGAGGAGGAGGAGTAGGAGTAGTTGGGTCTTCAGTCCAAAGATTTGTCTGATGCAGCTCTCCATGCTGCTCTAGCCTGTGCAAGTGGCTTCATTTCTGAATAACTAGTGCAATCTACAGCCTTCTCTATCTGCTTACAGTCGTCATCTCTTGGCCTCATCTATGATTTTTACCTCCCACACTTCCCTTCAATACTAGATTAGTGATCCCTTGATGTCTCAGAATGCGTCTTATCAGCCAACCCCTCCTTTTAGTCAAGTTATCCGACAAATTTCTTGTCTCCCCAATTCTATTCAGTACCATATCATTAGATACGTGATATACCCATCTAATCTTCAGCATTCTTCTCTAGTGCCACATTTCAAAAGCTCTTCTTGTCTGAACTGTTTATCATCCATGTTTCACTTCTGCACATGGGTACACTCCATAAAAATACTTTCAGAAATGACTTCCTAACACTCAAATCTGTATTTGATGTAAACAAATTTCTATTCTTCAGAAATGTTTTTCTTTCCATTGCCAGTTTACATTTTATATCCTCTCTACTTTGGGCATCATCAGTTACTTTGCTGCCTGAACAGCATAACTCATCTACTCCTTTAAGTGTCTTATTTCATAATCAAATTGCCTCAGCGTCACCTGATTTAATTCGACTACATTCCATTATCCTTGTCTTGATTTTGTAGGTGTTCATCTTACACCTTCCTTTCAAGTCGCTACCCATTCTGTTCAACTGCTCTTCCAAGTCTTTTGCTGTCTCTGACACAACTACGTCATCAGCAAACCTCAAGATTTTTATCTCTTCTCCCTGAACTTTAATTCCAACTCCAAATATTTCTTTGGTTTCCTTTACAGCTTGCTCAGTGTACAGACTGAATAATGTAGGGGATTGGCTACAACCCCGTTTCACTTCCTCTCAACCACTGTTTCCCTTTAATGCTCCTCAACATAACTGCTGTCTGGTTTCTACACAAGTTGTCAATAGCCCTTTGCTCCCTGTATTTTACCCCTGCCACCTCCTGAATTTCAAAGAGAGTATTCCAGTCAACATTGTCAAAAGCTTTCTCTCAGTCTACAAATGCTATAAATGCAGGTTTGCCTTTCCTTGATCTATGTTGTAAGATAAGTCGTAGGGTCAGTACTGCCTCGCACGTTTCTACATCTCTCAGAAATCAAAACTGCTTTTCCCCGAGGTCAGCTTCCACCAGTTTTTCCACTCTTCTGTAAAGAATTCATGTTAGTATTTTGTAACAACGACTTATTAAACTGATAGTTCTGCAATTTTCACACCTGTCAGCAACAGGTTTCTTTGAAATTGCAATTATTAGATGTTTCTTGAAGTCTGAGGATATTTGGTCTGTCTCATACATCTTGCAAACCATATGGAAAGACCTTAACTTTTCCCGGCGAATTGAATGTTCAAATAACTTACGGGTTTGCTGCCGGGTGATGTCGTCGACCACTGCTGATATTTAGACAGGAGCACACCCTGCCATTCTCAAGGCACAACTGCAAGGAGGAAGCAATGTGCAAGGGAATTTAATACCTCCATTCACAGAGGAGAAACACAGAACAAGTACCCGCAGAGTCAACACACAATCAAATATAACCAACATCAGAAATATCGATAGTGACTATTAATCAACAGGTGAGGTAGCACTAATTCTGTCCCTCTGTTTTTTGATGAGAGACAGATCCGGATTCCAAGCAGCATTTAAACAAAATCCACCAACTCTGTTTATAAGGTTGCTTGATAGTTTGATTTCGACAGCTTCCTTAATAACACTATCCCAATAGTTGGGCGTGCAAGCCAGAATCCCCGTGTTGTATTCCACAGGATGACCGGTGTCAAGGCAATGTTCTGCAATAGCGGATTTGCTCGGCTGTTGTAAGCGTGTGTGACGCTTATGTTCAATACACTGGTCTTCCACAGTCCTGATTGTCTGACCAATATACGACATGCCACAACTGCAAGGGAATACGATAGACACCAGCCTTACGCAAACCAAGATCATCTTTTACGAACGCCAACAGGGCCATAATCTTAGAAGGTGGTCAAACAACATATTTCACATCATATTTTGGCAAAATACAGCCAATCCTATTGGAAATGCTTCCTGCGTAAGGCAAAAGGGCTATAGACTTAGGTGCCATGTCGTTGCTATTGTCACTCACCTGCTGCACAGAAGGCTGATAGCGCATCACACGTTTGATCTGGCTCTCAATATAACCATTCTGACGAAAGGTGTCTTCGAGATGTGAACTCTACAGGTTTCTTACGTTGATTGGAGGGATTGCGTTTGAATGACTCTGATATTTTAGTCAGTTTTGATGTGGTTTCTCTTTTCACTCGCATTCCTCTCTGATTTGTTGCAACTAATTGAGGTTAAGTTTGGTGTCGAGTTAACAAATTCATTTTAACATGTGTTGACTTCCACTTACTTTTTATCCAATGGTCAGTACCATGAACAGACTGATGGAGTTGCAATGGGAAACCCGTTGTCACCTAGTGTGGCCAATTTGTTTATGGATGACTTTGAGGAACGTGCATTGGAGTCAGCGACCTTGAAACCTGCATGTTTTTTCAGATATGTAGACGATACTTTTGTTGTTTGGCCTCATGGTAGTGAGAATTTAAACCGGGTTTTGGAACACCTGAATTCAATCCACCCGAATATTCAGGTCACTATGAGGATGGAAAACAATGGATGCCTTCCCTCCCTCGATGTGTTGGTCAGATAGAAGACATGGTACACTGGGACATTCTGTTAATAGGAAGCCTACTCACACTGACTTGTATCTGTGAGCTGATAGTTGTCACCATCCAGCTCAGTGTGAAGGAGTACTTCGTACCTTGGTTCACAGGGCCCACATTATTCAGACCCTGAAAGTTTGGCAGCTGAGCTATCACATCTCAAAGTCACCTTTCATCAGAATGGTTATAGTGAGAGGCAGATCAATCGTGCATTGCGCTATCAGCCTTCTGTGCAACATGTGAGTGATGATAGCAACGAAGTGGCACCCAAGTCTACAGCCCTTTTGCCTTACGCAGGAAGTATTTCCAATAGGAATGGCCATATTGTGGTTTTCAACCACCTTTTAAGATTATGGCCCTGTTGGCGTCCATAAAAGATGATCTTGGTTTGCGTAAGGCTGGTGTCTATCTTATTCCTTGCCGTTGTGGCATGTTATTTATTGGTCAGACAATCAGGACTGTGGAAGACCAGTGTATTGAACATAAGCGTCACACATGCTTACAACAGCCGAGCAAATCCGCTACTGCAGAACATTGCCTTGACACCGGTCAACCTATGGAATACAACACGGGGATTCTGGCTTGCACGCCCAGCTATTGGGATAGTGTTATTAAGGAAGCTGTTGAAATCAAACTATCAAGCAACCTTATAAACAGAGATGGTGGATTTTGTTTAAATGCTGCTTGGAATCCGGATCTGTCTCCCATCAAAAAACAGAGGGACAGAATTAGTGCTACCTCACCTGTTGATTAATAGTCACTATCGATATTTCTGATGTTGGTTATCTTTGGCTGTGTGTTGACTTTGTGGTTACTTGTTCTGTGTTTAGTATCTTCCTTGTGTCTCCTCTGTGAATGGAGGTATTAAATTCCCTTGCACATTGCTTCCTCCTAGCAGTTGTGCCTTGAGAATGGCAGGGTGTGCTCCTGTCTAAATACCGGCGGTGGTCGATGACGTCACCCAGCAGCAAACCCGTAAGTTATCTGAACATATGGAAAGTTTTGTCATAACTGGCGCTCCCAAGACAGAATGTCATCTATTCCTGGGGGCTTGTTTTGACTTGGGTCTTTCAGTGTTGTGTCAAATTCTTCTCGCAGTATCATATCTCCCATCCCATTTTCATCTGTGTCTTCCATTTCTATAATATTCCCTTCAAGTTCATCTCCCTTGTATAGACTGTCTATATACTCCTTTCACCTTTCAGCTTTCCCTGCTTTTCTTAGTACTGGTTTTCCATCTCAGCTCTTGATATTCATACTGCTGCTTCTCTTTTCTCCAAAAACTCTAATTTTTCTGTACACAGTATCTATCTTTCCTCTGGTGAAGTATGCTTCTAAATCATTACATGTGTCCTCTGGCCATACCTGTTTAGCCATTTTGCATTTCCTGTCAATCTCATTTTTTAGATGTTTGTATTCCCTTTCGCCAACTTCACTTGCTGCATTTTTGTGTTTGCTTCTTTTCTCAATTAAATTCAATATGCCCTGTGTTATCCAAGGATTTCTGCCTGGTCTTGTCTTTTTTTATCTATTCGATTCTCTGCTGTTTTCACTATTTTATCTCTAAAAGTTACCTATCCATCTTTTACTGTATTCCTTTCCCCTGTTCTAGTCAACCCTTGCCCAATGCTCCCTCAAGCTCTCAACAAGCTCTGGTCCTTTCAAATTATCCAGGTCCCATCTCATTAATTTCCTATCTTTTTGCGATTTCTTCAGCTTTAATCTACAGTTCATAAGCAATAAATTGTGGTCAGACTCTACATCTACCCCTGGAAAAGTCTTAAAATTTAATATCTGGTTCTGAAATCGCTGTCTTACCATTATATAACCAGTATGAAATCTGGTTCTCCAGGTCTCTTCCACATACATATCACAATTCTTAAAGTGTCAGCGATGATTAAATTATGCCCTGTGCAAAATTCTACTAATTGGTTTCCTCTTTCATTCCTTTCCCCCAGTCAATATTCACCTACTATTTTTGTTTCTTTTTGTTTTCCTACTATTGAATTCCAGTCTCTTATCACAAATTTTTGTCTCCCTTAACTATCTGCATAATTTTTTTTCTCTCTTCATCCATTTCTTCAATCTCTTCATCATCCATGGAGCTAGCTGGCATATAAACTAGTACTACAGTGGTAGGTGTGGGCTTAGTGTATCTTGGCTGTGATGAGTTCACTATGCAGTTCATAGTAGCTTACCCACATTCCCATTTTCTTATTCACTATTAAACATACTTCTGAATTACCTCTATTTGACTTTATAATCCTGTATTCGCCTCACCAGATGTCCTGTTCCTCTTGCATCCGAACTTCACTAATTCCCACTGTAACTTGAACCTATCCATTTCCCTTCTTAAATTTTCTGACCTGCCTGCCTGATTAAGGGATCTTAAATTCCATGCTCCAATCCACAGAATGCCAGTTTTGCTTCTCCTGATATCATCTTCCCGAGTAGTCCCCCCTGGAGGTTCGAGTGAGGGGACTATTTTACCTGCGGAATATTTTACCCAGGAAGATGCCATCATCAGTTAACCATATAGTACAGCTGCATGCCCTCAGGAAAAATTATGGAGTAGTTTTCCCCTTCCTTTCAGCCGTTCTCAGTACCAGCATGGTAATGTCATTTTGGATGGTGTTACAATGCCAGATCAGTCAATCATCCGGACTGTTGCCCCTGCAACTATTGAAAAGGCTGCTGCCCCTCTTCAGGAACCATATATTTGTCTGGCCCCTCAATAGATACTCCTCTGTCGTGGTTGCACGTATGGTGTGGCTATCTTTATCACTGAGACATGAAAGCCACCCCACCGATGGCAAGGTCCATGCTTTTGGGGGAGAGAGTACAGTCAATAATGATGCTGCTGCTACCACTATATGTCTCATTAAGGAGGAAGTTGACATCTTGAAGCGTTGGTCATTCTACCGAATATCAGTGTCATCCACACACAATACTTTGACGTGACTCGTTACCTTCATCAGGCTCTACCCGAGATGGCTCATCAGGTGGTTCAAATGGCTCTGAGCACTATGGGACTCAACTGCTGAGGTCATTAGTCCCCTAGAACTTAGAACTAGTTAAACCTAACTAACCTAAGGACATCACAAACATCCATGCCCGAGGCAGGATTCGAACCTGCGACCGTAGCGGTTTTGCGGTTCCAGACTGCAGCGCCTTTAATCGCACGGCCACTTCGGCCGGCCTCATCAGGTGGAACAGGTTGAATATTTAAACCAGGTGGTTATAGTTAAACTTATGGTATTTCAAGTGCTGCACGACACTGAAACATCATAGGTATGTTCATTAATTGGTGCTCTTGTGCAGCATCCTGAAAAAACATAATAATTCCACTTCCTGCCACCAGATGAAAATATGGCACTCTAAGCGGTCATAGTGTGGTGCGGGTGCAGGGAAAGGTGAGGAATGATCAAACATGTGATAATGGTCATTGTGGCTTATTTATTATGATACAGTCACAAGTTACATGTATTCAGTATGGCCTCCCAACTCATCAACATGCTGCATCCATAACACACCATGGTCGACAGTTGTTCACAGCATAGTAATCAGAATGATATGTCATTGTATGCTCTCCTTCAAGATCAGGAAGAGTCTGGATACATCCCTGACAGACACAATCTTTCAGAAACCGCCACAACCAGAAGTCACATGGGTTTAGGACATGCAGTCATTACCGAAGGCTGCTTGAAGTAAATCTTTCACCTGGCAATTGACATGTGGTGTCATCCAATCTTGTGTTAAAATAGTGGTGTGGACACAGTTGCATCCTTGCAAGCTTGAATAAGTGTTACAGAAGTATGTCCTTATAACATGCAGATGTCACTGTACATCCAACAGGCCTGTGAGCTGTCAGCCGCTAGAAGAAAAACTGACAAAGGATGAAAGAGTTTGCAAATCCACACCAAACAGTCACATACGTTGAGTGCAGTGGATGTTCCTAAACAACATATGGTGGGAGAACACCACGTGATAGTTCTGTGCATTCACAACACTACGCAGAGTAAAAAATGCTTTGCCTGTCCAAAGAAAATTCCCTTGTCACATGTCATACATTTCCATGAGTGCCAAAAACCAAAGGGCATAATCACAGCACTGGAGCCTATCTTGGGCCTTTATCCATTGACTTTTCTGTATCTTGTAGGAATACCAGCATGTGCTGCAAAATCATTTGAAAAGTTGACAAGGGAAGAAACAATTCCTGTGACACAGCTTGAGCACTGGCTGCAGAATCTGAAGCATGTGTGGCATGGCTGGATATAGCTACAGCAACTTCATCAACAACTGCCATGGGAATGGGCTGTCTTCCTCTCCCTGCTGCACTGCCTGTTGCTCTAAATTTCTTTGTCATATTATTTAGCCCATTTATTGACTTCGGGCCTCTTTGCCACTTTTTCTGTCAGCAATACTCTTGCAGTGCAGTGCTGCTATTGCTGCTGTTCTGATAAAATAACTTTACCAACACTGTACAGTCTTTCTTCTCCATAGCAACTGAATTTCACACAGAAAACTTCAATCTTTTTAACCCTTTACACCAACCTTCACTTCCAAAAAGAAATCAACACCTTTCACCAAGTGACAAACAGCATACTGATGTCAAAACAAGAAACATTCCACATTCTGACTGCTTACAGTGCCATATTTTTCCACCTGGTGATAGAAAGTGAACTTTTTTTTTTTCAGCATACTCCGTGAATGCATTTATTAATGAACATACCTCCAGTGTTTCAGTGCCCTGCGATGTACACATTCCTCACTGTAGCAGCCAGAACACTGTCCATTTAATTATAAGCACCTGATACCCGCTGCTTCCCCCCCCCCCCCCCCCCCCCCCTCCATGCCTCCATGGTCAGGTCTAGGCACACCATCTGCAGTCCATTCCCACTAGTAATGTCTTGAAATTTTCTGTCTTCAGTAAGGTGTACCTGGCCTCAAGCTGGATTTCTGGTTTTGGTCCGGTGCACCTGACAGTGATCTGGTGTATCCTGTTCGCTGTTTGGGATTCATTCCTCATGTCCAAATTCTCAGATTATCTTTTTGTTGAGTTCTGCTATTGCAACCATTGTGTTTCAGCAACTCCAATGCAGTATCCCAGACTTTGCTGAGTTGGTAGCCCATGCCATTATTAGTGAAGCTTTTGCCACCTTTACCACTAATGACACTCTTAAAACATTGTTCTAGCATCTGGGGGTCTGTGGCACAACCCTTGTTTCTTCATGGACCATGGTATGATTAAGTTCCAGTCAATGCTCAGCAATGGCTGATTTAGTTGCCTTTCTCAGCCGAGTGTGCAGCTGATGTCTTTGGCATCTGACATCCACTGCTCTAGTTGTTTGGCCAATTTACGACACACCACATTGGCACGGTGTATTATAAATTCTTGGTTTTCATAAACCAAGGTCATCACCCACATTTCCCAGTAGTCCTCTTATTTTGGTAGGACAGGACACACACATGATGGTATGCTTCTTGAGAATCCTGTTGATCTTGACACAAACAGATCATGCAGTAAGCCACAGTCTTTGCTCCACCTTGCTCTTCTTCTCTGTCACATGACAGAATTGTTGGTTGAAAGGCCTTATGAATCTGTTTGACCATGTATCCATTTTTGCAGAAGCATAAGCATAGGTCCTCTATTTCTGGTGCTAAACTGTCTTAGTCTGATGAGATATGTGCCCTGTGGACCAATGTCTTTAGAAATCCATTCTTCTGCACTAGATGATAGCTACTAACTTGAGGATACAAATCAGCGAGTGCTGGTTTGTGATACGCGCTGTGACCAAACAATAGGTAATGACCCATCTGCTCTCTTTTTGACCAATACATCCAGAAATGGCAGCTGACTAATATTTGGGTGGTATGAGTTACGATGTTCCAAAAACTCACTAATACTCTCCCTACCATGAGGACAGATCACAAAGATATCACCTACACACCTAGAGAAGCCTGTGGGTTTGTATATAGCCATCTATTATGCTTCTTCCTTATATTTCTCCATGAACGGTTCGGCAGCCCCTGGAGATGGGGCTGACCAATGTCACTCTTGTCTGTCCATAATATTGGCCCCTATACAGAATATAAGTTTGTCATGAATATATCCCCGAAGAGTTCCATTTGAGCATCATCAAATTTCTTTGCAATCAGTTCCAGTGAGCCTTCCAATGGAACTTTGGTAAACAGGGAGATCACATCAAAACTGACCATTGTATCAGATTCCATGATATATACTTGCTCGAGATGTTGCACAAAGTCCTCTGAGTTGTGGATGTGATGAATACACTTCCCCATATAAGGGCACAGCAGTTTCTTCAAATAATAAATTTGTGCGTAAGGTCATAGCATTTTTCGATAAGTTTAATAAACACAATACACACACATTACAGAGACGCTTTCAGACAGTCGTTCTTCCCGCGAACCATACGCGACTGGAACAGGAAAGGGAGGTAATGACAGTGGCACGTAAAGTGCCCTCCGCCACACACCGTTGGGTGGCTTGCGGAGCATCAATGTAGATGTAGATGTAGATGTAGACCTTAGCCATCAATAATATATTATCCTTCACTATTTGCAACAGTCTGCCAAAGCTGGGCTAACTTTTCGATACCGTGACAGTACGACTCACGTGATTTTGAGATGAAGAACACGTCAAGCCACGACTGGAGTGCATTTACATCTGAAGAGGAAGCTGTTCTATAGCAAGAAGATGTGTAGGGGTTGTTACAATGAACTTGGTGCACTGATAGGGTGCAAAAATTTTGAGACTGAAAACCTTGAAATGTGTGTGAATGTATCACGTTAAAATTTCTGCTCCCTTGATGATATATAGGAATGAGTAAATGTGTAGTTTTACGATGTTGCTCTGGCATTCATTCATGTAATTTGATGTTATTCTGTGAACTCATCTTTCATTTACATATTTTATATGTCTGTCTCCATATAGTTTTGTGCACATTTTGCTTGAGGTGTTTGTTGGGCTATGGGTGGCATCGGGGCACGTGCAGAGAGACCTCGGCACCAACCACAGCTCCCAGGAATACGCCGGACAGAAGATACCACGAATCCTAACGAACAATGCAGAAGGCTGATGAGAACATCGGGCTTTGATGTATATTTTAGGCAGTCTCTTAGCTGACGTCTCTGGATGGACCTATTATGATAGCATTGCAGGAGAAATCATACACTGTGTGACAGTTTGAAAATAAAATAATTTGTTAATGAGAACTCCATTCTAATGGGTTAAGTAGAATGGGTAAATAACTGTTTTGTATGGTGTACTACAGTCCGAGAACTGTACGAGAGTACTGCACAATTGTCACAATCACTGTCGCTGTTTAACACAGTATCACTAACAAATTTGTGTGGCAGCCTTACAGCCTGATACAGCTATCCTCCCTTGTAGTGGTCATACGTGGTTGACCAGAACCTTGATGATTAGTATGCCTGCGCTCACGTTCCCATACAGTCCAACTGTCGCACTTCAATGCCTCAAAAATCTGTATATTGCACGATTTGACTAGCTGGCCAAATTCACAATGAGGCACCTTTCAAATGCTGCCAGGTGTCAATAATGTTGTCTCACAAGTGGCATCTCCATGTCCTTCACAGTGATCACTCAGTATCTAACACTTTTCACATCCCTTATATACCCTACTAGGCCTGGTAACAACACTAAACATGGACAACAATGAATTACAATTCTGATCATTTACACACCCACCAACGGTGTATACATGTGCGAAGTTACACTGACATCTGGCCATTCCTCTGGGACTTCACTTTTGTTGTCAGCACTGTGTGTGTGTGTGTGGGGGGGGGGGGGGGGGGGGGGGGGGTGTTTCTTGAATGAGTGAGTGCTGTAGTTTGTTTTCAATTACTTCATTTTATGAACTACAAATCTGTGGCCTACATAATGTCTATAAACTGACAACACAAATAGTTCCGAAAGCCCTTGTTTGGGCTAAGAACATCTTCCAGAAGTGCGCTACTACCCCAATTAGATCATATAAGAAAACAGAGTAAAAGTAAGCAATAACAACAACCTTTTACACTGGAAAGTAATTATGGAGGGTATTCCAATGTGAAAGCAGAATTCAGTTTCTGTATAAAATTCTCAATGTGAAGCTTTCAAGATAGATTCTCATTTATAATGAGTACCATGAACTTAAAACATTAAGCTCAATTTGTGAGCTACCAATGGTGGGTGTAGAAAGACTACATTGACCACAGTTTGTTTCTGACCACTTGTATGGACCTGAAACTTCCTAGCATATTAGAAGTGTGTGGAACTGGGGTTCAAACATGGGGGCCCTTTGCCTATTGGGGGCAAGTGCTCTACCATATGAACTATCCAAAGAAGACTCTCAAACCTGCATGAACAGCTTTATTTCCACCTGAAGTGCTTGTACCTTCCAAACTTCACCAAAGTTCTCCTACCTAACTCGTGGGATTAACGCTTCTGAAAGAAATGTTCTGCACAGAAATGGTTTAGCTACAGCTTAGAGGATTGTTTCCAGAATAAATTTTCACTCTGCAATGGAGTGTGTGCCGATTTGAAATTTTGCTAGTGACTGATTGCTTTTCTCTATTTTTGTTTCTTCTCACAACTTCCTTTGGGAACCATCAGTTTTTTAAATAGAGGCTCTATTACATAAGCACTTGGACATGCAGATAATATTTCGCCTCACAGGCCATCTGTTTAGATGTTTGTCTTTGGGACAAACAGTTATTAGTGTCAACAAAAATTATGTAAAGAGCATCAGTGGCTGCAGGACTTCATCCAACTTTTTGGCTTCAGAGTATGAGAGAGATATATATGTCATCTTTAACGTCTACATTTTCTCTTCCCTAGTGAACATTGGAAAATGCCTGTGCCAAAGATGTCTCAGAATAATTGAAGCACAACTCTGGGAATGAGCAAATGGCTGCAGTTTGTGAACGAGTTGCCCTTTTAACCACAATTAAATAGCCATCACAAACTATAGCAGTATGATGAAATCTCTGACAAACTATGGTGGACTTGGGATGTAAGGGTGGGCTTTGCATAAACATAGCTGTGCACATTATCATGCCACTTCCGGGATTTGGGAAGGTGTGCTGGCTCCAGATCAAATCAGCCCAGTGGATTAGCTATGAGGGATAGTGTGCCAGCCAGCTTGGATGCTATTTTTAGGCAGTTCCCCATATCCAACACGGTGAATATTGGGCTGGTACCAACATCCTGCCTCAGTTACAGGATTTGCACATATTCTGAAAACTGTTTCATAGTTTCACATGGGTTAACACTACACGAAGACAGATGAGACACACAAATACCGTCCTCGGGAGGAGTGACAACAGGAAAGTCATCTAGCCACTATCTACCACTATCATTGCCAGATCCAGATTAACATGTTGACCCCATATACTGGGAACTAATAGCATGTAGCATCCCCCAAGATTCCATCACAGTGCCCTTACTTTTCTGTTTGCAGATGATACAAATGTTGCAATAAATAGTAAATCATGTATAGCCTAAGAAAGGTCGGATAATGAAATTTTGATGGACATTAATAAATGGTTCTAGCCAATTATCTGTCATTAAACCTTGAAAAAACATACTATATGCAGTTCAGAACTTGTAAAAGGTTTACTGCCAGTATGTGCTTAAAATATAATGACAAGCAGAGATAAGAAGTTGACAGGGTTAAATTCTTGGGATTACAGCTTGATAATAAATTTAACTGGGAGGAGCATACCACAGAACTGCAGAACTACCTAAACAAATCTCTAATTGCTATGCAAATGTTATCAGATGAAAGTGATACAAAAATAAAGAGGCTGGTGTATTATGCTTACTTTCATTCCATAATGTCATATGAGATTATTTTATGGGGTACGTTATTAAGCTAAGCTAAAGTACTCCTCGCCAAAAACGTGCAACATTAATTATTTATGGTGTGAACTCAAGAATGTCCAGCAGAGGGTTGTTTAAAGAACTGTGACGCTAACTACTGCTTCCAAATACATTTATTTATTAATGAAATTTGTCATTAAAATATATCATTTTTCAAACCAACAGCTCAGTTCATGTAATCATTACTAGAAATAAGAATAACTTTCACAAAGATTTAAAGTCAGTCACTTTGGTTCAGCAAAGTGTCCACTACTCAGAAGAAGTGCATATTTTCCATAATATGCCAGCAGCCATAAAAAGTTTAACTAATAATTAAGTTCAGTTTGAGAAGAGCCTAAAGGATTTATTGGTGGCCAACTCCTCCTACTCCTTTGATGAATTTCTGAGCAGAACCAACTGATACATGTGTGTTAATAACAACATCACACGATGTGAATATTGGATACAATCTGTCTTCTTTACAAATTTACGCAGTAATGTGATCACTGTAAGTAAGTACTGTAAAATGTTTTTATTTTATTTATTTATTTATTTATTGTTTTAAATAGATGATATGGGTCTACAAGAGTAAGAATTATCATATGCACCTAAGTGTAATGAATATTTATTATTTGGTGACAAGTTTTATATCCTTTTACATGGAAATATGCTTTTTTTTACCGATTCCACATCGACAAGAGAAATTTCATTTTGGGATCTGTGGAAGGTACAATAGCATATCTGTTCTTATTTTGTAAATATTTTTGGTGTATTCTTGTTTTCTTCCATGTCACACATCCCAGAGGATCTCATTATGGATCAATTGGATCGAAAAGTACATCTAATGTAATCTACTGGTAAGACCAGGAAAAAGAAGAAGATATCCACCTTTTGTGTATAATGGTAAAACCAGGCTATTACTTGTTAAAATGAAAATCATAATTTGCTCAAATATGCCACTCACTCTTTTCATAGTACTGTATACTTCAGAATCTCCCAGTACACAAATCTGAAAGAACATTTAAATAACTTGCAGACATCTTATTCCTGACTAGACAACACATCCAAAATTGTAATCTTAACAAATTACGTTTTTCTACTAAAAATAAAAAAATAAAAAACACAAGGACACTATCCAATGGTTTTGCTATGATTTCTGAGCCTGTCTGTCACCCAACACTTCAACTATATGGTGCATGTTTACTTCTCACCATTACTCTTTTCACTGTTTATTAACATTAAATCAAGTGTGGTTCTTTTTTTCCCCGAATGTGGCATGACCTTATGAGTTTCACTCTATACTTTTACATACTATTCTTGTTCCCAACCAGCTTTCAGAAGATCACAATATTATGAGGGAAAAAAATCATTGCACTATATTTTCAATTTCATGAATCTGCTCTCAGCCACTCTTTGCAAAATGTTGATACTGATAGCAATGAATACACCATCAATTTTGAAAAGCACAGATATAATAAATAATCCACACCAAGCATGTTTTAGTCAGAGCCTTTTCATTTCTTCAAGACCATCATGGGCAAAGATGAAATAATGAATCTGGAAATGAAGATGACCAGTGCCGTACTATGGCAATTTACACACACACACACACACACACACACACACACACACACACACACACAACTACTACTACTACTACTACTACTACCACCACCACCACCACCACCACCACCACCACCACCACATAGAAATATTAGCATATCATCACTCACTGATCATCCATTGAGGCTGCTGACTGGACAGGGCAGCACTGATAACGTGAATCCCAACAGCACTCTGTATAATGACTAGGGTCACCTGGACCAGGGCACGTCAGAAGCCCTTCTTTCCGTCTCAGGGAAGCACTTGTTCCATTTGTGTTTTCCAGGCTCAGTTCGTCCCCATTTAGCCAACACTGAGCACTGGCTGAAAGTAAACATACATATCAACATTACAGCACAATTCAAATCAACATGACTGCAAACATATAAAGCCACACTCCAACATCAGATTCATAGCAAACATTTCAACAGGGCTAAACTCTGTAATATTCTTACTATTCATAGAGCACATTAAATTACTTGTTACTGAATAATCAAATATACTGTCAAACATATACAACTTATGTTTTCATATGGCTGTAGTGCCTTCCAGTATTACTGATTTAAAAAAAGACAATTCAGATACCAAACCTTAAGTGTGTGTCACAAAATTTAGAAATGTTTTGACAAAGAAAACAATATACTATCGTTAAAAAAATTCTGCACGTGGTGACTGGACATTCACAAAGGTAATCAAATCAATGTATAAAAGAGTAAGCTGTTCTCTAATTGCATTAATAAATCAATCTTTCAAACAAAATCTTATCCCAGATGTATAAAATTATGCAGAAATGAAGTCACTCGTTAAAAAAAATAGTCTTATCAATAGTGTCTGAGAGAGCAGCTGCTATTCAGACACAAAATTTTACTGAAACACATGAGATTATTTTGAACTATCAGTTTGATTTAGAGCAAAGAAAAAATACTATTTATATGTCATAAATTAGTTTACTGATAAGTACTTCACTAAACAATAACAACTTCTGTCACTCCACAATGGCCTTTAATTCAATAAACCACACTTGCTAATTCACTAACTAGAGAAACATGCAACTGAGGGCAGTGCCCTACAGTGGCTTATGTCATACCTACATTATGGAAGGCAGAGGTTAATTATATCCTACCAAAATATCCTCCAGAATGAAGAATAACACCAGGAGTGCCTGAATACTCTATTTTCAGTCTGTGTTTATTGATTTTCATACAAAATGAACTCGCACAACCAAAGCATAAACACTAAACAAATGAAGCCTTGTGCATCAGAGCTCTCCAGACAAACAAGGTGAAGATAACAGTTTGTTACATATTGTAAGTGATTTCCCTAAACATTTAATTGATTGCCAACAACAAAATTCTGCAGAAGATTGTGGTTCAAGGATAAGTAGGAAACAATGGTACAAAATTGAAATAAATGGGTGCAGTGACTTAATATGTATGAATAACTTCTCAAGTATATAAACTGTTACAGTGACATATGCACCAGATGCAAATAGCAAACAATCAAACGAAATGAACAGATCAGTGTCACAATCTAAATAGCTCTAACAATGTTGAAAAGTCCTCAGACAAAAACTCTGCAAAAAAATGCGGAGGCACCTTTTCAAGAAGTACACAGGAAATGGAGAAGAAATGTATATTTTGGTAATGAAGCAAAAACCTCTGTGAGTACTAAGGGAAAAATATATTGACACTTTGGCTGAAGACCATAAGCATTCACTACTACGCACCTAAAAGGATGCAGGCTCACTACCCTATAATTCTGTTGTATCTGCAAGTGACAAATCAAAAGGTAGCACAACAACAATAGTTGGTAGAGCAGACAAACAAGGAATGCTGTATGTGGAAAAAGGACATGGCTACATGTGAGCACAGTCAAAAGTGGCACAACTCCTGAAATTTTTACTAACTTCCTGCGTAAGACCTTCCCTAGCCATTAGCCATAACTTTATAGCTGGAAATCTTGAAACAAAGGGGCTTAATATCAGTTTCAAAATTATGATGACTTTAAGCTTAGAGATAAAATAATGGATAGCACTATATGGCCTAAAACTATCGTGATAAAGCATTTTTTTTTTTAAATTTATTCTGGAGACTGGGCAATATTCCTGTGAAATAAGCTCTTTTGTGACAGACACCAAGAGTACCTGACTTTAAAGAGATCACATAATGCTCAGAATCTCTCTCGCATTGTTATACGCAGTGCCAATGTACAATACCTTACAAAAAATTGTGTGTCATCATTCTGTATAGAAGAAATGAAGCCAGAAGCACTGTGTGTATGTGAACTTCAGTTTTCAGTGAAAGAACCTGAGTACTACAACTGTATTGAATACTCAGATTTGGTAACTGCATGGTACAGAACAACTGCTTTCTTTGATAGTATATATATACAGAAAATTCAGTGTTAAAGAAACTGACTTAAAAAGCTTCTGTGTGGACCTTCGATTAGAAGAGCTGGCTGCTTTGACGTTATTAGATCTTAATATAATTACTGTCTCAGTACACCATTCTCCAAATGGCAACTATGAAAATTTTCTCATCCAAATGGAATCTTGCCTGAGCTACTTACTCAAAAACTGAAATAAAAAACTGCATTGTGTGATGATTTCAATATACATTTTGGTAAAGAGTACTAAGGAGAGAGACTTTATGAACATAATATTGAGTTATGAACTATCTGTAGCAAACCATTTACCAACCACAGGTGCTGTTTGCCTTGAAACTGTGATCACAAACCTAAATACTTGGGATTATGAGATGACTGCAGTTGACCCAATGATCTCTGACCACAGAGCACTGGTCCAGGAAATTTTATATAAAAAGACCTAGTAATCAACCAAATGTCTCCTGGCATTATAATTATTTACTCACAAAAAGGTTCATAAATGTGGAAACATTAACTGCTTTTCAGACAGCACTATCTGCAGTAGTGTGGTAGCCTGGATTACAGGAGATGAAAGCAACTGATGCATTTGAAGAGTTCTTCCACACCATTAAAACCAAATTTGATTTTATAAAGCCACAGAAGGCCAAAAAATTTCCTGTGAACATGTCCACAACACAGATAAAATGTGGAGGAAGAAAAAACATGGTATACCAGTGAACTGAACGAATTAAAATGCATTGTACTACTTTACACTGAGGTGACAAAAGTCATGGGACAGTGATCTGCATGTATACATATAGTGGTAGCATTGTATACAGCGAGTATAAAAGGGCAGAGCATTGGCGAAGCTGTCATTTGTACTCAAGTAATTCAAGATTATAGCCACACTAGAGGAATTAAGAGAATCTGAACGTGGAATGGTAGTTGGAGCTAGACACATGAGACATCCCATTTCAGAAATCGCTAGGGAATTCAGTATTCTGAGATTCACAGTGTCAAGAGTGTACCGAAAATGCCAAATTTTAGGCATTAATTCTCACCACAGACAATGAAGTGGCCAACGGCCTTCACTTGATGACCGGGAACAGCGGCTTTTTCATAAAATTGCCAGTGATAGATAGACTGTGTGAAATACCACAGAAATCAATTTGGGACACATAACAGATGTATCCAGAAGGATAGTGCAACAAAATTTGGTGTTTATGGGCTATGGCACCAGCTGATTAATTGGAGTGTCACTCCTATCAGCATGACATTGCCTGTAGTGCCTCTCCTGGGCTCATAACTATTGGTTGGACCCTACACAACACGAAAACCATGGCCTCATCAGATGAGTCCCAATTTCAATTGGTAAGATGGTAGAGTTCAAATGTGGTGCAGATCCTACAAAGTCATGGACCCAAGTTGTCAATGAGGCATTGTGCAAGCTGGTTGTGGCACCATAATGGTGTGGGATGCGTTTACATGGAATGGACTCGGTCTTCTGGTTCAATTGAACTGATCACTGACTGGAAATGGTTATGTTCAATTGCATGAAACCATTTGCAGCCGTTCATGGATTTCATGTTCCCAAACATGTCACTGGGCCACAACTGTTTGCAATTGGTTTGAAGACCATTATGGACAATTCAAGTGAATTATTTGTGCACCAAGACTGCCAGACATGCAACCCACTGAACATTTATGAGACGTAATTGAGGTCAGTTTGTGCACAAATTCCTGCACTGGCAGCACTTTCACAATTGTGGACTGTTCTAGAGGCATCATGGCTCAACATTTCTGCAGGAGACTTCCAATGACTCGTAGAGTCCAAGCCACATCGAGTTGCTACACTGTGATGGGCAAAAGGAGGTATCCCGTGACTTTTCACCTGAGTGTACATGATCCCTCCAAAACAGCAACAGATCCCAGTGCAAGGGAAATATTTTACAGCAAATATTTAAAAGTAAAAATACTTATAGAAAGGATGTAGAAGATGCCAAAAAGAAAAGCAATGATACGTTCAGCGCAGGAGCTCACAACTCATGCAAGGCAGCCTGGGACCTGATCAATGAAAACATGGAAAAAAACATCCACCACTCCCTTAAGCTTGTGTAGTCCAGATGATTTCAACAATTATTTTACTGACATCGTGAGAAACACTAAGTGCAATCCGTGGACTTCCTGTAAGGAATGACAAAAGGTGCACCATGATGAGATAGAGGAAATTTAAAAAAATTAAATAATAAATATTGTCGCAGAAGAGGCTGAGTAGCGCAGTCGCCGTGGTGTGGTGGTTGTGATGCTGGGCTGTTGCATGGAGGGTCATGAGTTCAAAACTCACCTGGAGTGTAAAATTTTAATTTATATATTCGATTTGAGTAAATTCTATAAGTATCCACAAATGTCAAGAATCATTGTACTGGAATGTTCTGCAACTGTATATATACTGTATGTGTTCTGGCCGGAGGCAGTTCACTTCGTGATCTTGTATGTGCAAGTACTGAATAAACCTTCATTAAGTGAAGTTGGTGTTTGTCATTCATCTAATTATACATTGACATTGTTGTAAAATCTTACAAGCATTCTGACATTTTTATGTCCACTAATGTTCTTAAGAAAATTATTTATTTTATTACTGAATCTTTAATTATGGTAATTATTAAGTGCATCTATGGCAGGTGGATTTCCAGACTTTCTGAAACTTGCATGGGCAGTACAGTTTACAAAAAGGGTGACCCAAGAATGGTAGCAAGCTTCAAACAATCTTAATTTCAACCTCTGCTGAAGTCCTTGAGACTGCAATGAAAGAGCAAATCTCAAATTACTTAGAAATTAATTAACTGTTCTCAGTTGCACAGCATGGTTTCTGGAACTGTAAATCTACAACAGTAGCACTAGATCTGGTTACTTGGATAAAGCACAGTTTTGAAGAAAAAGGATCTTTAGAACTGACCCTTGTGACCTTAGTAAGGTGTTTGACTGCAGTCCTCATAATGTCCTCCTAAATAAGCTTAATGAGTATGCAGTTGGAGGCAATGTTCTGGCAACCCTCAAATCTTATCTAGAATACAGAATATCATGTAAGTCCAAGGAGCACTACCATGTGAACAGAAGTTGGAATACAGTGTGCCACAGGGAGCAGTAATGGGTCCCATCCTGTTCCTAGTTTTTGTAAATGATTTATGCTCTCATGGTCAGTTCTTACAGTTCGCAAATGATAACTCTGTACTCAAAAAGCATCAAAGCCAGCAAGGCTCATTATGAGGCAGATACCTTGTTTAATGTGACAAAAGGATGGTTTGTAATAAACAAAATGAAAACCAATGAAGGAAAAAATGCAAGAATTGATATGCAGCCTCAATGACAAAAAATACCTAAACTGCGTAGGGGTTGTGAAACTTCTGGGGTTCATGGTGGATAGCAAACTCTTGGTAAGAACACAATGCACATGGGAGTGACAAATTGTCACCAGGCATTTACGTCCTGGGAAAATTGAAACATGTGATAACTGATCAGTATTTCCTAATACTTTGTTATTAACTGTTTCACAGCCGTATCGGCTAGGGCCTGTTACTATGGGACCACTCTACCTACAGGCCAAAAAAAAACGGAAGAAGACAACGATCACAACATCGAGTAGGAGATAGGAGAAAAGAACACTGCAGGCCATTAACAAAATTGGGAATAATGACCGTTTATAATCATTATGTATTTTTTAGCTTCCTTCAAGTTAAGAAAAATCTAAACTCCTTCAGCCAGAGGCATGAGTTACATAACCACAATTCCCACAACAAAGAGAGCATAAACGTACTATCCTGCTGAGTGTACAAAACAAGAGACAGTTTTGCAAAATATTACCTCGAGAATGTTTGGATAACTACCCACGGAAGTGCAGACTCTGCCACTGGAGAGGTTCAAGGACAAAATTTCAAGAGACTTAAAAACTATGTCTGCTCTACTTCATCCAGAAATTTTTTCATTGTGAAGAAAGTGAATGACTTTACTGAACTTTCTCTAAAACTAATGAATATGTCAGAACTCAAATGTCAATAGTAGATTAAATGTATCTATACTAAAATGCATAATGTTTTAAATTTTTTGTATTGTTACATGTCATTTGTACTGTAGTATATATGTTTTGTAATTTTTGACACAGTCTATCCAGCCATGGTTGGCAAACTACACAGACTTATAATAATCATGACACAGAAAAAAATCCTGACAGCATCATTAATACACTTGATGGCTCAGAAACATGGTTTCAGCTAAGCAGCCCTACACAAACTCTGAACATCCTAAAAGCACACATGGTGGGATTCAGGAGCAAACAATCAAAATGCCAGGACATAAAAATAAACCACAAAAGTAAGGACACAGTGGATGTGGAATCTGTCAATTTTCTAGGACTACACATATATACATATTTAAACCGGAATAAACATACTGAGTACCTACCAAGTAATTTATGTAGCTTTACATTGCTATGCTAATATTGTCTGGTGTCACTGAGATGTACACACACAAAACTGCATGCTGTAGCTATTTTAAATCAGCAATCCTGAATGACAGTTTTTGGAGGAAGTTCTGGTAATGAATCTTATATACTGATGTTAGAGAACCAAGTTATCAGAAACATGTACTGCACATGTCAGTGAACCATGTCATCCACTGCTTGGGAATTTAACAATCCCCTCCCTATACATGGTAACTTAAGTCATGTGCCATAGGACAAATACGGTGAAACAAAACTCCACCAACAAACTTTCAGAGGTAGTAGTATGGCCTCAAAACAAGTAAAAAAGGGCTCGGAAGTGCATGCCTTAAGAGTTATGAGCACTTCAGTAGACGAGATGTTTTTCACAGTAGCGAAGATAAACTAGTGCTCATAGCTTGTGAGGTATGCATTTTAGTCTATGTTAGACTTTTTGTTGTTGTTTTGGTCCACACTACCATCCCTGAAAGTTTTTAGGTGGAGTTCTGGTACACCTTATTTGTCTACTGGAACATGAGTTTTGAATCCCCATGTATGTTTCATTGAGATAATAATCTTTTTATACAGCAAACCACAATTATTCATAGAAAATCAGATTCATCATTTATATAACATATGGAATAAAGATAACTGCATGATTACATTCAACAATTAATATTATAAGCTCAGATTCTCCAATATATGCAATGAAAATCTTCAACATGCTATAAGAGAACAACATTCTGAATATGAAGCTAGGTCTACTGAAGAAAAATCTACATGATACTCAAATACAGAAATGTTATTACTAGGTGAAAGAGTTCATGAAGGATGAGCAGATAAACTGAGCAGGATGCCACTGATCATTAGGATTATTTCATAAATACAACTTCATTCTGGGGAGAAACATTAACTTTACAATGCTGCTCCAGCTAACTAGCTATGTAAGTGACTTGTGTTACTAATTTTTGACATGTGTCTTGTAAATTAATCTGATGAATAATAAGCACATGTTATGAGATGAGTAAACCACAACTCAATAATTGGTTGAAGGTACATAGAAGATGTTGAGGATTCAACGATTTGTATCTCATAATCTAGAACAAACCACACAAAAGAGCTAAAAGAGAGCCACATCTCAGTTTGCTCATTTTCATAATGCACAGTTTTAAGGACTTCAGCTCGTCTTGTGGAATGTGGATTACTGTATTTGTTGACAGTAAGCAACAAAGAAGACCTTTGTATTTTACAACTAGTTCTCCTCACCTGTAATGTGCATGTGGGGACTGTATTTCCAGTGCATTCTACATTTTCACAATCCAATTGGCTTAACATACCATTCTTAATCACTTTCTAGCCCTCACTCTCTATGCTGCAGCCATTTTCCACCCAGGTCCTCATTTCAGCTATCATTTAAACTAATTTTTTCCCTCCAGTCCCTCATTTTGACAGTATTACATGTATTAATTCATTGTTTGACAATGCCACTGAGAGTAATCTGTCACCCCTCCCCCCCCTCTACTGTCTTCTGAAACTTTCCTACTCCTCCTCGCAGCAAACAGATTATCTGTGAAAGCTACAATTAGCATTTTCTTCTTGAAGTGTGTATACTGGCAGTACTAGGAATTTTGCCTCCTGAAGGTAAATCCTGTAAACCTATTTGCTCTCCTTGTAATTTTAACACTTTTCTCAATTAAAGTTTCTATTTGATACATAGGATATATTTCATAACTATAATACTATGGCCGCTACATAACATCACATAATACCTTCTTATACACACATGTGAGAACAAACAACTTTATTTCTCTTTCTCGTAAAACATAAAAGTGAATAATCAGCAATGGAGCATTCTAACTCCATAGATAAAATGCAAAGAATAAGTAGTATTCAAATAATTAACGTCTTTGCTGCCAACTGCTGTACTGTGCATAACTGTTTATTTATTTTGTCAATCTTCCTCTCCCACATAGCCCCCTTCCAGTACAGTAGAGCTCCAGGTGTGTGTGGAAACTTTTATCAGACTTTTAGAGCCACCCTTGAACAAATCACTGGTTGTGTGTGTCTTGTTCCTCCGATGCCGTATCTTCCACCAGATTCAGTTTAATTGGTTTCCTGGAAGATGCTTGTGCCTGTTGTAGCACCGTATTTCACTGTAAGTCTTGTATGTCTTCCTGCTTTAAGTCTTTTGGCAGTAAGTGAGCACGCTTCACTCGATTGACTGACACAGTAACAGTACAGTTTATGATGAATCTGGAGCTCCACTGTGTGTGCATTATGTTGCAGTACTTTATATGGTGCTGCAACAGGGCTCTTACTGAATCAGTTTGTAACATCACACGCAAACACTTGCTTAAGTTTCCGCACACAAATGACAGAATGTCGCAATGCCGCTGTAAGTGTTCTGTGCCCCTGTTCTAAGATTCTGTAACTTTCTTGATGATAACTTCTTGTACAATCATGTTGGAATCCACAAATGTTCACCAGTTCAAGAAATAATTAGGATTCAAACTGACGACCCTGGTCAGTTGTGACATGCACTGGTGTCCGAATCTTGCTACCCATGTCGCCAAGAAACTTCCAATGACTGTCTCTGCTGATATGTCTAGAATCAGTACAGTTTCTGCCCAGCTCTTAAATCTGTTAATTGCTGTTAGCATACAACAGTAACCTTCATACATCGGCAGTGGGCCAATGATGTCGAAGTGCACATGTTCAAAACAACCAGATGGTTCATCATAATGTCCCACTGGTTTCTTCACATGATGTCCCATCTTACACTGATGACATGCAGGGCATGCCTGTGTCTACCTTCGACAATCTAGCCTCACTCCAGGCCAAAAGAAGTGTTATATCAGCAACACGATACTTGCTCGTGTACCTGGATGAGCCAAATTATGTATACTTTCAAATATCTCTGACTGTAAACAGTCAGGCACAAATGGTCAAGGTCTTCCTTGTGAGGTACCACACCACATTTTAATGGCCTCACCTCCCGGACATTTTTCCTGAGGTCTCAACCCTTTCGATGTGCTCTGCTGAAAAACCAGAAGTTTTAAGTCTTCTCTTTGCCCTCTCACCAATCTTGTGTAATCCACAGAATAGTCTACTATGATATTCTCCACTCCTTTTAAATCCTCAAGTTTCTGTGAGAAAAACTAACTGCTGTCAGTGTCCAGCAGACCCTTGCAACGCTGCTCCAATGGCTACCTGACTTGCATTGACTATTACAGTTAGTCTCGCATCTCTCTCAGAATGAGCCAGTAAAGCAGCTTGCTTCTGACTTGTCTATATCTGTTCAAAGGCTTGCTGCATGCAGGGTGTCCAGTCTATATTCTGATGTTTATTAGGTATTAGGACCTGTCAGCACCTCTGTGAGCTGTGCTTGCAAAGCAGCTGCTCTTGGCAGACACTGATGCTAAAATTTTACAACACCTAAGAACTAAAGTAATTCTTGCAGATCCAATGGCTGAGATATTTGTTGTATATGTTCCACTTTCTCTTCCAATGGGCGGATGCCGCCTGCTGAAACTGCGAGACCCAGGTACGTCATGTGGTTTTCTTGCAAGTTGCACTTATTTTTATTAAGTACTATCCAGTACCAACATAGTCTATCAAAAACTGATAAGGTGCACCTCATGGAGACTTTGTGTCACTGAAAATACGAGTATATTGTGAAGATAGGCAAAGGTGTAGTGTAACCCTCGTAACACCTCATGAATGAAATGATGCCACGTTTGAGCCACATTTTTAAGGCCAAATGGTACATGTAAAAATTCGAAGAGGCCAAAAGGTGTAATGACAGCAGTCTTCGGTATGTCAATGTCTGCAGTGGTATCTGATGGTATGCCTTTTGACAATCTATGACACTGAAATATTTTACTCTCACCCATACATTCATAAAATCACAAATATTAGGCACTGGATACCAAACAGGTATCATGTAGGCATTCAGTTCCCTGCACAAGGCCTCCAACTTCTGATTTTTTTTTTCAACTAGATGTTAAGGTGAGGACCATGCACTATCAGATCTTTATATTACTCCTTTTTCTAACATATATTCAAACATGGCATTTGCGTCTGCCAACCTACCTGGTGCCAATCTTCTCGGTATAAAAGAGACTGGAGCGCCTGGCACTGTGTTTATGTGTTGAACCGTATTATGTGCCACTGTGGTTGGTGTCTGTGCTGTCAGGTCCATATGCTGGTCTACCTCTATCACTTGTGCCGAATCACCTCCTCTTTCTCTGAATTTTCCTACAAGCCCAGTTACCATCTCTTCTCCTTTCTCACGTGAAGCCAACTGAATATCAAGGGTGATGTTGTATGGGTACAGAAAATCTGTACCCTAATATTGGTTCCAGCATTGCAGCTATTACAAATGTCCAACGACAAGTATTAGGGAAACCTAAATTCACATCCTTGCTGCAATTGCCATGTGTTGTTATAGACTGTTTATTTGCTGCCACGAGGTGAACTAACAAACTGCCTTTGACTAACATATCTCTCTCTACTGGCAACATACGAATGTTAGACTCAGTGTTTACGAGATAACAACAAAGTCTTCACATCTCATACATAGAGTCGTCATGACAAAGACAAAAAGAAAGTGTCTGCCCTTACAGTCTCCATGCTACTGACACGGCACGTGCAATTGAATGGTAGAATACACTTAAAGGCTCATTCAGCGAACTGTTTATGACACCCATATAGTAGTTCAGGTTTTTTCAGTCCACTGTTTCCTAAGTGTACTGAAGGATATTATGAACCAGCGGTCTTCCAAGTGTCAATTTGTCTCTGAAGCCCATCTCATTGTTTCTTTAATTTCTGAAATTGTGCAGCTGTATCCACCTGCTAACCCTTGTGAATTGTCACTGCCTGATATGCTTCCGATTTCACTACTGCTTCTGCAAGGATCAGTCTACTTGCTGTCTCCATTATTGTACAAACTCTGTCAGCCAACTGGAGAATAGTGGTCATGTCGCACGCATTCTTCATGTTGACCACTGCTCTTACTGGCATGGGAAGCTGTGATGCCCAAACATACTGGGCTGTAGCACCCGAAAATTCTGCCTCCATCACTATTCCCCATAACTGCCGCCAAAATTCTGTGAGGGATCTGTCACCTCGCCACTTGCCGCGTAATACATTGTATATCCGTTGATCTAACAGTTACTAAGCCTGTTTATCAAAATCTTCTTTAGACTCTTATGCTACTGTGTTACTGGCAAATGCTTAATTTCATATTCTACTAATGCCACTGCTCTAGTGTCCAGACCGTTGACTGCTATCACAAACTTTTCTTGGTTGTTTGTTACTTTATTATGAATGAATGCCAACTCTAACATCGAAAATCAGAATTCCAATTTATCGGACAGGAACTGAGGCATGTGCACCTCCATATGCCCTTCTAGATGAATCAGCACTTCTTGTAGTTTCGTCAACTGTGGAGCCTGTCATGTGAAAATCATTAATTTGTCCAGGAGAAATGTTTCCATGCTACGCTATTTCATTCTACAAGTCTTCTATCTGAGTGAGCAACATACTCTGTAGCTGCACTAAATGTATCATAAGACTTCTGCCATCTGTTGTATGCATTGGAGAATTTGTGTCGCCTCGCTTGTTTGTTTCTTGCTGTGCAAGTTCTTCTGAGTCTTGGGTCACCATTTTATGGCTGCTACATATCATCATGTTAAATAATAACTTCTTATACACACATTTGAGAATATACAACTTTATTTCTTTTTCTCGTAAAACATAAAAGCAAATAATCAACAATGGCATATTCTAACTCCATAGAAACAAAGGCAAAGAATAAACAGTACTCAAATTATTAATGCCAACTGCTGCACTATGTGTAACTGTTTGTTTATTTTGTGTATCTTCCCACTCCCACAATACCTTGAATAACTGCATATTTAATAAATGAATACAAAATAAATAACATTAACAGTAGAAACTTCTAAGCAGATTAAAACTGTGCACTGAACAAGAACTCAAACCTGGGTCCTTTGCCTTTCAGGCAAGTGCTCTTCTGTCTGAGCTGTCCAAAATGACTCATGACCTGCTCCCACAGCTCTACTTGTGAATGTTAACAGCTGATTAATATTTGATAACATACCCATAAAATATTTTGTAAACACTATAATGATGAATGGAAACACTAAGTGAGCATTCTAGAACCTGCAAAACTTTAGTAGAAGTGACTCGCACCAAAAATGCTGTGCAATTTAAATCTCACTGTGGCAAGAAAAGCAAGTCTGTGATATCTTATGTTCTAAGGTTTGCCATTTACAAATGCACCTGAGTACAAGTTGTTGAAACAGGAATACACTACTAAATTCAATCTTGTGTAAGAGTCTGACTAAAATGGTCTAACATATTAATGGGTATGTACTCACTGTTATCAGAAAATGGATGCAGTAACTAATACATAGTTAACTTTAAATATATGCTGTCCAGTCACATTAATGTGTGTCAATGCGAGCAGCTATCAAAAGCCTGAATAGTCACCTTTTGCAGTGTGGATTGCTGTGAAACGAGCAGGAAGAGTCAATTAGGATCTGAAAAGTACAGACAGAGATGTGGAACCACATCTACACTGGTGCCGTGGCCAGCTGTGCTAGTTTCTTGGTTGAGGATCTATGGTGCATTCAGTCCATTCAAGATGATTCTACACATTTTCATTTGGGTTTAAACTCGAAGTCTGGAGGCCACGGGAGTAGGGCAATTTCATCATGTTGCTCTTCAAACCATGCATGTACACTGCGAACTGTGTAACACGTTGCATTGTCCTGCAGGTAGAGGCCATCGTGCTCAGGAAAAACAAACTGGATGTAGAGGTGGGCGTGGTCCCCAAGGATAGACGCATACTTGTGCTGATGCACTGTGCCTTCCAGAATGAAGAGGTAACCAAGGGAATACCACAAAAATATTCCTCAGATCATAACATTCCCTCCTCTGGCGTGGACTCTTTCGACGACTGTTGCAGGGTGTTTGCTTTCAAGCATTTCACACTGTACATGCCAACATCCGACTGTCCGATGGAGTATAAAATGTGATTCATCCCATAAGGCCACCTGTCACCACTCAATGGACATGCAGTTGCAGTTACTGGCATGCAAATCCCAGCCTTCATTGTCAAATAGCAGTCAGCTTGGGTGGCCCACATGTAGCAACGTTCGCTGAGGAGACACTGTTGATAGCCCCTTGGTTCACCTGGGTGGTCAGCTGCTCAACAGTTGCATGTTTCTTTGCCTGTAGACATCTACACATCCATCATTTACCCCTGTCATCTATGACCCATGGTACGACATACTTGCCTCAGTGCCTGTTTTGGATAGTTCCATTTTGCCATGCATGGTATACTTTAATCACATGGCATGCGAATGGTTGACAAACTTACCCATTTTGGAAATGTTTCCACCTTAGGCCTGAAAGCCATGTTCATGCTGTTTTGGATGCCAGATAAATCGCTCTGTTTCCACAGTATGGAAACAACTGCACTGCTTCCTGTGTCTCCTTTACACGTTTTATCTACCTTCCACTGCTAGTGCTGCCACCTGCCGCCTACAAGTGGTTATTGCACATTTATTTCGAACATAGGCAGTGGTCACATTAATGTGACTGGACTGTGTATAAGTAATTATAACAGTGTTATTAACATCCTTGTACCTTTTGTCATTTACTACTACAGAAAAACTGTGTAGATGTGATTCACACATTAAAAGTCATGAAAACGGCCTCCAACAAACAACAAAGTTACGTCAACATGTTACATACATTTATCCAATTAAATCTATGTCGTATTGTCCTGCCTCGCATTTACAGAAGTACAGTATGTTATGTTAGATAATTTTCTATTTGTGGGTAAGCAAAGCTACAGAAAAAAATCTTAATAGTCATAATTTACTTGGTGCTTCCTGAGATAGATCATGGAAAGCTTAAATAAACAATTACTTGTAAGCTGTGATTCCTATGTAGCTAAAGTTCACACAGTTTGGTGCCACTGTTAACAGGTTAGTGAAAAAGGAGGCAGGGATATCAGTCATTATTAAAGCTCATGAAAAGAAAGATGACAGGAAATATCTAAATATTACCATCCAATTTACTTTTTCTAAATATTTTAAGAGGGTAAGGTACACTTAACAACTCTCATATTAAATCACAGTTTTGTTAAGTTGCAGACAGGCACAACTAAAAGACACTTACAGCTTCTGGCCACAGTCTTCATCAGCAAAAGAAAATCACACACCATTCAGACATGCAAACAAGCACATCTCATGCACATATGACTGCCAACTTGGGTAGCTTGGGCCAGAATGCAACTGTCATGTGGGATGCAAGCAGCAATCTGAAGGGTCACAGGGAAGGGATAGTAGTGTCTGGGTGGTGGGAGAGATGAACACTGTCTGGTGGAGTGTGCAGGGACTAGAATGCCAACACGTGCAGTGCCAAGAGGCTAGGGGCAGGGAGGAGTGAAAAGGGAGAGGAGTGGGGAAAGATGGGTGGGTGCACTAGCAGAGGGTGGCATTCAAAGAGAGTGGGAGACGAGAATGGGGAGGAGTTGATAGGACAGAGGGGGTGGAAACTATTGGCTGGAGGGTTTGGGGACAGTGTGTTACTGTAGGTTGAGGTGGGGAAAACTACAAGAGCGGAAAATGTGTTGTCAGGATAACTCCCATCTGCACAGTTCAGAAAAGTTGGTGGTGTAGGGGAGGATTCAGATGGCTTGGGTAGTGAAGAAGCCATTGAAATCAAGAATGTTATGTTCAGCTGCATGTTGTACCATCGGGTGGTCTACTTTGCTCTTGGCCACAGTTTCATGGTGGCCATTCATCCTCGTGGACAGCTGCACACACTGCCAGCAGCGTTAATCTTGTCCACCACCCGTACCCTCCCTGGCCCACCACACTGCTTCTTGCCTTCCACGTGATAGTTGCTTTCTGGCCCGAACTGCCAGAGTTGGTGGTTGTGTTAGAATTGTGTGTGTTTTCTTGTGTGTATGAAGGGTGTTTCTCTTTTGCTGAAGAATGCTGTGGCCAAAAGCTTTATGTATGTGTCTTAATTGTGACTGTCTGGAACTTAACATGTCTTCTTTACAGTAAGCAGCGATCTATGTGTTCCTACACTGTTGATATTCCTACCTGAATTTTTCATTGTTTGATCTGAATAACATTTAATTAAAAAAAAAAAATGCAAACTGTAGTGATGAAAATTTTTGTTGTTGCTGTTAGTGGGAAAAAAAAAGTTGTGACAGTGGAGAAATCACAGAGGCATTTCCACAACACTCAATTTTGGGCCCTATCCTATCATTTCCTGTATGTGTGAATGACCTTCCACTTATCACACATCAAAAAGAGCTCATGTTTACTGCACAGGGCACACATGTTAGAATTCATCAGAGAAATTGTTAGCCAACAAAATACATTATTGTTCATGTTTTCCAAAGAACTAATAAGTAAGTAGTGTATCTGCAAATGAACTCTCTCTTTAATTAAGAGAAATATAGTTCTGTACAACAAATCGAACAGTAATTTCATGGTAAAAAAGAAGTCAACAAACATGGTACAATGTTCCAAATTTTTGAACTGAATATGTGGTTGAGCTTCTACAATAGCAGAGTTCAGCAAATACAAAAACCACTAACCACCCTTAAAATTAAAAAGAAATCATTGGATTCTGCAATTCTGATTGACTGCAATGAATGCTGATGAACTGTCAACATTGACAATGTTTTCTTTGGTATAGCTCAAAGCAAGAAAATAGACGTTTACCCAGTAACAAATGCTTTCTCTGATCAAGATGGACAGTTAGGATAAATAACAGTGCCTTACAGTTTGGATACTGGATAATGGAATGTAGTCGAATTAAGTCGGGTGATGCTGAGGGAATTAGATTAGGAAATGAGACACTTAAAGTAGTAAAGGAGTTCTGCTATTTGGGGAGCAAAATAACTGATGATGGTCAAAGTAGAGAGGATATAAAATGTAGACTGGCAATGGCAAGGAAAGCGTTTCTGAAGAAGAGAAATTTGTTAACATCAAGTATAGGTTTAAGTGTCAGGAAGTCGTTTCTGAAAGTATTTGTATGGAGTGTAGCCATGTATGGAAGTGAAACATGGACGATAAATAATTTAGACAAGAAGAGAATAGAAGCTTTTGAAATGTGGTGCTACAGAAGAATGCTGAAGATTAGATGGGTAGATCAAATAACTAATGGGGAGGTATTGAATAGGATTGGGTAAGAGAAGTTTGTGGCACAACTTGACTAGAAGGGATCGGTTGGTAGGACAAGTTCTGAGGCATCAAGGGATCACAAATTTAGTATTGGAGGGCAACGTGGAGGGTAAAAATCGTAGAGGGAGACCGAGAGATGAATACACTAAGCAGATTCAGAAGGATGTAGGTTGCAGTAGGTACTGGGAGATGAAGAAGCTTGTACAGGATAGAGTAGCATGGAGATCTGCATCAAACCAGCCTCAGGACTGAAGACCACCACAACAACAACAACAACAACAACAACTCCTCAGTGAAAATCTGAATAATTAATGATTCCATGACAAATGTTTTTAAGAATAGTTTACAAGAGATGACATACGATGAATGAACCACTTGCTAACATAAAACTTAATCCATTCGATGATAAATTCATATTATTTGAAAATAGCTTCGCGCATGAGCTAACCTGAAAGGGCATTAAATAGCCATATAAAAAAAACATGGATCACTAGAGGGAATAAAATATCTTGTGTAAAGAAATGGGAAAAAAACAAGTAGGGGTCTGCAGTAGTTGCACATTACAAAAACTACTCAAAATTGCTAAGAAAGATTACTGGAAAATCTTAGAACACACACAATGTCAGAAATCAGTAATTCTGACAACAGTGTTAAGGCTATATCAAATGCAGTGAAACGAGAGACAGGACAACTAGCCACAGAACAAGATAACGTTACTATGAACTGAATGGAAGGGCTATAGATGACAAGTGAAAGGTAGGAAATGAATTTAATGATCATTTCTCAAATATAATAGAAAGCACAGGGACAAAAAGTTCATGAGAAAAATCACTGCAGTACACTGAAAAACTAACTCTCATAAAGTACAACCATATGAACATATCACTGATGTCTCTTCTTGAAATCACGAAACTTAAACATTCTCTCAAAAATAAAAGCTCATCTCGTTTTGACGGTGTTTCCAATACAGTATTAAAGATTTGTTCCCATATAATTAGCCTGGTCTTATCCAAAATATGGAATGCATCACTAATTTTCCAGACAAACTGAAATATGCCATTGTTAAACCTATCTTTAAGACATGTGACGAGAGAGATGTCAACAACTAGCAACCTGTTTCACTGTTGTCATCATTTCTCAAATTTTTTTAGAGTGGTGATGTATTCTACAATAATATCTCACATTAGCAAGAATGATATCCTCAGTAATCACCATTTGTGTTTCAGAAGGGCTGCTCTACTGAGAATGACACTGATATGTTCACTCACCAATTTTACAAGCATTAAATAATAAAATAGTGCCAACTGGTATTCTCTGTGACCTATCTAAGGCACTTGACAGTGTGAATCACAGTATTCTCCTAGATAAATTGAAGCTTTATGGGACTGGTGGTATACTCAGCCAATAGATGTTATATCTAAAGAAAAGAATGCACAAACTTATACTTAGTAATCCAGTCAATAAAGTTTGGGGACATAATTCTGACTGGGGAGAAATCATGTATCGAGTTCCCAATGCTCAGGCTGAGGACCACTATTGCTCATCATATAGTGAAATGATCTTCCGTCTAATATTCAACAAGCAGACTTAGTTCTTTTTGGAGATGTCACTAGAATTGTAATGTCACATATAGAAAAAGAAGAAATGGTAAATAAAGTTCTTAAAAGTATCACTGACTGGTTGTCTGCAAATGCCCCCCCCCCCCCCCAATTTTAAAAAGACACAACATATTCAATTCTGTACATCTATGGGTACTACACCAACGATAAGTGTAACACATGGTGAGGAAACAATAAATAGGGTTAAAACTTCAAAATCCTTAGGCATCCATACTGACGAGAATTTAAATTGGAGAAAGCACATTTTGAAACTCTTACAACAATTTACCTCAGCCACATTTGCACTTAGAATCATTGTAAATCTTTGAGAGAGACAAATCAGTGGTTGACATATTTTGCATATTTCCATTCAATAATGTCCTATGGAATACTGTTCTGGGTAACTAATCTTTACAAAAGACCCACAAAAATGCGCTGCAGGAATAAAATGTCGCGCTCACACACAAGCAGCTTGTAGACATCTGTCTAAGGAGTTGGGCATTCTGACTAGTGCTTCAGAGTATATTTACTCCCTTCCTCACAAAGTTTGTTGTAAATAACCCACTACACTTTAAAAGCAACAATTATGGACAGAATTATAATACCAGAAGGAAAAATGACATTCATTACTCCACATTAAGATTGTCTTTAGCATAAAAAGGTGTGCACAATGCTGCAACAAAAACTTTTGACCACTTACTCAGCGATATAAAATGTCTGACATACAGCAAATTAAAATTTGAAAACAAACTGAGAAAGTTTCTCCTTGACAACTCCTACTATTCTGTAGAAGGCTTTCTGTTACTGTAATGTGCAGAAGGTAGAAATTACTACCTCAAATCTTAGAATTGTTCAGAATATAACCATACGTACAAATTAATTTGCAATGTGAATGTAAAATAACTCATTTCACATCATTATGATCTATCGTACAAAATGATCCATGGAACACGTAACTAACTAACATCAGCACACAAGACAAGACCTGACAACATGGTAAGGGCACTTTAGTCCAGACTGTCTAACACTTTTTCTATGGCTTGTTAATCAAGTCCACATTCAATGGGATTAAAAATGCTCAAAATTAGCTTGCACATATCTTGCTGCTACTCTCTGTGCACCCTCAAATTCTGAAATTGGATATGATTTGGCATGGGAGCCACACACAGTGACAAAATTAGAGGGAGACCCAACCAAGGAACAGTACTGCTCTTCCTTTTACTTTCATGAGCAGCTGTTTGGAAAATGGCACAGTTTACCTTAACACACATTTATATGTATATCCCAATACAGTCTTACTATCATATGACACACCCAGGTACTTAAACCTAGTTGACTCTGCAAGCAGTTCTCGATTCTGATCAAAATCTCTCTCGAATTGTCCGAAGAAGAAGATTACTGGCTATTTCTTTTTAACATTGATACTCATCTCACCATCACCCTCCCAGTTCTGTTGTAGCAAGCTCTTTCTGCACGTATTTTTCTATCTGCTGATTGCCGATTCCTACAATCAAACACACTAATACTGAGTGGTTATAATTAAAGTGCAGCTACTCATGGAGGTTCAGTGTGAGCTGTACTTATCGTATGGCAGTGAAACTTGGTAGATACGGTAAAGTGTTAATACAGAAACGATTTACGACGGAAAAAATTAGTTTCAATTTTGGCCATCAGCTGCAAATTTGGTGCTGTACACTGTTTTTATAATGATATGACATCCACACTATTGTTTGAGAAGCTATAACGTGAGTGAACAGAATTGCCACCAAGAAGAGAGACTGTGCATTGTTAGTGAAACTGTTTTTGTGCACCAAGAGAGTATTGCCAACTGAAAAGTTTGTGAAGAGCCCCAAAGTCATTAAATGGTTTAAAGATGATGATAACAAAATTCAAAAACCTAGGCGAGAGTGGTGTGGCACCTGGACGACGTCCCATCCCAGTGGAAGTTACTAACAAATTTACTGTTGCTATAACTGAATATGCAATAAGCACACCAGGAATTGCTAATGCTCATGTTCATGAAGTGTCACGAGAACTGTCCATCCCACAGTAAACAGTATGGAATGTTTTGCAGTCTATTTTGCACCAGTACCTGTACAAGATCCAGATCCTGTAGCATCTGAAACCTCATGACCCACAGCAACATCCTGAACTTGCTCTTTGGTTTCTGGCAGGGATCGAAGTTGGTAACATGTGACCAAGTGATATTTCATGGAGTGGGGAGGCATATTTTACACTACAGAGTGCAATGGAAACACAGGCCTGTCGCATTTAGAGGTACTGTTAAAGCCCGTGTTGTGCACAAAGAGCTGTTGTACGCGCTGTGTGTGACTGTATGAAGTCTCTCATACAATGGGTGCAATAGCTCTCACAAGCATCTTTTTCTCAGTTCATTCTTCTTTGAAGAGAATACACCCAGAGGGTCTGTCAGGTGTACCATGACTACTGCATGTTATTGAGACCTCTTTTAACAGCATGTGATTCATGTTTTGGAAGAGCGCAACTATGTGGAAACCAATGTTTTCATGTAAGACGGGACAACACCTAATGTCACAAGCCTATGGGAAGATCTGCTTAATGAAACCTTCCATCTCCTGATCTGAATCCATGTGATTTTATGGACACAGCATCTTGTTGATGTCACTGGTGCTCATACTGAACAAATTGTTTTGGCAGCTGTTAATAATAAAATCAACATTATGTGTTTCTCACTTGTTTGACCTTTTCTGGCCGTGTCCGGTTCCTAATTCATTACATATGGAACCATTTCTGTACATCTTTCTTGCATTCTCAGAGCCAAATTTGCACTCTGTGGACACACACACACACACACACACACACACACACACACACACACAAATAGTTGACCCAGTGCACATGCATATAGCACCTCTAACGCTATTTCCACTTTCTCTGGAATTTGTTCCTGTCAGTCACCTCCATTTTCTGCCCTATATGAAGGCCTCTACCCTGTGCCAAAATGGCACTTTCCATACGGAAGATAAAATTTATAAAAAATTTCCCACAATCAAATACTAAGTTCAACACCTTGGAAAAGTCTTTTAAGTCACATTTACAGCATCACTTCTTTTACTCTAGTGAGGAATATTTAAATGCAAGGCATGAAACATATTGTACAGATATTTAAATGTATGAAGTGAATTACTTGTAATTTTAATTACGTATTCCACCCATCTACTTTGATCCATGAAGTAAGGGTGTTGTGGTGTGTGACGTCATTACAGCACGGAGTTTGAGTTGGTTCTGTCTGTAGATGTCATCTAGTTGTGTTTGATGGCGCCCTCTCGACATTTGTTGCTGGTAAGTAATTTTTTTTTTTTTTGGGTCTACGTTGTAATGGTTTGTGTACTGAATGTGTTTTAATTTATGTAGGGATGTTTGACTTTTTAATTTTTGAGGTGGTGGTGTTTTCGTATCAATAGTTATGATTGACCTATATAGGTCAAGGGAAATGACAGATTCCAATTTTTGTAGTTTTATATGTAGGTATTGGTGTTTTGGTATCGTCAGCTGAGGTCAAGGGAAATGTCTGATTCCAATTTCCATAGTTTTTGCTGTAGGTGTTGGTGTTTTCGTATCATCAGCTGCAGTTGACCTATGTAGGTCAAGGGAAGTGTCCGATTCCTGTAGATTTTGTAATTTTTTGTTCATCATTTTATGTGTTTTGGGTCCATGGTGTGTGTTTTTTTACTGCTATATTTAGCTTGCCCCCTCCCTAAAACCCCCAATTTCCTGCGGCTGCCCTATCAGTTTGATTGTATTTTTGGAGGGAGATGTTACTGTCTTATTTATACGTATTCTAGTGTTTGTTGCCATAGTGCCATCATAGGCGCCATATTGGAGATGCTTAGAATAACCATCTCCACCATATTGATGTCATGGGTCAAAGCAGACGGGTGGAATCTGACACTTCCGTAATACTAGAATCACTTTCATTTCTATACATCTAAAATTACTTGTCCAATATCTTACGCATAAGCTGCTTTTGAAGCTAACAGGGTACAAAACAGTAAAACAGAAAGTTCAATGTGTGGGAGTATTAATAAAAAATTAGGTCGGAAAATATTGTTTAAGTAAAATAACAATAATTCCAAACTCAAACTTCAATCAAATTTATTTGAAGGAATTATTAAACTGCAGCAGTAAAGCATGCAAATGGGCACGAAAGAGTAGTGTTGGAACCAGAGTTTCCTTTGTATGGCAAAGTGGACAGATGGTTTGAGTCACACTAGATTAAACAGGGATTCCCTGATAAGTCACCAAATACCCAGCGGATGGGAGATTTATAGGAAATCTACATTACATGCTAGCAAAAGATGAGATTTGAAAATGTGAGAAGTTAGATGATCATGTTTGGTTTGTGGGGCACTCAACTGCATGGTTATCAGCGCTTGTACAAATTCCCAACTGTTGCTCAGTCCAATCTCACCACTTTCATGAATGATGTGAGAAGTTAGAAGTGACAAGACATGGTTCAAGATTTTGAAGTGATGTGCAGTTGAGTAAGTAAGTTTTCTTTCTTTGTGTTCTGTGTGTGTGTGTGTGTGTGTGTGTAAATTCTTTTATTAAGTAGAAGCAGTTGTTATTCAGACATTCTTTTAATTTGTTTTTAAATACTGGTTGGCTATCAGACTTTTAATACTATTTGGTGACCAAAGATTTTTTGTGGCAGCATAATTCACCCCTTTTGGTGAACCCAGAATAATGGAGATCATTCTTTCTTCTAGTGTTGTACCTAAGCAATTTGCTATTATTTTTGAATTAGGGTGGGTTATTACCTGATTACATGCTTTTGTGCAATAAATGCCTTTCCTCTTAATGACGAATTACCCCAAAATATGACACCATATGAAAGCAGTGAATAGGCACAGTAGGCTAATTTACCGATACATCTATCACCAAAATTTGCATTAACAATAATAGCATAAGTAGCTGAACCCAAATTCTTCAACAGATCATCAATGTGTTTTCTCAAATTCAATTTCTTATGAATGTAGTCACTCTGAAATTTCGAATATTCTGCCTTAGCATCAAACTTCTCTTCAACATCTATATTTATCAACAGTGTTACGCCGTTAACTGTGCACGACTGTACATACTGTTTTTTCTCAAAATTTAGAGAGTCCATTTGCACACAACCACTTAATTTTCTCAAAGACATCATTAGAACTTCCTCAGCTAATTCTTGGTTGTTTGATGTGATTACTATACTTGTACCACCGGCAAAAAGAACTAGCTTTGCATCTTCATGAATACAGAGCAGCAAGTCAGTAATATACATTAAGAACAATAAAGGGCCCATGACTAAACCCTATGGGATACAACTACATCTACACCTACATACATACTCCGCAATCCACCATATGGTGCGTGGTGGAGGGTACCTCCTACCACAACTAGCATCTTCTCTCCCTGTTCAACTCTTGATACCTTCCCAGTTAGAGAACTATGCTGATTTTTGCAGGCTATCTGTACTGATAATTTCAACCCTCTGCATTCTTCCATTTAAATATGGCTTAAACCATTTGTGCACTGTCCCACTCATAATAAAATACTTAAGCTTATCAAGAAGGATTTGATGATTCACACAGTAAAAAGCCTCCAGAGATCACAAAAGTGGTAAAACAGAGGCATTTTCCATCAAACAGGAATAGGCAGAGTGAAGTCTGTGGTTTCAAAACAAACCTTTGAGTTGATGACTGTTAAGCACAAACCAATAAAGCAAACAACATATGTTTTTGAAATTACACACTGATGTTATTGATGAAATTAAACTGCATAGCAAATAGTTTCAGCAATAAAAGTAACTGGCATCTTTGGGAACACACAATTAATTAAATATATTGTGAACATTTTAATTCACTTATGGTTTTAGGCAATTCATCTCCTCAGTAAAAGTAGTTAGAACCACGTTTGAGTTGAACCATAGGTGCTCATTAAAAGAATCATTAACAACTGCTTCACAGCATTTTTGTGCCCTATCAGCACTGTAAGTCTACACACAAGTGAGGATTACAGTGACATTACTTTATGTAAAATTATCCACTGTGGAAAGTCTATATTGTATTCAACACAATCGATTTTTATCCAGGTTGCAGTGAGATACTCTCACTCAATCACTCCAATAAAACTACATATCTACTGAAAAGAAATAGTTCGCAAACTACGAAAATATGTTCCTAACGAGTTACTCTGTTCATTAAGAGCACACAAGACAATCCTATTGATTATGTTACCTGACTGATGATTATCGAATGGTACGTCATAAAACAATTCCATACCGGATCTCTAAATAATTCAGCAGCACCAATAAAACCACTTTATATTCCCTGCCTGACATCACGTTACTTTAACTTAGCGCCCTTAGCCAGTGCTTACCCAGACATCAGATACCTCAGAAATCATCAAAGTAACTGTACGTAGGAAATTTACAAGGTTGCCAAAATAATGGAAAACACCACCTTTGAATAGTTGTACTGATGCTGTAACACTACGTCCGACGGTTTACTCATGAAACAACGATGAATCTTTGTAGTAACACTGTTTAACAGTATTCCACGATTGAGATAGTACTAAATCCCGACGATAATTAAGGACTAACTCGGAAACTGCCCAAATCACATGAAACAATTTATTCACTTATCAGTGACGAGTCTTTCCAACCAGGTTTCCACTGAGCAAATGTATTAAAAATCGATTACTTCGTTGTGTAACCCACCGGTTACATATTTTTAAGCATAGAATATTAATAGCAACCAAATATAAAACCACGCGGAGAATTTCTGGAGATGTAAAAACGCTTTCCGCTGTAGTTAACAGTTCTGTATGTACGCAGGAGGAAAGAAAAACAGTTAAGTTCAGATGTTCGTTGTTGGTACTTAATTTCTGCCACCTAACTTGAGAACCTACAATACTAAACAAGCCTTTAAATGGATTGTAAAATGAGCACTTACACCTAAAATAAACTTATCTTAGGAAGTGAAATTCTACTTACAGGTTCCCCGTACAAACAAAGATGTTATACATTGGAAAACAATAAACCAATGTCTATACGATTTCATTTTCTGCCACACCCGCCGTTGACAAGCTGCTCTCTGTCATAACAATAACTCAACCAAAGATATCTACAAAACATTTCGCTTCGTACACGAAGACAATCTCTGGTTGGTGAAACAAGGAACGGGAAACTAAGAATTGTGAATTGTGATTTATTAATCTCATAACGTACATAATACAAATCATTTGATTCAGGTACAGGAGGCATGTCAAAATTCCAGTAAAAGTTCACCATAAATACAGAAGAGCTGATGTTAACGAACAGCACCCTAACAATATTAATACAATTTTGTTATATGCACATACAATAAAATCTAACACTTAATTACCTGTTGCTCAAATTACCATTTCATCCTCTAGGAATTCTTCTATTGAATAGAAGCATCACTTCCACAGAATCTAATATACCCTCGTTTTAAAATTTCTGGCTTCATATTAAATATGTTTTTGTCCCTTAACTTGTTATACATTATCATCACCGTATACTGTGGAGTCCGTGCATATAATTTCAACTAGTGTGTGGGTATCATAAAATTATTTATAATTCTCGTGTTATATGTGTGGTTAAAATGATTCTCCTCAAATAATTTTTGTTTGCTGTGTAGGAATATTATAATTTCATGAATGTATATGAAGGGAACAGTTAGAATTTGTAGTTTCCGAAATAATGGGTGACAAGACTCTGTTTCCTGTGCAGTACACATGTACCTGACAATTTTCTTTTGCAATGTCCAGTATTCGAGATACACTACTTGAAGTTCGCCAGAAAATCACACCATATCAAATAACAGATTAAAAATAACTATGATTAGCAATTTTTCTTGTACTCAAGTCAGTGTAATTTGCTATTATTTGTATTGAAAATGCGAAACTGTAGAGTTTATTTGATAGAAAGTCAATATGCGTATTCCAGCTTAAGTCCTTGTTCACATTTAGTCCCAGGAATTTGACTGTGTCAACTTCTTTCATAAGTTGATTTTATGTTATATTTTAAGTTCCACACTTACACTCTCTTACTTCATCCTTGCGCTCGCTTATCTGGTCGCGTATGCCGTGCTCACTCTACAGCAGCTAGTGCGCAAGTACGGGATAACGCTGCGCCGACAGTGAGCTGAAATTTTCTAAGTCCGTGATAAGTTCCACACAGTGACTGACTAAGTTATCATTTGACGCAGTGTTCTGGAACAGTGCAGCTTTGTTCGTGATGCTTAGTCGTTACTATAGACGTTATATGCGTCGGCCTACTGTTTACAAAGTTACTGATATTGTGTCAAAACTACATCGTCTTAAGTTGGAGCACAAGTTATTTTGCAGGGATCGTCGTAGTTTGTAGGTTGTGTTTTGAACTTTACTGCGATTAAAAGTGGTGATGAGCAGCGTCGCAATGTTTGGATAACTGCTGTTGTACTGCATTGTTCTGATGCTAAAAAGGTTCCCAGTCTTGAGAGTTTCAACAGTCGTGATGTGATTGTGTATCGGACATTTCTGACTGGAGAGGTGTTTAACAAACATATGGATCATATATAGTATGCCTTTGGTTTTGACGACTAGGAATCGTCATAAGATAAATGTGTTGAGGGAGTTTCTGTTTGCTTTAAACGTGATTTAGACTGTAAAGAGAGCTCAAGGGCGCGCTGTTTACAAACATTACGTAACATACTGTAACATCCTCCAAGTCCAATGCTCACAGAATGTACAACACGAATTTGCCACCCACACCACCCTCAACAGAACCACATTAATACATTTGTGAACAGGTACACTATGTCATCAGGATACTGTACTGAGTACCATGGTACCCAGAGAACCCAGGGGTCCAGAGGAGCTACAAAAGAAAGCAAATCATTTCTCTGCTTTCAGCAAGATCAGTGCATTGTTTTATTAGTCTTTATCATTCAGTTACAGTAATAAAATGTTACATCACCAATAATCTTAAATCACCTTTAAACTAATAACACTCTGGTATGGTTTCCCATAATGGTATGCTACAATGAATTTTCGTAGATCAGGCTCTGAACGCGCTTTGCAGTGGAAGAGATACATAAACAGGCTAAATAGCAATCTAAACTGATGGAAGATACTGTCAAAATATCCTTGATTTATAGATCATAATACACAATAAGAAGCACAGTTTTCCTCTTAGACAAATCGATCACCAAACAAGCAATAATTGTTAACAATTAGCATAAATAACATATTTTTAATACTTTTAAATGAAGCTTTTGTGCAGATTTCTCCCCATTGGTCATTGTTTCAACAAATTATGGGCTGCTGTACGCATATCTTATTACCACCAAATAATTTTCCCTTTTGAACATAACATTTACTGTTAACCCAGTATTAACTTACAAACATTCGTATATATACAAACTCTTCCAAATTGTAGATGATAAACTACTAAATTTGCCCTTAAAATTGTGTATACTCTGTACAGAAATTCGAACTTATGTATCAAACCAACAGAAATCACAATCTGTCAATCTCCATAAACAATTATGCCACTTTACACCCTACTTCCACATATGCATTTTGTAGGCCTCCTTACTCCTCTTTATTTCTTATCATTCTGCCAGTTTTTCATCCAGCTACAATCATTAACATGCACCAAAACAATTATCATCTAACACATGAAACAGTTAATAATTTTATGTGCAATCTTATGGATATTATGTTTATAGATATTGAAACGGCTCATTTATTGCCTCTTGGGTAATTGTAGCCCGTAAATTGGGCATCTGGTGTTCGCCACAGAATATCCTTTTGAATTTTATTCTTCCTTTTCTGCCCTCTTATTCGAATTTTAACCATTTCTTTCTAGAATTTATTACCATTTTGTACTTCACCCAAAAAATCTGTGCACAACACAGTATCTTTCTCCAAACGTTTCACAATAAATCAGCTCATTGTAAACTCAAATCCTATCAACATTTCTTCCATTATAGGCTTAGTTAACCCACCTGTTCCAGCTTTAATTTTTACTTCAGCGACTGGAAACATTAATAATTTCTTGTTATTATGTCTATTTACAAAATTTTCTGAGTTGGCTAATACATTACTCCCACACTCGAGAAGTGCACATATTTTCTTGTCATGAACATCAGTATCTATGATTAGCTGTAAGTTTTTAATTTCTCCTGTCCCCAAATATTCCGCTCTTAACCAGTTGTTCTCAGCATCCCTTCCCTTCCTTCTGTATTTAATGCACATATGCACTTATGCTAAATCAGTGTCATCGTTTCCATCAAATAATTTATCAAATGTTTCCTTAGAACCCATTTCATTTTAACTCCCCTCACTACCCTAATGTTTCACATGCACACAGTTAAGGTAATAACATCTTTAACATCTTGCAGTATGACTCACAATTATTAACAGAATAATCACTCTCCTCCTTGATGTGCAATTCAGTATTAACATCAGCTCCTAAAATGAAGGGTTCCCCAGAGACCATTACTAATTTTGGGACCCACTTGCTGGGATTGCATTGTGATCAGGTGGTCAAGCATAGTGTGAGGGTGAGAGTTTCAGTTCACTCCCAGAGGCATCAGTGATACAGCACTATTTGTGATAACTTTTTTTTGCAGTGTCTACAAAGGTATAAGTATCTTCAGAACTGCAGTCAGTGGCTGGATCCGAGTGCCCATGCACCGAAGGAGTGCTGATGCCTCATCAGTGAGTTGTAACATTGCTGCTGCCAGTCAGTGACATTGTCATGTACTGTGCTTAATGAAATAGTGGAGTGAGGAAGGACCGCTTAACTAGATGTTTTGCGGTGACCTAGTACAGTTCCCACTTCAGTACTCTCAAAGGCAGCCTATTGAGCACTAAGATGGAGACTGACGACTGTGGTCCAGGATGTTGTCATGAAGACTAGGCCCTGGACAATAAGCATGAATCGAAGAAGACTGCAGTAAATGCTCATCACTTGACTAGGTGGCTGTTTGAATGCACCTCATCTGGCCAGTGTGAAAATGTAGGTCATACATGATGACCCAGTAGTGGAGGAGGTCTCTTCGCTCACCAGTCTTCTAATGCTAGATGACTCAGTTGGCAACATTAGCAGACCACGACTGTGGTGTGCATCAGATTGCCTGTCTCTTGCGGTTGAAGTCAGAAAGCAAGTAGCACGTTGGCCACGTCAATCAGCTTGTCATGGTTTCACTGAAACTTACTAAACTGACTATCATCGAGACTTGTGGTGATGATGCACTATTCCTCTAAAGCGTTTAACTCTACTCACATAGACAACAGACGTTTTATTCAGAAACTGCTCTTTAATGTTTACTGGCAGTCATTTCGATGATCTGATAAAGACGCTAATTCTTAGTCAAGAATTTTTCCGTCTTTACCTTAGGCATGTAGAGATTGATGACTAATACTCACTGACCTTCTCGATATTGCGGTAATTTAGCACGTTGTGTGAATTGTTCCTGTCGCTCCAAAGCTTTAGTATCGGTTCACTTTACTTTCTATCATACCTCCTGTACTTTTTAGCAATTTTATTAACCGATTTACAGTCTGGTCCTAATATAGGAATCGTAACATCAAAGGAGAATAGCATTTATCTACCATACACTGTATCCGAAAGTGAGAGACTTGTACCAGTATGCACTTTAGAGGTATATGTGCAAACTATGTATTGAAAATATGTATCCTATTCTATATGTTGTTGTTAACATAATAACCCAACATTTTAGAGATTGTCCTATACATTTATTCTATTCTGCCATTAGTCTGTGGATGGATTGAGCTTGTTCGAAATTTCCAAATATGAAGTATATGTCATAAATATTTTATCATGTCTCATACAAAATTTGTGACGGGATCCATAACTAAGTTATCAAGTACCACAAATTTAAGTATCCAGTTGTTATTAAAGCCTGGGCTGCTGTAGTAATCAAGTGATCAGGCACAGCTCCACTGCAAAGAACCTTGAAAAATGATCTACAATTATCAGTACACATTTAGTTCCAGTGGGTGGCCTATTAAAAGTTCCAAAAGTATCAGGTCCAGTGATTTGAAAGGCTTTAAACTCCTCTGGCACTCTTTGCAAAGGGATATTTTGATGAATGAGATCAGCTCCTTGTGCACAAGGCATACAGTCCTTTACATATTTCTCAACATCACATTTCCTCATTCATCACCAAAATTTCTCTGCTACACGATCTGTCTGTTGCTCAGCGCCCTCTATGACGTGACAACATATGGTCATGTTCTTCCTGCAGCACTTCCTCCGTGAAAGCCGTCAGAACCCCTATGGATGATCTGCATTTTTCCATTCTGTTGAACAAGCCCTCATGTGTCACAAACTGTGATTGTGACCTGAATGCCTGACAATCTTTTTCAGTCGCTTGTGCTCTCTGCCACTCCATTAAACTTTTGTCTACTACGTTTAGCACAACAACTTTCCTCCTTAGTGTACCCAAACTTGCCTGCTTTTTACCCAGTTTGTACGCTACTTCACAATCAAACTCACTAATTTTTTTCAAAGAAAATTCCGCGCTGGCTGTATGAATGATATTTATTAAATCTGCGACCGATTTCACACCACTTATTGGTGCATCCTCAGACAATCTGTACAAAAAAATAATATAATAAGAGCACATACAAACTATTCGATCCTCCAATTCTGAGTTGTAAATTAAACATTTAAATAGCCAGTTTTTTTGAATGAAACAAGGAAGTATTCACATACTCTATTTATAACATAGTAACGTTGAACATTGCCTTGTAGCCAATCCCCAGCATTCATGTCCAATATACCGTCATCTGGTGAAAGCGGTAGTTAAAATTTAAAAGCCTTTTTTAAAAATTATTTAAATAATGGGAGCGGCAATGACCTAGAAAATAAAAACAAAATAAAAATAAAACACGAACAGAGCGGAACATTAGTGCCGGCCGGAGTGGCCGAGCGGTTCTAGGCGCTACAGTCTGGAACCGCGCGACCGCTACGGTCGTAGGTTCGAATCCTGCCTCGGGCATGGATGTGTGTGACGTCCTTAGGTTAGTTAGGATTAAGTAGTTCTAAATTCTAGGGGACTGATGACCTCAGAAGTTAAGTCCCATACTGCGCAGAGCCATTTTTTTGAACATTAGCATGAACAAATAGCAGAATTAGGGCCATGTAAACATATCAGAACATACCGTGCAAGTTGAGAGGAGCCGTGTGGCAGTGGACACGGCTTGACTGGCTGGCCACAACCCGGAAAGAGTTCACGCAGTGGCGCAAGAATCGCCAGAGGCCGGATGACATGTACAAGGTGTGAAGAGTGGAGGGTGCTGAACATTTGATAAACAATTCCGTATATCTATTTTTTAAAAAAAAGTTTAATACCATACTAGGTGGCCAATCTAAAAATGGGCAGTTAGTTAAAACCATAAGAATAATACATGTGGTGATTCTGAATGCATAAGGCCCGGAGTAAGCATAAAAATGTATTGGACAGACCCTACTAACAAGTAAGCTATAGGGGTAAGGCTACCTGTTTAAGTAATCAAAATTTTCTAAAAGACCCTTGTGTCTCAGATCAGTCTGGGTATTAAGTGAGGAGCGAGGGGATTTCTTCAGAAGTCTGAAGATTTCAGCCTCTTTGGAAACATTAAGGGTGTTGCCCTTACTTTCCAAATGTAACACCAGCATGTTATTCTGGATACCGGTGATATGGTGACCCGTTTCCCGTAAATGCGCACCTACCGCCGATTTTGAGCCTGGGTCGCTGCTGTGCTCCTTAAAGCGGGTCTCCAAACGTCTTCCTGTCTGGCCTATGTACTCCGCATCACAATCATCACAGGCGATACTATATACCCTTGATGACTCGAAACTATTCCGTGTTGCAGCCTCTTTGTGCCTGAACTTTGGTCCATTTTATTTAGGAATATAAATGGCCAGATTTATTCACTTAGAACTTAAGCATTTGCCAATTCTGCTTGAAATGTTACCATAGAAAGGTATCCTGTGGAATTTACGCCCAATAGCTAATCTGCTATTTGCCGGCTGTAGGGAAGTGAAATTTCCAGGTGTGAGTGGGGTGTGAGCAGTGTTATGTTTTATGTTTATCTTCCGTAATAACCCCTGTTAATATTTCCTACAAAATCCACGTTGTATCTATTGGAAAAGTTGATGAGCTGTATTACTTTAAATTCCCGATCCCTGGATTCTTGAGATAATGGGACCATATGCATCCTGTGTAGTAAAGCCTTTTTGAATTGCAAAGGGTGATTAGATGATCTATGTATCACGATGTCAGAAGTTGTGGGCTTTCTGAAAATATCAAAATTAACCGAGTTCCCATTGATTTTGACCAATAGACCTAAGAAGGGAAGGGTGCCATTAATGCTCTGTTCTATAGTAAATTGGATCCTCTCGTGTATTTTGTTTAGTTCACCTAGGAAAGCGTTTCAATCCTAGAAAGAACCGTTATATAGCAAAATTATGTCAGCCACATATCTAGCCCAAAAAATTATCCTTTCAGAGTACCTGGTTAAGTCAACCATCATATTATGCTCAAAAAAGTCATAAAAACGTTGGCAAGGCAATAAGACAGTGAAGATCCATTGCCAAGCCCTGTTTTTGGATGTATGTGCTATCCCCAAATTTAAAATAGTTATAACCTAATACCAATTTGAGAAGCTGCAATACCTCTTCTACGTCTTCTAATGGTCTGCCACTATTTTTCTTTAAATTTTCACTAATTGTTTCGTGGAGCTGATCGATTGGGATGCTTTCATGCATATTTTTTACATTAAATGAAACCAGGGAAGTACCCTTTGGGATTGTCAAGGCTAAAAGTTTGCTAATCAATTCCTCTCTATTTGAGTTATTGAAATTTACCAGATGCTTGAAATTCCTATTCAAATATTCAGCCGAATGTTTCTCAAGTTGAACACCTGGGCTATTCCTGGAGTTAATGATGGGTCAGATAGGCAAACCTTCCCTATGGAGTTTTATTACACCATGAAGTCTAGGAGCCGATGGGGTCAACGGAATAAATGACTTCTTATTAAAAAGTCTGAGAAAGATACTTGTGTTCCTAGTTATCTTTTTAATATTCACTATGTATTTAGCAGTTAGGTCATACTTACTTTTCTCGATGTGGTTGGTGTCAATAAAATGCTCGACCTTTTCATCTTACTGTTCCTTCGAATTAACTACGACCGATTTAGACTTATTCGCTTGCACTATAATCGCACCATTATCCTGTAGCTTTTCACTGATCCTACGTACTTTAATATTCTCCTCCGAGCCTATAAGTGAACTATGACTAGGATTACCTAAGCTACTATTTTGGTTACCTCTGTAGCCACTTCATTACGCTGAGCCGTCGTCATCAGTTTTCCATCCAAAGCAGAAACTGTATGGGAGACCAACCGATCCAGTTGCTGCTGCGATATTTTGTGTGATGTATTATAGGATAAACCCTTATCCAATAAGCGTTTCTCTTTCCCATCGAAGACAATGTCGGTTAATTTACACGTCTTTGGAAAAAATTTAGAATCGCACTCAGTAACTGGAGGAACCGCTTGCTTCAAATTTTGAAGCTTCTGCAATTTTTTATCCTGATTTAAAGTGAGACTTTGCTTAAACGAATCCAGGTACGCATTGATATAATCTGAAACCCATTGGAATTGTTGTCCCTTTAACATGCCAGCTAAACATAGATGAGCCATATATAGCTCCTTATTTACGGAGGCTTTTTTAGTATACAAGGAACGAATCTCATTGCCCAAGCAAATTAACATAATATTTCTTAAGTACACTACTGGCCATTAAAATTGCTACACCAAGAAGAAATGCAGATGATAAACGGGTATTCATTGGACAAATATATTATACTAGATCTGACATGTGATTACATTTTCACGCAATTTGGGTGCATAGATCCTGAGAAATCAGTACCCAGAACAACCACCTCTGGCCATAATAACGGCCTTGATACTTCTGGGCATGGAGTAAAACAGAGCTTGGATGGCGTGTACAGGTACAGCTGCCCATGCAGCTTCAACACGATACCACAGTTCATCAAGAGTAGTGACTGGTGAATTGTGACAAGCCAGTTGCTCGGCCACCACTGACCAGACGTTTTCAATTGGTGAGAGATCTGGAGAATGCGCTGGCCAGGGCAGCAGTCGAACATTTTTTGTATCCAGAAAGGCCCGTACAGGACCTGCAACATGCGGTCGTGCATTATCCTGCTGAAATGTAGGGTTTTGCAGGGATCAAATGAAGGGTAGAGGTAGAGCCACGGGTCATAACACATCTGAAATGTAACGTTCATTGTTCAAAGTGCCGTCAATGCGAACAAGAGGTGACTGAGACGTGTAACTAATGGCACCCCATACCATCACGCCGGGTGATACGCCAGTATGGCGATGACGAATACACGCTTCCAATGTGCGTTCACCGCGATGCCGCCAAACACGGATGCACATGCTGTAAACAGAACCTGGAATCATGACGTTTTGCCATTCGTGCACCCAGGTTCGTCGTTGAGTACACCATCGCAGGCGCTCCTGTCTGTGATGCAGCGTCAAGGGTAACCGCAGCCATGGTCTCTGAGCTGATAGTCCATGCTGCTGCAAACGTCGTCGAACTGTTCGTGCAGATGGATGTTGTCTTGCAAACGTCCTCATCTGGTGACTCAGGGATCGAGACGTGGCTACACGAACCGTTACACCCATGCGGATAAGATGCCTGTCATCATGACTACAAGTGATACGAGGCCGTTGGGATCCAGCACGGCGTTCCGTCTTACCCTCCTGAACCCACCGATTCCACATTCTGCTAACAGTCATTGGATCTCGACCAACGCGAGCAGCAATGTCGCGATACGATAAACCGCAATCGCTATAGGCTACAATCCGACCTTTATCAAAGTCGGAAACGTGATGGTACACATTTATCCTCCTTACACGGGGCACCACAACAACGTTTCACGAGGCAACACCGGTCAACTGATGTTTGTGTATGAGAAATCGGTTGGAAACTTTCCTCATGTCAGCACGTTGTAGGTGTCGCCACCGGCGCCAACCTTGTGTGAATTCTCTGAAAAGCTAATCATTTGCATATCACAGCGTCTTCTTCCTGTCGGTGAAATTTCTCGTCTGTAGCACGTCATCTTCGTGGTGTAGCAATTTTAACGGCCAGTAGTATATTTTCCAGTGCCATGAGCATTTTTTCGAAACAAACACCAGACATAATTTGGAATAACCTTTGCTGTTAAACACTGTCTGTTAAATTGGATATTGGCACATATGCTAACCATACACTTCCTTAAATTAAAAAATCTAAAAAATGCCCGCTTAGCTGTGCTAGGCAGTCTGTAGCATGTTGTTTTGTAGGGCGGGCAACCACAGCCAAACTTCGCCATTTTTTCAAAAAAGAAATCCGCACTGGCTGTGTGAATGATTTTTATTAAATCTGCTACCTGTTTCACATCACTAATCGGTGCATCCTCAAGCAATCTGTACAGAAAATAATATAATAAGAGCTCATAAAACTATTCGCTCCTCCAATTCTGAGTTGCAAATTAAACTATTCTTATGGTTTTAACTAATTCCCCGTTTTTTAGATTGGCCACCTAGTATGGTTTTAGACTTGTTAAAAAAATAGATATAAGGAACTGCTTATCAAATGTTCAGCACCCCCCACTCTTCACACCTTGTACACGTCATATGGCCTCTGGCGATTCTCACGCCACTGCATGAGCGCTTTCTGGCTTGCCGCCAGTCAGTCAGGCCGTGTCCACTGCCGTGCGGCTCCTCTCAACTCGCACGGTATGTTCTGATATGTTTACATGGCCCTAATTCCGCTATTTGTTCATGCTAATGTTCCGCTCTTCGTCGATCTTGTTTTATTTTTATTTTCTAGGTCATTGCCGCTCTCTTCATTTAAATAATTTTTAAAAAAGACTTTTAAATTTTAACTACTGCTTTCACCAGATGACGGTATATTGGGCGTGAATGGTGGGGAGTGGCTACAGGGCAATATTCATCATTACTATGTTATAAATAGCATATGTGAGTGCTTTCTTGTTTTATTAAAAAAAACTGGCCATTTAAAAGTTTAATTTACAACTCAAAACTGGAGGATCAAATAGTCTGTATGAGCTCTTATTATATTACTTTTTGTACAGATTGCCTGAGGATGCACCAATAAGTGGTGCGAAACCAGTCGCAGATTTAATAAAAATCATTCATACAGCCAGTGCGGAATTTTCTTTGAAAAAGTGTCGAAGTTTGGTTGTGGTTGCCCGCCCTACAAAACAAGATGTTACAAACTCACTAAGTCTTAACCTACTCAGTGGGTCTTTCAGATCCAACAAGCATTTTAACGAAGTGTGATCCATGACGGCCTTAAGATTCCATCCATTTCAACAACAACAAAAGTATGTTATTCCATATATGGCTGCCAACATCTCCTTTCCTGTACTGGAGTGGTTATTCTCCAATTTGTTCAATTGCTTTGATGCATTTGCTACCCGATGTTTTAACCTTTTCATGTTCTAGTACAATATACAACCAACCACCATTTGGTCGAGTCACAGGAGAGGATAAATCCCTTCCTGAAATCTGAAAGACTAGTACTGGATCAGAAACAAAAGTTGCCTTCAACATCTCAACCGCTGCTTGACATTCTGCTGACCACTGGAATTTCGCACCCTTCCTTAACAACCGATTGAAGGGTTCGGTGATCTGTGCAAATTTCTTTAAGAATTAGCAATAATAAAGCCATAAACCCAGGAATGACTGTAGTTGCTTTGTTGTTTGCAGCACTGTGGAGTTCTGGATTGCCACTGTTAGATGAGGATTGGTTTGAACAAGTCGCACGCCCCAGGTTATTTATCTGCATCTGCGCAAAATGACATTTGTTTTCGCTAAACACCTGATATTCAGACCGTAGCTTGCTGAATACATTTTCTAAGCATTTCACATGCTCTGGCATGTGATGATGTCGTTCAAATATACCATGCAAGTTTTCGGATTTAACCCATTTAGAAATCCATCTACTAACATTTGGAATGTGGCTGTGCGTTTTTCAGCCCAAACAGCATCTTTTTATACTGGTAATATACCCACAGATCTGTGAATTCCATCTTTGGTCTATCCTCTGGGATTACCTCCAGGGGGTGATACCTGCTTCTCAGATACATTGTAGTAAAGTACTGGCACTGTCCTAAGTTATCTAATGTTTGCATAATATTGTTGTTCTTGTTGTTGTCTTCAGTCCTGAGACTGGTTTGGTTCAGCTCTCCATGCTACTCTATCCTGTGCAAGCTTCTTCATCTCCCAGGACCTAATGCAACCTACATCTTTCTGAATCTGCTTGGTGTATTCATCTCTTGGTCTCCCTCTACGATTTTTACAGTCCACGCTGCCCTCCAATGCTAAATTTGTGATCCCTTGATGCCTCAGAACATGTCCTACCAACCGGTCCCTTCTTCTTATCAAGTTGTGCGACAAACTCCTCTTTTCCCCAATTCTGTTCAATACCTCCTCATTAGTTATGTGATCTACCCATCTAATCTTCAGCATTCTTCTGTAGCACCACATTTCAAAAGCTTCTATTCTCTTCTCGTCTAAACTATTTATCGTCCATGTTTCACTTCCATACATGGCTACACTCCATACAAATACTTTCAGAAATGACTTCCTGACACTTAAATCTATACTCGATGTTAACAAATTTCTCTTCTTCAGAAACGCTTTCCTTGCCATTGCCAGTCCACATTTTATATCCTCTCTACTTCGACCATCATCAGTTATTTTTCTCCCCAAATAGCAAAACTCCTTTACCACTTTAAGTGTCTCATTTCCTAATCTAATTCCCTCAGCATCACCTGACTTAATGTGACTACATTCCATTATCTTTGTTTTACTTTTGTTGATGTTCATCTTATACCCTCCTTTCAAGACACTGTCCATTCCATTCAACTGCTCTTCCAAGTCTCTCACAGAATTACAATGTCATCGGCGAACCTAAACGTTTTTATTTCTTCTCCATGGATTTTAATACCTACTCCGAATTTTTCTTTTGTTTCCTTTACTGCTTGCTCAATATACAGATTGAATAACATCAGGGACAGGCTACAACCCTGTCTCACTCCCTTCCCAACCACTGCTTCCCTTTCATGCCCCTCGACTCTTATAACTGCCATATGGTTTCTGTACAAATTGTAAACAGCCTTTCGCTCCCTGTATTTTACCCCTGCCATCTTTAGAATTTGAAAGAGAGTATTCCAGTTATCATTGTCGAAAGCTTTCTCTAAGTCTACAAATGCTAGAAACGTAGGTTTGCCTTTCCTTAATCTAGCTTCTAAGATAAGTCGTAGGGCCAGAATTGCCTCACGTGTTCCAACATTTCTGCGGAATCCAAACTGATCTTCCCCGAGGTCAGCTTCTACCATTTTTTCCATTCGTCTGTAAAGAATTTGCGTTAGTATTTTGCAGCTGTGACTTATTAAACTGATAGTTCGGTAATTTTCACATCTGTCAACAGCTGCTTTCTTTGGGATTGGAATTATTATATTCTTCTTGAAGTCTGAGGGTATTTAGCCTGTCTCATACAGCCGGCCGCGGTGGTCTCGCGGTTCTAGGCGGTCAGTCCGGAACCGCGCGACCGCTACGGTCGCAGGTTCGAATTCTGCCTCGGGTATGGATGTGTGTGATGTCCTTAGGTTAGTTAGGTTTAAGTACTTCTAAGTTCTAGGTGACTGATGACCACAGATGTTAAGTCCCATAGTGCTCAGAGTCATTTGAACCATTTTTTTTGTGTCATGCATCTTGCTCACCAGATGGTAGAGTTTTGTCAGGACTGGCTCTCCCACGGCCGTCAGTTGTTCTAATGGAATCTTGTCTACTCCGGGGGCCTTGTTTCGACTCAGGTCTTTCAGTGCTCTGTCAAACTCTTCATGCAGTATCGTATCTCCCATTTCCTCTTCATCTACATCCTCTTCCATTTCCATTATATTGTCCTCAAGCACATCGCCCTTGAATAGACCCTCTATATACTCCTTCCACCTTTCTGCTTTCCCTTCTTTGCTTAGAACCGGGTTTCCATCTGAGCTCTTGATATTCATACAAGTGGTTCTCTTTTCTCCAAAGGTCTCTTTAATTTTCCTGTAGGCAGTATCTATCTTACCCCTAGTGAGATAAGCCTGTACATTCTTACATTTGTCCTCTATGCATCCCTGCTTAGCCATTTTGCACTTCCTGTCGATCTCATTTTTGAGACGTTTGTATTCCTTTTTGCCTGCTTCATTTACTGCATTTTTATGTTTTCTCCTTTCATAAATTAAATTCAATATTTCTTCTGTTACCCAAGGATTTCTACTAGCCCTTGTCTTTTTACCTACTTGATCCTCTGCTGCCTTCACTACTTCATCCCTCAGAGCAACCCATTCTTCTTCTACTGTATTTCTTTCCCCCATTCCTGTCAATTGTTCCCTTATGCTCTCCCTGGAACTGTACAACCTCTGGTTCTTTCAGTTTATCCAGGTCCCATCTCCTTAAATTCCCACCTTTTTGCAGTTTCTTCAGTTTTAATCTACAGTTCATAACCAATAGATTGTGGTCAGAGTCCACATCTGCCCCTGGAAATGTCTTACAATTTAAAACCTGGTTCCTAAATCTCTGTCTTACCATTATATAATCTATCTGATATCTTCTAGTATCTCCAGGATTCTTCCATGTATACAATCTTCTTTTATGATTCTTGAACCAAGTGTTAGCTGTGATTAAGTTATGCTCTGTGCAAAATTCTACCAAACGGTTTCCTCTTTCATTTCTCTCCCCCAATCCATATTTATCCTCTATGTTTCCCTCTCTCCCTTTTCCTACTCTCGAATTCCAGTCACCCATGACTATTAAATAATATTAGGGATCAGATATATACCTGTCGCAGTCTTTGCATTCAGGTGGCAGTCATAACAACAGGATCTGTACTTCCCAGAGGGTTGCCAGATTTTGTGCAATAAGTAAAGGACTGATGACTTGCTATTTAATTATAACAATATTTTCATAACAAAAATACACATATATACTGTATCACACAAAAACTGTGTAGTTTCTCCATATATTGATTAGGATGCACAAAATATTAATAATACAGACATACATATCTAAAGAACACAAAAATTACATATTTATCATTTACAGGGGCTAGTTACTCAGATTTGGGTTGATTATAACTGTATTTCACTGAACATATGTCACTGTTTACTAAAGAATATGCTTCTTCGAAAATTTAAAAAATTTTGACTAGGGTATACTTTCATAGTTTACTGTTACCTGGAGTTCTGCCTTGACTAAATCTTTTGAGCAGTTGTTCTTCATGAACGAAAAGATTCACTCCAAGAAGGCGTTGGAGCCAAGGATACTGCACCCAAGTCCTACCACTTTGGAAATATTTGGTACACCTTGCTCAGGTACTGAAGAAAAGAAGTTAAGTCAGTTCACACCGTAATCACCATCTTTGCTTACACTGCTGCTAAGGTAATCTTGATGCCTGCTGAACCCCTCACATAAGTCATCTATGATGAAAAAGTTCCTTTTTAAAATATTTGAATACAATCCCTTCCTAAAGAGAAAAAGCTGCAAGGGATCCATAGAGGATGTCATCTGTCATATTGTACTTTTCTTTTGTAGGTACTGAGGCATACTGCTATAAAAGCTGTTGAAGTCTTCAGTTACCTCCTTCTATAATGGCACAGACAATCGATTTAAGAGTTGCTTTACTTTGCTACCAACAACATTGTCTTTCCTTCTCTGCTGGATTTTAGAACTGAGATGTATCATTTGTTTATAAGCTTCGAGTATTCTTAATTCAGATCTTTCTAGTGTCTTAGCTACTATTTGGAGCCATTGACCAATATTACTTAAGAAATTAAAGTAGATTTCAGATTACCTCCTTCATCTATCTCATCTTTCATGAAAATGTTAAGCAGTTATTGTGGACAGTCAGGAATACTATTGACATAACTTTTAATTGCTTCCCAGGTCTGAAGCTGTCTAGATATGGCTGGTGTTAATGAGAGTCGCTTAGTTGGAACATGACTCAAAATTTCACTCAACTCCAAATCCATAATGATTTTAATTCTTCTCTTCTTTTGTCTGAGTAAGAGAAGTGATGGTATATCATTAAGGCTACATTTTCTACATGCAAACTTAATTGGATTATGTATGATATGATTAGAAAAATCAGCTTTCAGTAAGTTAGGTTTTCAATTTCTCAGCAACTTGTAACGGAACTGAAATGATGGTGGGCTGACAGTAATTTGGAGCCGCGCGTCGGAAACGGGCGCGCTGGTGTGAGACTGCCCGGGAGTGCACCCTGATGCCATCTATTGGCGAAACTGGGAATTAGCGCTGGCTCTCAGACAATGTAGTCAAATGTATTCTTTTTCTTGGTAATTATAAGCTATTACTGTATGATTTAATGTTATAAAGCGCTAGTAGTAAATTATTATGACTGGTATGAACTCCAGGGTAATAAATATAAATATTCTTAAATACTAAATGATTTCGGTGAAAAGGTGGTAGGGGAACGCCCCCACTCTTGGTGATACGAGGGTAGCTAGAGGTAGCTGGAGACACAGGGACTGAACAATGGAATGGCCTGGGGAGTGTTGACGTGAGTGGTCGTGCGTAACTGTGCTCACGCAAAAGTGATTGTGCAGCAGCGAAGAGGCGAATATCGTCGCCGTTTGTGGAGTGGAACGCGACGAATGGTTGTCGAAGCCGTCTCTATGCCACTGGGGCTGAGTGTAAGAGTTCCTGCGCCCAGATTCTATGGCGGACGCGCAGTAGCTTATACGAGTGCTACAGCTCGTAGTTCCAGCCGCCATTAAGGGCACGAGGCGTGAAGAGGAAGAGCTGCGTTAGCCACATGCATATCACCACCAGCACCGACACGTCTACCCAAGGCAAGACTGCTTGAAATTGTTAAGTCGAACTTTGTATACATGTAAAAGGAGAATACCAGTTTTCTTTTGTGCAAGTGCAGAAGACAGAATATAGTAATGAGCAAAATTACGACGCATGTTGTTCCTTGTAAAGTGTAGTAACCTGAAACATAGTGTAGTGAAATCAGACTGAGGCCACCATCGCCTCTTTCATTTACAATTCTTTTGGTTGTAGAATACTTTAGCGTTTAAGAATGTAGAAAAGAGCAATGGTCACACCAGAATGAGTCGCCTATTTATAGTTACTTAAATTTTTCTGAATAACCTTTCAAGTAAAGTCACTTAACTAATTCTATAGCAATTGTCCAAGAGTAATATCCCAAAATCATTAAATAAGTTGAAGGGTAGAAGTTTGTTAACCTAAGTTGCTTAAATTGTCTTGGTGGTAACTACCAAGCCAACTCACAGAAATTGAGAGAGTATTTGCTTTGTAGAATCACCTAGAATGATCAGAAATAGTAATATTCAGAATTAAGTTTAAAATTCAACTCAAGCCGTTTCACTTTGAAACGAGCCAAAAAATTGATTTATTCTTTTGCTCCTTCAGAGCTGGCGACCGTAGTTATAAGTATTTTCAGGAGGATTCGACGGTAAGTCTGCTGCTCTCGTCGTGCTGATAGGATTACCCACTGCTGCTAGCAGTGGTGATTGGATACATAAGCTCACTACCAAGTTAAGTGGGTCAGGTAGGCAGTGTTACCGTGTGAACTGTAGGGCACTGTAGGCCGTGGATCGAACCCGTTCAATCATCACAGCTCTTTGGGAAATAGTCCGGTTAGGAGTGTACTAATCATTAGGTAAATACTGGCGAGTAACAGTCAAAAATGTATACGCAAGTGAATTTAGCAAGGTCCATGTAGCACCTAGTTAATGTGGTGTAATGGCGAGGGTAGGAGTGGAGTAAAAGTGAGCTGAGCTTGTGGCAGCTGTGCTGTCTTCAAAGATTAATAACGCCAGAATTCACTGCTAACTTTTACCATTAGGGCTGAGCTATTTACGGTTAAAATACGTAGCAGTAAGCGCAAAGGCGTGACAGCTACAAGTCCGTATTGGCTTTATACATACGGAAGTAGGAAGCGGGTCATTCTGTCAGTGGAGGGGTTAAAACAACGGAGTCACATGAGAACATACCCCATTTACTAATGGAAAGATTCGGCGGTTCGGTCCCATGTGGCGACCGTGACAGGACTTACCATGTTAGTAGAATAATGGCTGCAATAAAAGTGTTTTATATAAACTTGTAGTTTCAAGAAAATTTTTAATTTAAAATTCTGTTGTAGACAAATATACCACAATTGGTAAGTTCAAGACGACAACCTGCAAAGCAGCAAAAGGAAGTCCAATAGTAGGAGTTAAACAAGTAATACTTGGTTTAATAAACATTTCTATTAGGCACGAAATACAGCAGCATAAGATGGAGTCGAATAGTAACAAGCAAGACGAAAACATTACAAGGTCAGACCCAGAATTAGGGACCATAGATACTGTTGTAGGGTTGGAAAATCCTATAGATGAATCCACAAAACAGGAGGAACGGGAAGTGAAACCAAAGGTAGTGAAAAGTGAACCCAATGTATCTGTGGATGCAGGTCACAAGGGAGAGGATATGGAATTAACAAGTTTGTTAAATAGTATGATGGCGCAAATTCGAGAAGGGAATGCTAGTTTGAAAGCAGAAATGGCTAGTCATATATCCCAATTGGATGAAAACCTATCTGGTAAAATAAAAGCCAATTTAGATATTTTGAATACGCAAAGCCAACGTATCACAGAGGTAAACAAATCAGTAAATAGCATTAGGGCTGAAATAACAAATGTTCAGAGAAAAGTCACAGAAATAGAGAAAAGATTTGATACCGAAATTCAGAGAATAGAGAAATCAGTGGAACCTTTGGTTAGTGAAAAATTAGAACCGATAATTGAAAGTAAATTACAGGTGATAGTACCATTTGTAAAGAAAGAGATTGTTAAAGAAACGGCAGCTGATATTGAAACACTGCGCAATACCATGTTGAGTTTTGATGCATGTGTGCAGGAGCAGGAAAATACACTGCGTAATGAGATAAAATTGTTAAGTCAGCAAGTTCAGAATCAGACGTTTCTTAACTGTAGTGGTATCCCATTGGTAATGCAAAAATCGGAAATACTGAGTAGGGAGGAAAAATACGATCCTCAAAAGAAACAAGGTGGATGGCATCCAATGGATTTTATAAAAAATTGTGAACGTGTCTTACCAACAGACATGTCGGATAAAGAAAAAATTAATTTAGTAATAGACGCTTTAGCAGGTCATGCTAAACGTTGGGGATTGAATTTGGATATCGACTATTTGAAGTTTACAGACTTCAAAGAAAAGTTCCTTGAGGAATTCTGGGGCACACAACAGAGGGATAGGTTATGGAGAGAATTCGTTGTCGCCAGAATGCCAGAACATGGGCGTGGGCTCATGAAAGAATACTGTGAAGGATGGTTCAAGCGTTTGGAGTATCTTAAAGATCGTAGATCAGAATCGGAGATAGTGTGGGAGTTGTGGAAAAAGCTACCTGACGATTCAAAGCGTTATGTAGGAGGCACTCATCGAACATTCGATGAATTTTTAGAAAAAATCGAGAATGAAGATAGGTGGCGTGAAACTAGAGAGTTTCGAGGTTTCAGAAATCAGAATGGAATAGTAAAAGGTGGTAGGAATGAACCGCAAATTAACATGATGAGAGGAAGAGGTCGAGGAGGTAACTCTCAGCGATGGAGAGGACACTATCAGGGAAACGGGATGCATTATCAAAATCAGGAAAACTAAATACCGCGCAGGTCAAGGGCCTAACGCGCGCGGAAAGAAAGAAATGGCCCACATATAGGGAAGATCGGAGTATTCAGTACTATAGTAGGATAGTGCGTCGTTCGCCTGAAGAGCAGTTACATAAACGAAACTTTGCGAAGTATAATGCAGGGATACAAACAGAGGAGAGAGAGCAGGGAGGAATTATTAAGGGAAATGAAGTAGGAAAAGAATATCGGTCGGATGTGAAGGCTCACGTGAATGAAATAAGTACAATGCGAGGTCAGAGTGACGAATTGATGAAGGAAGAGTCAGAGAAGGCGTTGTTTGTCGGTAGGGATGGCAACTGTGCAGAGAGGCAGGGGCAAGGTAGGAGTGATGTGATTTATGGTAAAAGGTTCGTACGAATAGTCGACGAATCGCATCGAGAAGTAATTAAAGAGGAAAGGGTGGATAAGAAAAAGGGGCATAGTGCAGAGACGCATGCCGATTCAGAAATTACCTCGTATGCAGAATATGTACATCAGCTCAAAAGCCAGCCAGCACAATTAGAAAGATCTTCCACTCAAGTGATTAATTTGGACCCGAATATGACAGTGTTAGAGAGCCATACCGATTATGATGTGTAACTAGTGACAGCAAGAGTACATGACTGTGATGAAGATTCTTTTAGAGAAATTAGAGAAAGTGTATCTAACCAAGAGAAAGAGTGTTGTGATCCCTGTAGTACTGAAGCAAATGAGTTGAGTGAGACTGGAATTCCATTAGTAGGGGAAAATTATGAAAGTAAGAGTGGCGAATGCACTATCCAACAAAGGGAAAGTAGAGAAAGGGATTATAATTTGCGAGAATTATTTGAATCCGAAGAAGGTCATATTTCTATGGAGGAGGAATTATCGTCAGAATCATCAGAAAGCATCCAGGGAGAAAAAGAAGTAGAGGAAGTTTCCGATTCTGCAACCGAGAGTTCAGGCATGACAGATTCGAATGAGAACGAGATGGCATTAAAGAGCCTAGACGAAGGACTATTGGAAAAAGTGGTGAAAGAATTTAGGATGAAAAGGAGAAAGAAACCTCCAGATGGAATGGTCAGTATAAAAACCGGAAAAATAATATGGCAAGACTTGGCGGTGGAAAAGGATTTATTATGGGAAGATAAAGAAAGTATGAAAGAGGACAATAGGATGCAAACAATCCTACCCATTAATATATGTGGATACGATTTATATGTATTGTTGGATACGGGTGCTCAAATAAGTGCTATTTCGCACGCATTTTTTGAGATGATCAAAGAGCAACGAGGAGTAGTCATGATGCCAGTAACAGGTGTTAAAGTGATAGGGGCGACAGGGAAATGTAGTAAACCTGTTAAACATCAAGTGATGATGGAATTTAAGATAAAAAACAAGCTATTTTCGAATGCATTTTTAGTAGTTCCAGAGCTCAGTGCCGAGATCATTTTAGGCATTGACTGGTTAATAAAACAGAAAGTAATTATAGATTGTGACAAAGGGATAATAGTTTGTAAAGTTGATAGTGCGGTATTAGAGATACCATTTGAATCATCTAGAGTAATGGAAGAGAACCAGCTGAGATGGGTAGAATTTATAGATGATCATAATTCAGGAATAGGTCAAAAATTTGATTGGTTTCTGGTGAGGCAGATAGTTGAAGATGGAAATAAGGAGACACTCCTTCGAAATGTAGTGGAAAAAACGGAAGGACTATCTGATGCACAAAGGGAGGATCTATGGCAAATTCTGAAAGAAAATCAGGAGGTATTTTCAGACAAACCGGGACGAGTAATAAATTATGAGTACTGCATGGAGGTAGAGGAGCATGAACCTTTCTTTAAACCACCATATAATGTACCCTTGTCTAAGAAAGAAGCAGTTCAAAAAGAAATAGATAAAATGGTTTCATGTGGGGTCATTGAACGGAGTTCTAGCCCATATAATAACCCACTAGTGATAGTAGGTAAGAAGGATGGAAGTGTACGAATAGTGATAGATGCTCGTACTCTGAATAAAGTAGTGAAGAGGGAGTTGGATCGTCCAGAGAACATAGACAATTTATTGCAGAAGTTTAATGGTGTAAAGTACATGACTAGTTTAGACCTAACTGCAGGATACTGGCAAATCCCATTAAGTGAGGAGTCTAGGAAGTACACGGCATTTTTATTCAATGGCAAATGCTACCATTTCACAGTGGTACCATTTGGCCTAAATACTTCCGTTTCAGTGTTCATTCGGGCTTTAGACAAGATTTTAGGGAGTGAACTTAGTTCGCTAATCACGGTTTATGTAGATGATCTGTTAATTGCTACAAGGACATGGGAATAGCACATAGAGTTATGTGACAGGGTGTTCAAAGCTTTAATTAAAGGAGGAATGACCCTGAACCTGAAAAAATGCGAGTTTGTGAAGAAAGAAATAAAGTTTTTAGGTCACATAGTAACACCAGAGGGAATTGAAAAGGATCCCGATAAAGTCAAAGCAATAAGAAATTGTCCGGCTCCCAAGAATAAAAAACAACTAAAGTCATTTATAGGACTTTGTTCCTTTTATCGTAAGTATGTGGATGATCAGGTGTTCAATAGCCCACATCTGAACAACCTACTTAAGAAGAACAGTGTGTATATGTGGACTGAGGAATGTGAAACAGCATTCAACCGGCTAAAAGACAATTTGGCTAAAAACATAAAGTTATGGCACCCTGACCTGTGTGAACCATTCCACATGGCAACAGATAGTTCAGATTATGGATTGGGAGTATCCATATTTCAGGAGGTAATGATAGATGGGGAAAAAACTCATAGACAAATAGCATTTGCGAGTAGAACCATGTCTAAGTACGAAAGAAACTATACGGTTTCAGAGAAGGAGGCTTTAGCTATAGTATGGGGTTTTAGGAAATTTCAACTTTTCTTATGGGGGCATAAGACTGTGGTCCATACGGACCACAAAGCTTTAATATTTTTGAAGGACTGCAGATTGTTACATAACAGGTTGACCAGATGGGCGCTGTTTTTACAACAATTTGATATAGAGATCAAGTATGTTAAAGGGAAAGAACATGCAGTACCGGATGCTTTGTCGAGATTACCGGAAGGATGTGAGACACTAGAAAGTGTAAAGAATAGGGAAGATGTTTTTGAGGTGAATTACTTCAAAAAAGCGGAAGGAAGAGAAAAAATTAGGGAAATATGTCGGAATATGCGAAGATATCAAAGTGATGATGATGCACTCAAGTCGGTAAAGGTCAAGTTTGACAATCCGGACGCAACTAACATAAGGGCTTCATATAAAATACATAAAGGTGTACTGTATCTTCAAAGATTAAATAATCCAGGGAAGTGGAGAGTATGTTGGCCGGAACAACACACTGAAGTGCTGATAGATTATGTTCACTTGGCATATGGCCATTGTGGTGCACGGAAGTGTACCGATAAGTTAGATGAATGCATTACCTTTAACAACATGGCACGAAGGGTAGCACAGAGGATAAGATCTTGTGATCTATGCCAAAAGGCGAAAGTAACAAATGCAACTAATCAAGGGCCCATGCAATCAATAAGACCTGATGAAGTATTAGAAATAGTAGCAGTAGATATCTTTGGACCATTACCAAAAACCATGGGGGGTTTTGTGTACATATTTGTAGCAGTTGAACTTTTCTCAAAGTATATAAAGCTATATCCCTTGAGAAAAGCTACTGCCAGAGCTGTGTATGATAAAATGGTGTGTGATTATTTTGTGAAAGTAGGGAAGCCAAAGAAAATACTATCAGATAATGGTGTTCAGTTTTGCTCAAAAATGTGGAAGGATGGGATAACTGAGAAACAGGTAGAAGTGGTCCATATCTCAGCTTATCACCCATCAAGCAATCCGGCAGAAAGATATATGCGTGAGATAGGTCGGTTATTTAGGACGTACTGCCATAGTAACCACAAGAAGTGGGGCATGTATGTGAGTGAATTCGAAGAAATCATGAATTCATTAACAAACGAGAGCACTGGATTTACTCCAGAAGAAATCCTGAAAAAGACGAGAAGTAAAAGTCTAGTAGAAGACCTACTAGAATTTCCAGATAGAGTTGAATTAGATTATGATAGTAAAAAGAACTTAGTAAAAGACAAGATGAGAAAACAAGCAGATGCGAGAATTCGTCGTCATGACGAAAAAGTAAGGAATCCTAAATTCAAAATAGGTGATCTCGTTCTTGTAAAAACACATGAAAAGTCAAGTGAAATTAATAACGAGATCAGCAAATTTAAATATATATATAATGGACCATTTAAAATAGTGTCCATACCCAATGTGAATGCTTATTATTTAGAGTACCCATTAACAGGCAAACGCCTGGGAGTAAGAAACATAGTGGATCTCAAAAGGTATGAGCCACGAATTCTACCAGATTGAAAATAAATATATAAATAAATATTAAAGTAAACCAATATGTAAATAGTTTTGTTTCTTTTGTTCTATGTGAAAGGTAAATGTTCACTAAAATATGTTGCAGTATTCTAATGAAACTTCTAGTTTAAGTAGAGACTAAACAGACTGGGAAAGACTGAGCTTCTAAGAAAGCCTTAATAGATGTGTAAATAAGTGTTGTGGAAGAGGTAGAAAAGTGAGGAGGTAAAGTGAAAAGGACGGGCTATAAAGTAATAGGCGCTTAACGTGTGTTTTACTTGCCTGAGATAAAAGAAGTGTATTTAAAATTTTTGTAAAAAAGATGTTTAAAGTGTACTGTGTTTAGATGTAAGAAAATTGTAAAGAATGTATGTAAATCATTTATGTAATGTTTAGCAGGAAAGATAGAACGAATTGGTGTTTAATTTTAAATAAGTAATATAAGTACCGAGGTGTATCAGTAAGAAAGGGAAAACCCTTGGTAAAAAGCTTAACAAAAATTTCAGATTCATTATAGGAGAGACTTCTTATTGAATTATCACTGTTAGATACTCCAATAAGAAGTGGGGCATGTGTAACGGAACTGAAATGATGGTGGGCTGACAGTAATTTGGAGCCGCGCGTCGGAAACGGGCGCGCTGGTGTGAGACTGCCCGGGAGTGCACCCTGATGCCATCTATTGGCGAAACTGGGAATTAGCGCTGGCTCTCAGACAATGTAGTCAAATGTATTCTTTTTCTTGGTAATTATAAGCTATTACTGTATGATTTAATGTTATAAAGCGCTAGTAGTAAATTATTATGACTGGTATGAACTCCAGGGTAATAAATATAAATATTCTTAAATACTAAATGATTTCGGTGAAAAGGTGGTAGGGGAACGCCCCCACTCTTGGTGATACGAGGGTAGCTAGAGGTAGCTGGAGACACAGGGACTGAACAATGGAATGGCCTGGGGAGTGTTGACGTGAGTGGTCGTGCGTAACTGTGCTCACGCAAAAGTGATTGTGCAGCAGCGAAGAGGCGAATATCGTCGCCGTTTGTGGAGTGGAACGCGACGAATGGTTGTCGAAGCCGTCTCTATGCCACTGGGGCTGAGTGTAAGAGTTCCTGCGCCCAGATTCTATGGCGGACGCGCAGTAGCTTATACGAGTGCTACAGCTCGTAGTTCCAGCCGCCATTAAGGGCACGAGGCGTGAAGAGGAAGAGCTGCGTTAGCCACATGCATATCACCACCAGCACCGACACGTCTACCCAAGGCAAGACTGCTTGAAATTGTTAAGTCGAACTTTGTATACATGTAAAAGGAGAATACCAGTTTTCTTTTGTGCAAGTGCAGAAGACAGGATATAGTAATGAGCAAAATTACGACGCATGTTGTTCCTTGTAAAGTGTAGTAACCTGAAACATAGTGTAGTGAAATCAGACTGAGGCCACCATCGCCTCTTTCATTTACAATTCTTTTGGTTGTAGAATACTTTAGCGTTTAAGAATGTAGAAAAGAGCAATGGTCACACCAGAATGAGTCGCCTATTTATAGTTACTTAAATTTTTCTGAATAACCTTTCAAGTAAAGTCACTTAACTAATTCTATAGCAATTGTCCAAGAGTAATATCCCAAAATCATTAAATAAGTTGAAGGGTAGAAGTTTGTTAACCTAAGTTGCTTAAATTGTCTTGGTGGTAACTACCAAGCCAACTCACAGAAATTGAGAGAGTATTTGCTTTGTAGAATCACCTAGAATGATCAGAAATAGTAATATTCAGAATTAAGTTTAAAATTCAACTCAAGCCGTTTCACTTTGAAACGAGCCAAAAAATTGATTTATTCTTTTGCTCCTTCAGAGCTGGCGACCGTAGTTATAAGTATTTTCAGGAGGATTCGACGGTAAGTCTGCTGCTCTCGTCGTGCTGATAGGATTACCCACTGCTGCTAGCAGTGGTGATTGGATACATAAGCTCACTACCAAGTTAAGTGGGTCAGGTAGGCAGTGTTACCGTGTGAACTGTAGGGCACTGTAGGCCGTGGATCGAACCCGTTCAATCATCACAGCTCTTTGGGAAATAGTCCGGTTAGGAGTGTACTAATCATTAGGTAAATACTGGCGAGTAACAGTCAAAAATGTATACGCAAGTGAATTTAGCAAGGTCCATGTAGCACCTAGTTAATGTGGTGTAATGGCGAGGGTAGGAGTGGAGTAAAAGTGAGCTGAGCTTGTGGCAGCTGTGCTGTCTTCAAAGATTAATAACGCCAGAATTCACTGCTAACTTTTACCATTAGGGCTGAGCTATTTACGGTTAAAATACGTAGCAGTAAGCGCAAAGGCGTGACAGCTACAAGTCCGTATTGGCTTTATACATACGGAAGTAGGAAGCGGGTCATTCTGTCAGTGGAGGGGTTAAAACAACGGAGTCACATGAGAACATACCCCATTTACTAATGGAAAGATTCGGCGGTTCGGTCCCAAACTGATATATAGAATGTCTTTTCCAAAGTTTGTACTAACATTGTCTGCATAGTAAGAAGACACATGATTTGCATCCAAATCGTGTTTTTCTCTCTTTAAAGGGTCGAAGTACTGGACGCAAACTGGAAACGTTTTTAGATCGCTTTTGTTGGATGCATTGGTTGCCAACCTAAAAAAATGTTTATCTTTCCTGGACACCTTAAAGCAAACACAAAACCCTTAACACTTTTAAGAGCAAGAACGTTCTTCACAATCACTTCTGATTTAGTTCATCTACATGTAAGTTTGGAAGCAACTGCAAAAACAATAAAAGTATGGGACAAGTTTGTTTCCACAGTCCAGACTTGAATAACTTTCTGCATGATCCACTAAACCAGGTTCATGTGGGATGCTTTTATCATACTCTTATTTGGAGTTTAAGTTAACAAAATAGCTCGATAGTTTATTTGAACTTCTAGAATTACACTTTCCGTTGATCTTATATCCTTTGTCACTGTGTATGTTGCCTCAGGTCAGTTTTTCCGTTGTGCGAAATACTAAAGTAATATTTTAATTCCTGCACAAAGTACAAAATGCATGACTCTTGTATGGTCCTTGCTTACTTGAGGTATATCTGGCGATGTTTGCCTTGCGATTTAAACTTTTTTTGTGGATTAGTCTTTGATGGATCTCCTTCACCTTCAAACATTTTTAACTTGAGACTAATTTTCTAGCTAAGAATAACGAATTAAGAACACACATCAAACCACACTTGAGTTAGACTGAAGATGCTAGAGAAAGCAATGTAAATTAGCAACATTGGTTGTTGCTACAATGTGGAAGCTCAGGCATCGCAAACATACACGAAATTCAATATAATCAAAGAACTTATAAGAAAGTCATTTTTCAAGAAGATGAGTTTATGATTACATTTTTGCCATAAAATGTAATTCATAATAAACTTAAATAGATAAACATATAATTATTCATTATGGGTAAAACATAAACAGGGGAAGAAAATTTGGGCGAAAAACGAAAGAATCAGTTAATAATTGAATGTCTGGCAGCACTCAGTCTTCGTGAGACCATCTGTTGACTTCTTTGGCACGATGTCAAGATGTGCATCCCTCGGGTTGTCACTGTACTTTGTTATACCTTCTGCTAACAGCTGATCTATGAGATGCTCCGATACAGGTTGAAGATGCTTCCCTACACAGTACGGCTTACTGGAAGCTGGCACATTACTCCTTGTTGTTATATGGTGCAGGGTAACTGGTGTTGCTGGTAAAGGAACCTTCATGTAAAATAAATCCATATGCCATAGTAGCCAAACTAACATTGTCTGCTGAATGCTGCCTCACAAGTGATGCTGCATGATGGTTTGCTTGAAACTCTTGCCATCATATAACCTATCAATATCTTCCTCATATAATTTCTCTAATGTGGTAATCATTAGCCCCTTCAACAGACGAATTATGTCTATGCTGAAGTTATCTAGGCTTACAGGAACCATAAATTCACCATTGATATTGCATGCTCTACGCTTCTCTACATGAAGCAATGCATTCTATCTAATTCTCCATTTTCCTTTAGTGGCTATGGCACATTAATGCTATCTGTGACAAATTAGTATCAATATAAACTCACGCTAACTTCCCCATACCTGCAAGTATTTTACCATGTGAACTAATCTTTAGTGTATGTTTTCACGATTTAGATGGCAACACCTTCACAAAGGGTGCACCTTGTGACATTGCCTTGCTTGCAGCTGTCTCCCTTATTGAAAACAAAGTCCCACTGAGTTCTACTGTATACTGTGAAAGGTCGATTTTGGAATGCTATTTGTCGAGAAAATCAAACATAAAACTTGATGGGTACCCTTAATCTTCGTATGGCAACATCACAGGCATCACCGTCTGCAGGGAACAGGGGGGATGTGCCTCATCATTCCCTCCCCCCAAATATTTTTGAAAAGATATTTAAGGTCTCTGAGCCTTAGCTGACAAAAAAATTACGCTGTTGGAAAGAATACATCCAAGCTAAACTGCTTACACATCATAAAAGCTCTTGTGCAGTAAGAGTTAATGGTGTTGTGTTTTAAAATTTATATTTAATGGCTGTAAAAAAAAATAAATGAAATCGTGTTTGCAATGAGGCTATTAATTTACATTTCCAGTTAAAACCAAGCAGATTCAGATTGAAAAATTATTCAGTTTGAAATAGTTTCCACAGTTGTTTAGGACATAGCTCATACTAGTCATACACACACTGTTCGTAAACTTAAATGTTAATATTATATAACTTCCATGTACTCAGTAATTACAGAATACGTTTTAATCCAGGATTAAATTGAAACGATTTAGGAGTTTTAAGTGCCATTGAAATATATGGTCTGAAGCATCCAGAATGCTCCAAAATGTGGCTTTAGGTCCTAGTTTTTTTCAACTTTTTTCAAGGGGCCTCCTGTTTAAACCCATTTGTGATCAGTATTCTGTCAATGGAGTCCTAATCCCCCTCCCTGCTCCCACCAATAATTTAGTGCTGGTGACGACTGTGGATAACTCTTCCATATCACTCCTAGAAATGCATAGTTCCGATACCGAAACTGAACAATAACGTACCCAACGACTCTACATTGTTATCACCCACTCCACGCAATTTATGTTATCACCCACTCCACGCAATTTATAACGTGGGGGGCCACAGTCTCCTCCTGACTGTGAGGTCCAGACTGACGACTGTCACAAGAGCATCTGCGTCCACCAAAAATTTATGCTCCTTGCCTTTTACACAGCCTGACAAGCACAATTCCATCTGTGCTTCTATTTGTGCAAAGTTATGTCCTATTGGGACTGACAGTATAAGTACTTCTGTTTGCATTTAACGGCTGCTTCTGTTGTTGTGGCTTTCCCTTCCTATGCTTCCCAAAATCCCATACTCGCTGACCAATTTGTTCAGGTTGCTGACACTGCTTCCATATATGACTTCTCCGTCTGCATCTACTTCCACAGAAGAAAAACGTTGGTTCATACCCGTTTTATTCACGATGTCGACCTCAGTTCCCTAGGATTTTGTATCCTTACCTTGTGTGACATCTCTGTGGCGATATCGCGTAGAAAAACGTCGGCTTTTTCCAAAAAAAAAAAAAAACATTTTGCTGTTCTGCTTTTGATAACATTGTCGTAACCTATCAGCTGACTGCTGGAATGTCCCTGCCTTACCGAGAATTTGGTTGTACAATACTTAAGTCTTTGCTTGGCCTCCCAATGGTAAATTAGCCACATGGAGAGTAGTCTCATTCGACTAACCATATACTGCGGCTTTAGCCGTAACATCGTCAATGAATGCAGGTACGTCCTCTGCTGACTTGCCAGAAAAAGGTAATTTGGAAATTTGTGGTACGTTCTTATGGGACAAAACTGCTGGGGTCATCGGTCCCTAAGGTTACACACTACTTAATCTAACTTACAATACGGACAACACACACACCCATACCTGAGGAAGGACTCGAACCTCCGACGGGGGAAGCCGCGCGAACTGTGACAAGACGCCTAGACTGCACGGCTACCCCGCACGGCCTCCAGAAAAAGGTGCTATGGACGTTGCTGCCAGAGGATCAAAATATGAAAGGGAGGATACACACACTGCTCTTTTGCTTCCTCAGGCCCTAATTGTAACTGCTGAACCACAGGTTTTAAAACTTGTACTTGCCTACGTAACTCCTCCTTTTCCTGCTGTTACTGGGAAGTTAACACAGAGAATACTTGTACTTGCCCCATCAAAGTGGCAAAAGTCTCACTCGCAGTAGCAGAACGTGTGTCCGGCATTTGGCGTACTTTATTACTGCGGTTTACAACAACAACAACAACAAAAAAATAGACAACTGTGCCTCCAACACGTAAATAATTATTACACACAAATCTTTTCGGTATATCATCATTCAACGAGAGTCAGAACAGTCTTGTACGACATGCCCATATCGCCGACAGGTACTACGCATGAATGGCACAGCCTTGGTACATGGCAACTCATGCTCTGTCAGGTTACAAAACTTTGCATTGTAGTGCTATTTGAGGCGTCTTGTCACGGTCTGTGCGGCTGCCCCCGTCGGAGGTTCGAGTCCACCCCCAGGCATGTGTGTGTGTGTTGTCCATAGCGTAAGTTAGTTTAAGTTAGATTAAGTAGTGTTTAAGCTTAGGGACCGATGACCTAAACAGTTTGGTCCCATAAGATCTTACCACCGATTTACAGTTTTTTTTTGTAGTGGTATTAATTAAGTTTCCCTAACATTCCCTCTAAACAGTGATAAAACACAGGCTATTGTGGTTCAAAAATTGACACCGTAAGGACGAAACTGATGTTTGACAATTGACATGGCTCAAAAGAAAAACACAAATACATGCAAAAGACCTTCAGCAAAGAAAAAGTTCGCTGACCACAGCAAATTGTGCTGGCACTGCTAGACAGCACTTTAAACGCAGCTTTACTGCCACTAAAGCCTTGAGGTGACAACCAAATCTGACACCAATGTTGCTGTGTAAGGATATCAAAAGACCACTTCCTGACACCAATGTTATGACGTGCACGCTGGGGTCTGTTATGATCAGGATGTCGAGTGTAGGTCCAGTGTGTAACTGGAGGCGGCACTGATACAACAGAATCCGCAATAAAATTTATTTATATGCAGAGTTGTCAAAGGTGTAAGTGTCTTCAGAGCTGTAGTCAGCAGCTGGGCAAAAACGCACAGCTGGCCGCTGTGGCCGAGCTGTTCTAGGCGTTTTACTCCGGAACCGTTCTGCTGCTGCGGTCGCAGGTTAGAATCCTGCCTCAGGCATGGATGTGTGTGATGTTCTTAGGTTAGTTAGGTTTATGTAGTTCTAAGTCTAGGGGACTGATGACCTCAGATGTTAAGTCTCATAGTGCTTAGAGCCATTTGAACCATTTTTTGAAAACTCACATACCATGAAGGAGTGCTGATGCCTCATCAGCGAGTCGTGACATTGCTGCCTCAGGTCAGTGCCATGGCCGGTTGCTGTGCTGCCAATGGTGGCAAGATGAGGAAGGCGCTACGCACCCAAAACGTCTGGGGTGACCTAGTACACCTCCCACTTTAGGGCCCTCGACGGCGGCCCCTCATGAACTTAGGTGGAGACTGCTGGCTATGGTCCAGCATGGCAGTTGTCGTGAAGACTAGGTCCTGGTCAACAACCATAGACAGAACAAGACTGCAGCAGATGCTCATGAGTCGGCCAAGAGGCTGCACAGATGTGCTTCGTCTTGCTGGTGCGATGACGGCAGCTTGCAGGTCATCCACGATGACCCAGCAGTGGAGGAGACTGGCCCCTCACCAGTATTCTCATCTGAGATGACTCAGTAGGCAGCAGCAGCAGACCATGGCTGTGGTGTGCATCAGGTTAGTTGCCTCTCAGTGTTAAACTCAGCAAGTAATTAGCAGGCTGGCCATCATCGATCAGCTTGCGGTTTCACTGAAACTAAGTAGACTGTCATTCTCTCTGGTTGTAGTGGCATGGAAAGAGTAGCAGCACAACAGAATGTGCTCTTGAGCTCCAAATGTCTATCTATTTAAAGTAAAGAGTTCGCGCCTATGATGTGGTGGCTCTAAGTGTATGAGCGCATTTGTCCTAATTTATGGAAGCCATCAGTTGTCCTTGCCTCGCCGAGGTAATTCGGTAATAATTCTGGGTCGTCAATCTCGTTTCTTTTCTGTCTACGTTTGATTTTGTAGGTGCGCATGGGCGGTGAGCTCAGTGTTACTTTATAATGCCTTGTTAAGTAGCACAGCAACACTTGCGTTTCTGTCGACCTTGTTCTGTGGTCTGTTTCATTGGCGGTATGTCTTGTGGACTTACTGACTGACACGTCAGCCCAACGCTAGCCTACTCTGTTCTGAGCTCGACTGGAAGAACTCTAACAAAATTTTAAGCCAACACAATGAAATTATTCTGCTGCTCAACAGTATAAGCTCACGCTCTGGCTCTCACATGTTCACTGAAATTGTACCTTCGTTGAAGATCATTGTGTTACCTCCTCCTACGCAAATGGACGCATTGATCCATTCCTCACAATTCTCGATTTCGGTAGTGGAATGCCGTTACAATCATCTGCACCACTTAAAACTTCATCTTCATCTTCCTTTAATAATATCATATGTTACTTATATGTGCTGGTACGACACAAAATTCCCGTCTAACACCTAATACAGTATCCGAAAATTCATTACAAACTTTTTCCACTGAATTACCACTCACATTACCACTCATGACATTACCACTCACTTTTCCCCAAGATCGGATCTACCTCTGTCTCTGGTTTACCTTTTTTCCTATGACTTTTCCTTCCTACTTTAGATTTATTCTCTTCCCTCTAACAACGAATATCTTCCTGCAGGAAAAAGGCTGACGTCCCAACTAACGTACTGTCCATTCTACATCCACTCATAATTCATATTTCCATCCAGAGCCATCGGTTCACTTAGATCAGCAGAGATAGATGTACAAATTCGTTCCTTCGAAATATCTATAACAGTGGCAGCAACCTCCTCATACGCAACTTCTTCATATAAAACATCATTTTCGGCTACCTTTATCAATAAACCATTCACTTCAGCCGATACTTTTCAAAATTTATCTCCAGCTGATGAGACCAGTGTTATACCACCTTCACAGATTTCTTGGCCTAAGGTACTTCCATCTAGCTTACTAACTAAACAGACCACATTGGAATTCTGCATACTTTCCATCTCCACCAAGTTCAGATTCGCCTCTGTCTCTCTTCCAGATGCAAAATTTTCTATCAGATTTACGCTTATTTTAATTCTCTCTTTCTTTGAATAAAACGACTTGTCTACCACCACAGCATCATCCTATACTATATCATTAGCTTTCAGCACTCTGTCTTTATCCACACTTTTAATCATCCTGCTCTCCCTTACTTGAGCCCTGTGTGCCGATTCTTCATATACTCACAAGTTAGTTACCGGTAACGTAAATCTCCAATTCCTACCACAATTTCGAAATTCACCATGGTGATTGTTATTCCACTGATAAAAGTTATTGTAATTATTTCTATGGAAATTAATGTTCTGCCTGTGTTCATGATTACTGGTAACTTAAATCTGCAATTCCTATCACAATTTCGAAATTCACTACAATGGTTTTTATTCTGCTGCTAAAATTTATCGTAATTATTTCTGTGGAAATCAATGTTCTGCCTTTGTTCATGGTAATTGTAATGATTCTCTTTGAGATTCCTATTTCTTTGTCGATTATTAAATTTTGCGGCATGAATTCCAGAGCCTTTTCCAACATCTCAGTGTACTCTAGAAATTCTTCTGTTGAATGGGTTGCACTGTGTACCAAATCCCGCTGTAGAAATTCGTGTAACCGTGTTTTGAGAGCCGTAATTTCTGTTAATATGCTTGATGGCCAGTTTATTTATGTTAATTTGTCCAGTACCCGCTTTCAAATACTGCCGCTCCTCTAAGTCGGTCCCCCTAAGAATTCATTCTCATGTCAGCGTTTACTTTGCTTCACACCAGAATTTGTTCAAAAAACAATTTTCAAACACCCTGCAACTGACGAATGAATCACTAATAAAATTCGCCCAGGACTGTGCTTCACCTTCCAGATACATATTTAATTTTAGTTTCATGAGACATTCCTGGCATCACACTATCCCTACAAGCTTCGAGAACATTTATGGGGTAATATTGTACATCATTTACAAAGCATCTAGGTTCACACTATGGTACGTTAATTAGCGTAGTGCCCTGCCCTGTTGTTAAAGCATTTATCTTTTCGTGCACTCTTTTAATTTACTGCTTGTGCTGTACTACTTCATCCCAAACTCCTAGCTGAAAACTCTGTTTACTCTGGATAACGTCACTCTCTCATTCTACAATTTACCCTGATAAAATTTTGAATGTTTTGGTAGTATCTTCCTAAGCCATATTTTGCCTCCATACACAGTTCTTTACCTTGCCATTCAGCTCATCCCATACACTTTTAATCCCTTCTCCTAATTACCTTAGAGAGTGTCAACATGGATATTGCTTTGTGATAGTAAATAAAATTGGCAACTTAATGTTCTTAAGTGTGATGGAGGGAAATTCGCAATTAGTAGCTTATTGTGTAAGACCTGTAAATTTCCCTCCACTGAAGCAAGATTGAGAGTGTGGTGACAGATATGTGTGGTCGCAGCACTATGAATATGGGGCAGCTCAAGAACCACATCGCCCCACCCCCTGCTGGGCTGCTAGTTCACAATATGTTGTGGCCACAAGCTGGTCGGTTTCCAATGTCTGCGAGACAACACGGACCTTGAAAGTTATAGAAGGGCGACAGCAGGTCCCCTGAGCATTATTGGTGTGACGAATCTGTATTTCCTGTCGGCAGTTGCAAATACGTGCCAACGACATTGCACCGTCTTCAGTGTGGGAAAGCTCCAGAATCTAACCGTCCAAATGATGTCAGCCAATCAGAAGGGTCATGTACACAGGTGCTGTAGCGTGAATATCTGAACCAATGAGCAACAACACAGCAAAAGCAGTGTACCATCCTCTGGCCAGTTAATGGGCATACTGAAAGCGATAGTGGAGAAGTTTTATCAAGCTTCCCCTGCGTTTCAGCGTGTTGAGATGAATTCTTGGTCGTTATTGTGGCGACAGTTTTTCTGGGCGCAGAGAGGAACGCTGGTTAGTCAGAGACTGTGCAGAGACGCGAGGCCGAGAGGCCACATCGAGAGACAGGCGCCTGGTGGCAGCCTGGCGCAGTTTTTGCTGAATCGATCGAGTATGTTTCGCTTTTTAGCGCTAGCCCTGCTTTTGCCCCGAGCCCCTCATAATTTGCGAGGTCAATTCCGCAACTTGCGTTGTTTTTTCAGTGTTTTTACTTATTTGGATCTCGGATCCAGTTTTAACTTGAGTTTGTAAACTGCACAGATTTTTGGAAAGCCTGCCGCGGTTCCATAGCAATCTTTTGTTCAATTAGAGATATCCACCAGTTGTTAGTAGGATCTCTGTTCCAAGTGACCTTCGACCAGGCAATTACTTATTGTACTTTTGAGCACAAAAGCGTGCATTTCATTGTGGAATATAATTTGTTAGATTTTTCGGAAGTACTGTTTTTTCATTGAGCTTCATGTAAACAATCGTATTTGTGTCAGTTACGAGAAAATATTCATCTTAATTGTGAAATGATGTAGAGAAGCCAGCCATTGTGGCCATGCGGTTCTAGGCGCTTCAGTCTGGACCCGCGCGACCGCTGCGGTCGCAGGTTCGAATCCTGCCTGGGACATGGATGTGTGTGATGTCCTTAGGTTAGCTGGGTTTAAGTAGTTCTAAGTTCTAGGGGACTGATGACCTCAGATGTTAAGTCCCATAGTGCTCAGAACCATTTGAACCATTTTTTTTTATTTAGAGAAAAAAATTCAGTGTTTAAAAGAACTGATATCTCTTCTCCTTTTTTATTGTCCTACAACAGTTCAGGTCAGGCGACTCTCATTAAAAAATAAATATGACCTATTTCTTCTGCATAACTGAATTGCTCTCTCACTGTGACAGAGTTCCGTTGCAATTCAGGTGCCCCTCCACAGATTGATAAATGTGTCTGGTAAGAAATTTAATCAATTTGTATGATAAATGACTGCTGAGAATTGTTCTCATCTGCATTCAGTACAGTTTTCCAATCACAGAGCTTTTTCAGTTACTGCGATTAGCAATTTTATGGGTTAAGGCAATAAATGGCTTGCACTAATTTGCATATCGTTTGTGTGATAAGCATGTATGAGGGGCGGTCGAAAAGTTTCTAAGTCGAGATAGTTACCGTAATGTCTCTCACAAACAGCGCCACCTACTTTTATGGTGACCCTTTGTGGGTATGTATGTCTAATTTCGCGGCTCCAGCTTCGTTAGTTTTGCCGCTAGGATGCTCTGTATACCGTAGTTTAAACAAGATGGCGAATATCGAAAGAATATTCGCCCGAACTGTGATTGAATATCTTCTTTCAAAGGGAATGACGCCCAAGGAAATTGCGGAGGACATGCGGAATACATTTGAGGACAGTGCCCCGTCTTATGCAAGACTGAAAAACTGGTTGTCCGACTTCAAACGCGGAAGAACGAGAGTGGTAGATGCACAAAGGAGCAGAAGGCCTGTCACCGTTGCCACTGATGGAACAGTGACTCCAATTCACAATACGATTTTGTAGGTTCGTCGAACAACGTTGCAACACATTGAAACCACATTTGGAATCTCCCATGGGCGTGCCCATGACATTGTTGTGAATATTTTGGGAATGCAGAAAGTTTCATCTCGGTGGGTCCAGAAAGACTTGAATGCAGATCAGAGACGGGAGCGTGTGCAGTGTCGTGAAGAAATCGTCCGCCAATTTGAAGCAGGTGAAAATGGATTTCTTGCAATGTGTGTCACAATGGATGAAACGTTGGTTCACCACTTTGATCCTGAGACAAAACCACAGTCACAACAATGGAAATATCCTTCATCCCCAACCCCTGATGACATCGATCTTCTGGGATGTAGAAGGGATAATTATGGTGGATTACTTACAAATGGGCATAACTATCAATGCATCATACTATTCCACCCTCCTGCACCGTTTGAGAGAAAAGATAAGGGAAAAAGGATGCGGAAAATTGGCGTGTGGATTCCTTTTGAACCAGGACAACACACTGGTGCGAAAAGCCCTCGCAACAAGGGAATCTCTGCGTGACTGCAGGCTCGAATTGTTATGTCATCCGCCATATTCCCCAGATTTGGCTCCATCAGACTTTTTTCTCTTCCCAAACCTAAAATAAAGATCTCAAAGAGCGACGATTTGACAGTGATGATTCAGTGATTAATACTGTGAATGCTTGATTGGACTCGAAATCGAAGACCTTTTATTTGAATGGTTTTCAGAAGTTATCTGAGCGTGCTGGCAAGTGTATTAGTGCACACGGGTATTAAATTGAAAAACAAATTGGTATTATGATATTTCTGTCATTCTTTCTTTGTTAGGTTAGGAACTCTTCGACCAGGCAGATAGCACTCTCCACTTCCAAGCCCCAGGACGTCACTCTTACAGCAAAGATCCCTACAAGTTGCACATTTCATGTCTACCTTGATCCAGGATTCTTAACTATGGAATAGTACGACAAACACAGTTAGAAACGGCGCAGTGAAACGCAATTTAGTGTACACATATTGCTGTATCGCCCATTTTGCGTTCACTGATTCGCTCTCTTGCATACTTCTTTTGGCAGCAGCAGCTTTCTAGCGAGGAATATTAATGTCTTTTTTTTAATTTGTTTTTTTTTTGTTCACTTAATGATGTTGAGTGTGAAGACAGATAAAACTGTGTGTAAAGATATTTTAAGTGTACAGGGAGTTTATTTGTTTATCACCTTTCTTGTGGTGTATGTTCATCGAACAACATTTTAGATTTGCATCGTTTTAGATTATGGCAAAAGCAAATCATACTACACTGCTGGCCACCATAAATTCAACACCAAGAAAGACAAGAGGTAGCACAACAAAATTTATTTTGTAGATAACATGTTGACCAAGTATCAAATGATTACGTTTACAGACGTCTGTGACATGTGGATCCTGCCAGAATCAGTAGCCAGAGTAGCCGCCATTGTTGGAGATCACCGCTGCCACACGTCTCGGCATTGAGTCAAAGAGACGTTGGATGTGTTCCTGGGGTACAGCAGCCCAAGCAGCTTTCACACGTTGCCAAAGATCATCTGGTGTGGCAGCTGGGGATGTAATCTGGGTCACTCGTTGAGCAACCATGGACCACATGTTTTCTATCGGCGAAAGATCCGGAGAGCGAGCCGGCCAGGGAAGCAAGTCAATCTGGTTATTGGCGAAGAACCTTTGGACAATGCGTGCCACGTGTGGTCGCGCATTATCCTGTTGAAATATGGCTGTGGCCGAGCCCTGAAGGTAAGGAAGGACAACTGGCTCCAGCACCTCGGATATGTAGCGCCGGCTATTTAAAGTACCGGCAATGCGTACTAGAGGCGTGCGAAAGTAATATCCAATACCGCCCCATACCATAATACCCGGTGCGAGACCAGTGTGGCGGTGCATAATGCAGCTGTCCAGCATCCTCTCTCCACGGTGTCTCCACACTCGAATCCGACCATCGTGGTGCTGCAGACAGAAGCGTGCCTCGTCAGTAAAGACAACGTCATTCCATTCTGCCGTCCACATCCGTCTGTCATCACACCATTGGCGACGGAGACGTCTGTGGTCCTGCGTCAATGGTAGACGAAGCAATGGACGTCTTGCGGACAGACCACTCTGCTGTAAACGGCGTCGAATGGTACGCGCAGACACTGGATGATGCGTTACAGACGCAATGTGCTGTGCTATGGTTCGGGATGTCACTGAGCGATCCGTCACTGCCATGCGCACAATTTGCCTATCAGCACGTGCAGTGGTGCACCGAGGTGAATGCGATCGACCACGTCGGTTCGTCGTACCCTCCTGCATCCAACGGTCACATATCCGCATTACAGTTGTTTGGTTTCGTCCAACACGACTAGCGATTTCTCTGTATGATAATCCATAATCTCGGTAAGCCACTATCCTTCCTCTGTCGAACTCGGATACTTGATCAAACGATGTTCGCTGTTGTCTACGAGGCATAACTGATCGTCTTATGAAACAACCACAAGGTAAACACACGTGCCGAACGTACACTCGTCGAAATCGCCAAGCCTTAAATGGCGCTATGAGGTGGCGCCACAGGCGCGCGTGATGTGCGTCTGCGCTGAAATTCTAATCAGTTGCATATCTCATCGCTGCAAACCCATGGTGTAAATTTCACTTGATTCGGATGCTTCCTTCAGGGTGTTGCATTTACGGTGGCCAGCAGTGTATTTCGAGAGAGCTAGAAAAATTATGTGAGACAAAAGTCCAGTAGAGACGGAATAAGTTATTGAAGAACTTCCCAATGGGGAGACAGTAGCAACAGTTATCGTGCCTGAAACCCAGAGAAGTGAACAAGTTTATGAGCGGAGTGGAAGTGGCCAGGTTGACGAAAGCAAAACGAACAGTGCACCGGCCACTTCGATTTCTGGATCTACGGGAGACATGCCACTATGGGCTAAACAATGGCTAAAGAGAATGGAGGAAAGCGAAAGCTGATGCAAAGAGGGCATAAACGAAGAAAGAACGAGAGCAGTTTTGGGAGAAGATGGCCGATCAAGAAAGGAAAAACGAATCTCGTTCTACATTGTCAAAGAGCAAACAGAGAACCGCTCGAAATGAGTAAAAAGCGGTACAGATAGACTACTCCACTCCCAAGGAAAAGAGGTGCAGACGACAGCAGGCAATAACGAGAATCTTGCACAAGGAGTGCAAAATCTGGAGAGAGGACCAGCTTTAGAAAGTACAGAGCTGGTGCAGTTACTTGTAACTGAGGAGGTAGTTTCAGTGAAAAGCGATTTTGAAAATTTTAAAAGAGGAATCAAGCGACCGAATGTGACGGAGCCGCTTTTAAAAGTATCTGAAAATGTGAATATTGTGCGTGAGAACCTTCAATCGGATGGCGTAGCTCTGTTTGGTACAGAAGGGAGGCTCTATTAGAGAAGCGGATATGGCTTCAGGGGTCTGTGTCTATATACGAGAAGTAATTTGATAAAATCTTTACAGAAAATTTTGACATACACTGTAGGCAGGGGTCTACGTTTCCAAACTTGGATGGTCCAATTTAAAAGTAGCTTAACACACTCCTGGTCTATCCGAGGACAACTAAAATTTATTAGTAGTCACTTGAGTGGTGAAGCTGCTGGAGTTGCCAGTAATACAAAACTGCGCAACGATTGTGAATGAAGTCATATTGGTCTGCGGCGTAACAGAACGGGGTACACTTGAGCATTACTAGAGCTCGAATGTTTCCAGTTGCACATAATTCGTGAAAAGAATCGATGTCTGGCTCATCCGCAAACAGCGGCGAACAGATCCAGTTATAATTAAACTCGAGGCCAACAGTGCTAGAACAAACGCTCCTTGGTGTCCAAAAGAACGACGTGGAAACTTTAAGATTAATGCGGGCTGACCTAGCTGTTTTAGAGCATGAGAAGAAGAAAGAGCGTGTTACCTACGACACGCTCCAGTACCGAAGTAGGAGTACCGACCGTATGAACACGAATGTAGAGGAATGTAGTAAAAGCAAAAGAAGCTATGCTTCAAAGCCAAAATGGCGTAGCAAAAAGCCATGACAGTCTGAGGAAGAGACGCCTGAAAACCATGAACGTCGCCGCCGGCGAGGTAGCGAGAAAACGGAGCTGTTGTAATGATAAAATTATGGGGTTCATCTCCACGCTGCAGCCGCTATTCTGATTTGCTAACGGAGTAGATAACTACGGTAGACAAGGGCCGGGCTTGCATTTGAAATATATTGAAATATGGTGGATGTCTGAAATGACTTGTTGGCAGAGATGGATAATGCCAAAGATACAGTGAATCCAATCACAGAAATAAATGTTTACTTTAGTATGACCTGTATGTAATGTTTCTCTTAACCATAGGTTAAGATATGCATTTAGTCAGTGGCGGCTTGTGAGTATGCATTCTGGGTGTTCACAAATTCAGATAAATTTGAGAGTGTGAAATTAACGGCATCTGCTATATAACACTTACGTTTCTCAGTGGATTTATACAACTACAGGCACTGCCAATAATAATAATAATAACAATAACGATAACAACAGTAATAATAATATTAATAATATGCCTAACTTATCTGACAAAAGAAAGTTTTTGTTGAATTTTGTTGTTTTTTACATAATTAAGTGCAGTTTAGGACAAGTTCAAAATAATGTGTAAGTGTTCGCAACTCTCCATTTCTCATTTTGTGTAAGTGGGAGTTTTCATGCTTTTCAATTTTTTCAGACGAATGTACACGATCCCTAACATATGTATTAGTCCACGAATTTACTTCCAGGCTGAAAATCAGATATTCTTACACTGCACACATACCCACCAACTTCTGATAGTTGTACACTTCCTGATTAAATGTTTGGTTGGAGTTACGCTCATTTGATTTCGCCACTCTCTCTATCAATGGATCTGGTCTTGGAGCCCATAGTTCCTTTGCAGCTGACTTTCTCTGGTAATTTACTTTTCTGTTCCCAGAATGAGATTTTCACTCTGCAGCAGAGTGTGCGCTAAAGTGCGCGTCATTTATGTTGGCGGCCGAGTTTAGGTTCGTTCTGCGCATCTGACGTCACAAAACACAGTCAGCCAATGAACAGAAAACGATGTTGCCAGCTCTCGATTGCAGTGCAGAGTACGGACGAGTGTCGTCAGTTTTAGAAACGTTCAGTCATAAATAAAGCAATAGAACAAAAGCAATGTCTTGATGGCAGATTTTCTTTTATAGAATGTTTGAAAAAAAGCATTCTTTATACAAATTGCTTCATATTCTATTAATTAATTAAACCAAACAAGCAATAAGACTCTTAATTCAGGCGATAGCAAGGAAAGGTGTTTGTATCAATCTCACGAACCGCTTTTTAGCAATAAAGAACAGCGGTAATTGTTTATTTCCTATTGTACTTCGACGAAGCATGAGTAATTCATAATCATACCAACAGTGTTTGTCAGTATTTTGCGTGACGTGTTAGGATCCTCATGGAGTTTTGATGTCAGACGAGTTGCATTAGCGTAACGGTTAAGGTATCGCCCACATGGTAGACCCGGTTGGCCTCTGTAATAAAAAACTGAGTGGAAGAATCAACCACAGAACTTGAACAGGATGTCTTGCGACGTCCGCAACGACCAAACACAACGATCAATAACGAAAAAAATGCAAAAAAAAAGGTGTTGGGCGGCTATGTGAAAGGTTATGAGTTCAAACCTTGTGTGGTGCTTAATATTTTCTTTATCTAAAAACAATATTGAAGCGCCTTACTTCACGAATTTTATTTGTTTGAATGCAATTTTTTGAAATTTGTAGTGCTTTGTCTCTTCAGTATCCCTTTCGCTGCTGCAGACACGTGCTCCCCACATTCCGCGCTGTGCGCGATTTTGTCATCACTGCACTGCTCGCCTGTGCAGACACATGGTGTTCCCACTGCTTTGACACACTTATCATTCGATTTCACAAAAACTGTTTTGCCCAAAAATTTAATTTTTGCACGTCTTCTTGACTGATACCTTCCCCCCATAAATGACTTAATTTTGTTTCGATGTTCAGCGCAGTTATTGTGCAGCATTAAATGTAGTAAACCATTGCACGAAATTTAGAAGAGTTTGCAGGTGAAAGTCCATACCGTTTACTTTCCGTATGGTCGATTTTAGTTGCCACAATGTTGAGAATGAAATGTGGACAAGATACCTAAATTTCATATAAAATTTACTGTATAACAATATCTCATTTAATTTAAGTACCACATAGGTGTCGTATGTAATATTGAGAAATATTCCGTCTTTTGCGACTGTAATAAAAGTTTTATTTACACCAGGCACGTTTGGCTTTATTTTAGAGCACTTCAATCAATGAAAGGTATGGCACATACACAATGGTACTCATGTTCTCTTTCTTGTTATTGTTCCACAGTCGCAGTTTTACCAATGGTATTGAAATATATTCCTCTTCTGCAACTGTAATAAGTGACTTGTTTAGACCAGACGCTGTTCTCTCTTTTGAAAAATCATCAGTGGACAGTATTTTGTCTCCTCCATTGCCAAGTCACCTTTCGTGATTTTGTGCTGTGGTAACACAATATTCAACGTTTGTGTTGGCTGATCAGTGTTTTAGCAAATAAATGATGTTTGTGTGTGCCACACACAAAAATTATATTTGACATAGCTCAGAGCACTTCACTGATAGACGGTATGTTCAAGTCCTAATGTTTTTGTAAGTCCACAGATTTGGTTAATGTATTTTGTCTACTTCCTTTTGGTTGATTGAAGTGCTTTAAAATAAAGCTAAACATGCCTAGTGTAAATAAAACTTTTGTTACAGTCGCGAAAGATGGAATATTTCTCAATATTACATACGACACCTATGTGGTACTTAAATTAAATGAGATATTGTTATACAGTAAATTTTATATGAAATTTAGGTATCTTGTCCACATTTCATTCTCAACATTGTGGCAACTAAAATCGACCATATGGAAAGTATACTCTATGGACTTTTACCTCTGCAAACTCTTCAAAATTTCGTGCAATGGTTTACTATATTTAATGCTGCATAATAACTGCGTTGAACATCGAAACAAAATTAAGTCATTTGTGGGGGGAAGGTATCAGTCAAGAAGATGTGTAAAAATCTATTTTTTGGGCCAAATAGTTTTTGTGAAATCGAATGATAAGTGTGTCAAAGCAGTCAGAACACCATGTGTCTGCACAGGCGAGCAGTGCAGTGACAAAATCGCGCACAGTGTGGAATGCAGGGAGCACGTCTGTGTAGCAGCGACAGAGTTAATGCGGCTATAGTGGCTTTCCTTCATAAACTGTGCGCTACACGCTAAACGTAAGTTTGCGAACTATGCTATACTATGGCGCTGCTATACTATGGCGCTGCTTCTCTTGGCGCGTGCGCCGTGTGCAACTGGCAACACAGCAATCTCCCGCATCTGGGCGGGCATGCGCGAGCCGCCAAGATAAAAGAATTGAACTATAGTATTAAACTACCTGGTACATCAAAACTGTGTAAGTAGAATCATTTTGTAGCTTCGAGCTCACTAGCTCAATATTAAAATAAATTCTGTATTTTATAAGTAACTTGACAGATTTTTAAAAATTCAGTATATTTAATTAACTTAACTGATTTTAAAACGTTAACTAAATACCTAATTTCTACAATAAGTCAATTAATTATAATAACCCACTGATTTATAACTTCATTAGTTAATTTACAACATGATTTAAACACAATAACACATATTATTTAACAAAAGTCAGTTATTTTTAAAAAATTTACACTGTGAACGTAAGTAAATAAATAAAATAAATTAGTTAACAAAAGTAGACTATTTTTAAAACATCACATTGTGAACATAAGTAAATTAATTAAAATGTATTAGTTAACAATGTACATTATTTTAAAAAAGCACATTGTGAACGTAAGTTAGCAACTAAATGTGTTAGTTAACAACAGTACATTATTTTAAAAATTTTTCATTGTAAACTCTATATCATAAAATTCAATATTTCTATTTTTAAGTTTCTTCATTCCTTTATATTTCAATTTTATTTGTCCTTTTTTAAATTATTTCATAATCAAATCACCAATTAATTTAGGAAATCTTTTTGGTAAAATAACTTTATAATCATTATTGAGTTCTAGACAATGTTGTTCTCGATATCTACTATAAAAATATTCACAGTTCATAATATCATACAAAACATTTATCTCTAGCTCATTTACTTTTTTAATAACTTCAGAAATACTTAAATTGTTGGGCTTCTCGATTAAAATAGTTTCCATTTATATAGACAAATTTTTATTAGTTTTTACAAAAATAAATTTGTACTTCGTATTCAAAATATTTATAAAAAATTGTAATTTTGAACTTATAGCTAAATGATTCATTGAAAATAATTTTTTTATTCTTTATAAATCTAATAAAAATTATTTCTTATAAATGGGGAATCTAAACGAAGTGCAAACTAAACTAAAAGATACTTATGAACTAATTGAGCTGTTTGTAAAAGATAGTGATTGTCCTACTTGTTTAAGTAATGAAAATAATAATCAATTTGTTAAAACAAACTCCAATCACATTTTTCAGAAAAAATGTATTAATGGATGTGAAAAGACAATTGTCCACTTTGTAAAATGATTATTAAAAATAAAATATCAGAAACCGTTAAAATAAATAATATGTTTGATTTGTTTGATGCTCAAGATGAAGCAGCATTCTTTGGAACTATTGATCATTGAAGTTTTTTAATTATATTTTCAATTCTTTCTAAATTGTAAATATTATAAAAAATTTGCTTTTTCAAATATCTAAAAAAATTTTATGTGAAAATGGAGCACGTTCGACAAGATTCTTCTGTGAAATTTAAATTTTGTAAATATTGTAATGCAGAAAAAACAATTGATAATTTTACTTTACAGAAAAACACAATAAATGGTTATAGAACTTTATGTAGATCATGTATAAATAAATATCATCTAAAAAATTACAATAAAAATAGAATTCCTTGTGTATGTGGAAAAAATGTCGATAAATGTTATTTTAAGGAACATTGACGACGAAATCGAAATAAAGAACATTAAAAATATAATTAAAAATGAAGAATGAACAAAAATCTACACCTAGAATGAATAACGAAGAAGTTGTAACTGAAGAAACATCTACATCTACAAAGAAATGAAAAGTTGTCAACCAATTAAAGATTTAAATTGTTTCTCTATAAACCCTTCACATAAAGATAACCATAATAAAAATGTAAGAAATGTACTTTAGAATATATTAAGATTAAGAAAGCTTTAACTTTATGATTATCATTTATTAAATAATAATCCTTTATGATTAATTAAAAAATAATTAAAACTTATTCATTCTTAAACTAAATAGTAAACTAATTGATTGTTATACTAAATAGTAAATTAATTCTTTTAAAATATAAGTTTTTCAAAAACTAATTGATTGTTAACTAAATAATAAACTAATACTCTTTTTGATTAATTATCTATTAAATAATAATCCTTATCCTTCTGTTAGTAATAATATTGTTAAAAAACATTTTTTACAAATCTATTTAATTTCTTTGTAATAAATAAAAGAGCAAAATGGGTACATATATTGCTACTGAACTACAACAACAACAATTTACTGTTGCAACTCTTCGTAAATTTTGTAAAGTAAATAATTTTCGAGGATGTTCAAATTTAAGAAAAGCCTATTTAATTAAATTTATTGTTAGAAATCGTTCTATTATTGTTAGATATAATACACCTGAAGTAAATGAAAATCGTACAAATATTGTTAGAAATAATACACCTGGCAGAAGAGAAAATAATACACATATTGTTAGAAATTACACATCTGATGTAAGTGATAATTTTTGGAAATAGTTACCAAATATTGTTGGAAATTAGACACCTGAAGGAAGTGAAAATGATACAAATAATGTTATATATACATCTGAAGTAAGTGATAATTTTTGGAAACAGTTACCAAATACTGTTAGAAATTATACATATCAAGTATGTGAAAATAATACAAATATTGTTAGAAATTATACATCTGAAGTATGTGATAATTTTTGGAAACAGTTACCAAATATTGTTAGAAATTATACACCCGAAGTAAGGGAAAAAAATACAAATATTGTTAGAAATTATACACCTGAAGTAAGTGAAGATCTTTGGAAAAAGTTACCATATTATGATACTGTTGATGTTTTTCTAACTAAAGAAGATAAACCATTAAAAAAATATATCCATTTTCTACAAATATATTTGTAAAACTGAAACCAAGAGATAGAAATACAATTAAAGATTACTTAGTTGAAAAAGCATTTGAAAACTGATTATAAACTATAAATTTTGAAAAAAGTATAGATATACTTGCTCCTAATCATTTCAAACTGCAGTAAACACAGATGTTTTTTAAATTGTTAAAGACTATTTGAAAATACATCATGGTATAAAGATATATTTTAATTTATATTCTGAATATAAACTACAAACAAGTGAAATAAATGAAAAAGTTCAAGAATTTGGATAACAAACAGGAAACTGTATTATTATGACAGAAAAAGACTTCAGCAATAAAATTTAAACAAGGTAAAGGGATATTTTAGAAAAAATATCTAACTTTCAAGCACAAGGATCAGGATGGATATTAAATAGAATTATTGGTTTACAACTAGCAATTAATAAATATATTCCACTAAAAGGATCATCTTCAATTGATTTACCAGATAAAAAAAAAATATAAAAAGCATGTTTTAGTGTGAAAAATAATGATCAAATGTGCTTTCTGTGGGCTATAAGAACAGCCTTGTATCCTGTAGAAAAAATGCTGAAAGAATAACAAAGTACAAAAATTTTGGTCTTGATCTTGACAAAAAACTTGAAAATATTTAATTTCCAGTATTAGTTTTTCATATTCCAAATATAGGAAATATAATGAACATATCTATTAATGTTTATTCATTTCATGATGAAGAATATCAAGTAAGTCCATTAAAAATTACAAAATGTAAGAAGGAAAACATGTAAATCTACTTTATTTCAAGCAAGATAATAATTCACCGTATTGTTACATTTATCTAGACTTGTATAAAGTCAAGTCAATAAACCTGAAGAAGTAAAATGTATTAGTGATTTATGTTTACTACATTTCAGTAATAAAGAAAAATTTGATTAACGTAAAACGAAACTGTTTAACTAAAAAACCATTAAAAGTTGAAATGCCAGGTGTAGGAAAAGATGTATGTTTTAAAAATTATCGATATACACAAAAGGTTCGTTTTTTAATTTATGTTGATTTTGAAAGTTTATCTTTAAATCTGGACAATTGTGAACGAAATCCAGAAAAACCATATGCAACGAAATAACAAAAACATGAACCAAGTGGATTTTGTTACTACATAAAATACATATATGGAAATTATAGAGATCCTGTTGTTTATAGAGGACCAAATTGTCATTAAAATTTATTGAATGTATAAAACAAGTAGTTGAAGAAACTGGAAAAATTTATTCTGAAATTCAAGAAATGAAACCACTTACATTTGAAGAAAACAAAATACATAATAATTCTAAATTTTGTACATTGTGTAAATATCATTATACAAGAAGTAATAAAAAATTTCGTCAACATGTTCATCCACCTGAAAAATATATTGCTCCTTTGTGCAATAATGTAATTTAAAACTACAACAACATGATTTTGTACCTATTTATATACATTATTTATCTGATTATGATTTTCATCTTTTTGTAAAAGAACTTGGTTATGATAATAAAGAAATATAATTAATAACAAACAATGAAAATAAATACATTAGGTTTGATAAACATACAAAAAATTTAAAAATAAGATTTGCTGATATATTTACATTTATGGCTTCTTCTCTCAATAAACTTTCATCAAATTTAAAGAAAAATCAATTAAAAATATTAAAAAATATTTTTCTCCAGAAATATTTAATTTAGTAATTAGAAAAGGTGTTTATCCATATGATTATATGGATTCTTGGAAAAAATTTAAAGAAACGCATTTACCAACAAAAGAAAAAATTTACAATAAATTAAACGATTGTAACACAACTGATGAAGATTACAAACATGATAATTAGTTTTGGAGATACAGGCGTGCGCGGCCTGTCCAAAAGTCCGGCGCCCGTAATTTTATGGCAGCATGTTCTCGTTCTTCCACTTCCTTCCTTTGTGCAGTCTTATGACTACCGCTTCTCTGGGAGTCGCTGCATGGAATGTAGTTCGCATATTGGTCACTAGATGGAGCGGGCATGCTGTGGAAGGGTGTGCTTCCCTTTCTATTTGTCAGGTTTTGTGAGCGGCGACTTTTTCCCGCGCGGTCTCAGTAGCGTCGACATGGTGAAACGTGGCTTGATGGACGAAGAAATTGCTAGCGAGTTATATCGTGATTTAGAAGAAAGTGACATTCATTTGTCAGAGGAAGATATTGTAGATGACTCTGATGATGTTGTGGACTATGTTCAAGAATAAGTTTCTGGCAGTTCAGGTACAGAATTCTGACAACAAAACATGTATAATTTTTGTTCAGATTTTCACTGAAAAAACTCTCAGTACATAATGATGATTTTATTTGCAAATACTACTCTTCTGATAGACTCAGGAGAGGAGAGCAGGTGTCGAACCACTTCAGCAGCAAGTAATTTCGCCGATATTGTGACTGAAGGACGAGCAATACTGACGGCGAGGGGGAAGCTGTGACCTGCGGGCCGCACCGATTCTGAGGAAGGTTGGACGACTACTGATCGTGCACCAGATATCGATCTATTCTGAGGACAATCTGGAATATGCAATGTTGTCAGTTTAGACCAGAACAGTTCACCTCTAGAATTTTTTTCGTATTTCCTGACAGACAGTATGATGAAACATATAAAGGAACAAAGTAATCTGAATGCTCAACAATGCATCAGGAAATTACGAAGCACAAACTCCCTTTCACCCACCTGCTCATAATCAAAGTGGAAAGAAGTTACACTTATGGAAATAAGGAAGTTTCTGGCAATTGTAGTCCATATGTGTGTAAGTGTGAGGCCATGTATACGAGAGCACTGGTCCAAGAACACTGTTGTGTCATGTAATTTCTGTCCAAACATCTTGAGCCGTGACAGATTTCTTTCTATTTTGAGAAACTTCCACATTAGTGATAATGCCTTAGCTAAGAGGAAAGGAGAAACTGGCTATGACCCACTGCACAAGGTGACACCCCTCCTAGATAATGTGTGTGCCAATTTCCAGCATGCATATACACCATCTCAAAACATTACAATGGATGAAGGCATGTGTAAATTTTGAGGTCTTGTGTATTTCAAACTGTACATGCCACGAAAACCAAATAAATACAGTATGAAACAGTACATGTTATCCAAATCTGACACAGGTTACATCTGGAATTTCTCTATTTACATGGGTGAAAGGTCTGACACAGTGACTCTGGTAAAAACATTGTTTGCAAATCTGTCAGGAAAAGGCTACACTTTGTGTATGGACAAAGTATACACAAGTCCAAGACTTGCTTCAGAACTGGAAGCTGCAAAAACTGCTCTTGTGGGAACAACAAGAAAATCTTGGCAGGGATTGCCTCATGCTATAAAAGATCCGAACCTTCAGCGAGGTGAACTTATTTTCAGGCGTAAAGGAAATATGTTAGCACTGTGTTGGAAGGACATAGAAATGTGCATATGATAAGTACAAAGCACACTGCTGAGATGGTCACTTTCACTTATCAGAGAGGAAGAGAGAAGTCAAAGCCAGCCTGTGTAGTGGACTACAATAAAAACAAGTTTGGTGTTGACTTATCAGATCAGCGATTGTCATACAGCGCATTTGAACATCGAACTGTGAAGTGCTGGAGAAAGTTGGCATTCCATGTTATACTAATGGCGATTGTAAATTCCTGCATATTATACAATAAGGTTACTGGAAAACGCCTCACAACATCTCACTTCGTGACAGTTATCTGTGCAGATCTTGCACAAAGCAAAGATCCAGAACCCCGACCTAGTCCATCTGGACTCTCAAGACTATCAACTGGAAATGATTTCCTGGAAAAGATTGAGACAGAAGTAGCTAAGAAACAGAAACAGTGTGTAGTGTGTTTTCTCAGAGGAAAAGAACTGACTGGAGAAGTGTGGGGAGAAGACACAAGCTACCAGTGTAGTGAATGTAAAGTAGCATTGTGCAAAATGCTGTGCTCAAAAATTTACCACACAAAAGCAAAATTGCATCCTAAAATAGTTACAGGAAGTTACTGTCGATAAGACATACTGTATCCATCGTAATTACAATTTTTGTGTAAAATAAAAAAATATCCTTCCAGAAAATACAGTGAATATACATTTGACCAATTTTTCCTTTCTTCAAAAACAATGTTATAATAGTAATGCTTGTCAAAAGTATGTAAATAATTCAAGAGAAAGGTATTGTATATGGTTTTAAACAAGAATGTCTAGATTTTTCAATATGAGTAATTTTGTTGTTATAACTGAAACCCTTCATTAGTTGTAGTACTTTTAAAATACGTTAAAATCAGCAAGTCTATATGGTAGTCACCCGCGCCCAATGGCTCAGGACCCGAAGTGTTAAACTATATAGTAAACTTATTCTTAATAAAATTACTTTATCTCTATTTATCCAACTGCAGCGTGCTAGCCATTTAACATAAACTTTCTTAGCTCTCTTTCTTAGAACTTTTTCAACTAACAAGGGGAAGCCGCCAATTGTGAAATTCAGATTCGATTCATACTGCGCATAATAGAAGCTCGTGGCCAGAGGTGTGGCAAAGCACCAAGATGCACTTCTCAGCCGTTGTCGAGAAAATCGACAGTTAAAAGAAACCGTTGTGGTCAAATACTCTCTACAATTAATAGTTTTCTACAGCTTCGTGGTGCAGCGGTAAGCGCTCGGGTTCGTAATCCGAAAGTCTTCCGGATCGAATCTCGCACGATGCAACCTTTTTTTTTAGCATTTGTTTTTTGTAATTCAAACGTATACACACACACACACACACACACACACACACATATATATATATATATATATATATATACACATAATTCCTGACAATCAGTTGCAACAATTATGTATATAATAAGTTGTTGAAAGTCGTTTGTCGTGCAAAAACCGCAAACAAAGCTGTATTTCACAAATGTTAATAATTGTCTTCATAATGTTAACCACGTATAGTTAACAGAAGACGTAGAAACGATATTCCGAAACGAATACCTACAGCGTAAGTAAAACCTTCGAATTAGAATAGAGACCCCACGAACACAAATTTGCTGTCGCAGGTATGAAATATAAATTCCGTTACTCGCTCATTACACTTGAAGGACAGATGTTGAATGGGCCGAAACGAGCCGCCGCATAACAGTGTAGTTGCCTGCTAACTTCGAAAGAAAGTAGATGTGATCCCTAGCGCAACTTATAACATCGTCGAAAATCAGTGCGGACGTGAGAGGTTTGGTACACCCTGTTAAACAAACGGAAAAATGGAGGCGGTACAATTGGAGAGCAATCCGCCTTCACCAATATATATATATATATATATATATATATATATATATATATATATATATATATGAATTTCAAAAAACTAATAATAAAAAACCTCGCATGGCGCGATATTCGATGCGGCGACCTTCGGATTACGAACCTGAACGCTTATCGCTGCACCATGACACTGTAGAAAATTATTAATCGTAGAGAGTATTTCACCGCAACGGTTTCTTTTAACCGTCGATTTCCTCGACAACGACTGAGAAGTGCATCTTGGTGCTTTGCCACATTACACCTCTGGCCATGAGCTTTTATTATGCGCAGTACGAATCGAATCTGAATTTCACAATTGGCGGCCTCGCCTTGTAAGTATACATCTGGATATTTTGTTTTCTGTAGTTCTCGTTCATACAAATTTCTTTTTATATCTATTAATTTATATGTAATTGGATTGGAATAAATAACATCTTCAATTTCATATATTTCTGTTGACCAGTTAGCTGTATATCTATTTTCAAATAGACCTTTAAGTATACTAATTCTTACTTTATCACCTTTTTTAAACTAAGCTATTTCATTAGATAAAACGTTACATATTTTTATACTTTTTTCAGTAACTTCTATTGCTTTCATTTGTATTGCAGATTATTTTGTGTTATTTTATTCATATATAAGATTTTTAACTAGATTTAACCATTTATAATTTGATTATAAAGCAAATTTTTTCCGCTTCTTTCTGGTTGTTAAATCGTTCAACAACAGATGCTTCTATTTCTGAAAAAGTTGAATAATGATTAATGTTATATTTCTTCATTAATTCTTTAAATTCTTTGTTATGGAATTCTTTACCATTATCTCTGTGTAAATTATATGGCTTGCTAATAATTAAAATTTTTTGAAAAGCATCAACTATACTTTTTAGATGTTTCATCTTTAATAGGAACAGCAAATGCATATTTTTAAAAAATATCAGTTACTGTTAACCTATTAAGTACCAGTGTCCTATTTTGAGGACAGAGCACATATTTATTTATAAATACACAATAAATTATTAATTTGCAACTATTACTGTTCTACATCATTTGTTAATGCTTTTTATAACAAATGTATGCTTACAGGAAATGAAAAGCAATAAATCCTACCTTTAATTGATTATTGAATACTAAGGCACACTTCGTTATTACTTTATCGACAATTTAGTAATATTTGAAATATGTGGCAAAGATCTTTTTGCGATTATTTATAGTCAACAAAGTGTCTTTTAAACTACTTGCATTGTTAGCTCAATTGGAGCTATATTCATTGTTTTCCATTGTTATAAAATTTGGTGTACTCGAAATAGGACACTGGGACTTGGTGTTATCATTTCAGTTATTTGTATTGCTGCGCGTTCGAATATGAAACTCTGCTACTGCTGTATTTTCTTTTTGGAACGTGGTAATTTTACCAGAATTTGTTGCTGAGGTAAGTAACGACCCCATATATATATATAAAGCCTATTAGATTTGGCTATAAGTTGTTGTCTCTTTGTGGAGCAAGAGCAAGTGGCTACAGTTTCAAATTTGTTTTATACTGTGGAAAGGATCCAGAAGATATTGCAAGGGATGACCTACTATTGGGACTAAGAGTACTCCTAAACATGTTGGACTGCATTGAAAAACCCGAGAATCACTGTGTGTACTTTGACAATTTCTTCACTAGTAGAGATCTTCTGATTCATCTGGGAAATTTGGGTTTTCGAGCAACTGGGACTGTCAGAGAGAATGAAGTTGGTGACTGTCCACTAGTGAGCAGCAAGGAACTGAAAAAGACATTTTGAGGAAATTATCACTACCAGTTCGACAGGAATGGTGAAGTCTTATTTGTTCGATGGCATGACAACAGATGTGTTACAATTGGTACAAATTTTGACCAAGCTGAACCTTTGGGAGCAGCTACCCGGTACAGTAGACAAGCAAGTAAGGAGACACAAGTGCTACAACCTGCTGTTTTGAAGTCATATAACGCGTACATGGGAGGTGTTGACGATCATGACTGGATAGTTGGAAAATATGCGATGGTAATTAGAGGGAAAAAATGGTACTGGGTCCTATTACACGTTTGCTGGAGATGGCCCTCGTAATTGCCTGACTCTTCTACAAACAAGTACATGGGAAAAATGCACAGAATTTACTGGATTTCAGACGTGCTGTTACAGTTACATACCTGAAATTGGACACTGGAAGACCGAATATTGGACGTCCAATGGAATACCCATCAAGTCAGTTGAGAGTGATACCAGACATCAGGTCTGATGGAATTGGTCATATGATTGACAAAAGACGCATGCAAAGAAGATGTGTAAGAGCTAAATGCAACGGGAAACCAAAAACATATTGTGTTAAATGCCGTGTAACCCTGTGTGTGAAGTGTTTTGTACCATTTTGCAAGAAATAAATAGTTAAGACTTGAATACAGTTTAGTATGGTATACGATACTGTTAGATCCCAGTGTCCTATTTTGAGGACAGCCATTATATCAGGATGTATAAATATTCTTTGGCTATTTTTGTACTTACTGTGGTTCATACACTATGTACATTATAATAAACGAATAAAAGATTCAATTTAAAAAAAAATTAATTTGGGACTTAATGGGTTAAAAATACTTATAATCTTTGTTTATTTCTGAAATTCCTTTTAAATTACCAGAATCCATTTCAACTAGTTCAGCTTGCCGTAAATCATCTATACCATCTGTATCATTTATCTTTGAAATTGGTTTTTGTAATTCATTAATTATATTTCACGAATATAATTTAAACTTTGACCATCTACAAAAATTTTTTAATGAATTGGCTATCTTTAGATTTACAAATTGTATAAATACCTTCAATTCTTCGTCTTCCTTTTTAGTTGTTATTCTATGTGGATTATGTGCTTCTGCAAACCTTTTTCATTTCAAACAATAAATAATATCATCTTTAAGAATTAAATGTGACCTAGGTTTTTCCATTTAAGTAATGAAAAATTTATATAGATCAAAAAATTTATATAGATGAAAAATTTAATACAGTTAAAATTAGTCTAATGATTTCAATACTTCTAGATCTTCACCTACTTTTTTGTCTAAGCTTTTATTAATTTGTGGTTCTAATGTTTTATATTTACTTTCCAGTGAATCGATTATAGCTAATGCATTACATACATTTCTTTGCATTACGATTATTACTTTATTATAATTTTCCAACATACCATCGATAATACCATTTCTTTGCTTTAAATCTGAAAGAATCTAGTTATAATCTTCTTTGTTAACATAGTTATTAAATTGTGTTAAAATGTTTGTGTATTCAAGTGCTGTCCTAAATGCTTTCTCCGAAAATAATTTCGAGCAGTTAGTCCACGAACCCACATGAATTGTAAATGGTTGCGAAAACACACTTGACCTCTTAGCCACAAACAATCCAGAGCTGATAGAGAGCATCATGACTGATACAGGGATTAGTGATCACAAGGTCGTTGTAGCTAGGCTCAATACCGTTTCTTCCAAATCCTCCAGAAACAAACGCAAAATAATTTTATTTAAAAAAGTGGATAAAGTGTCACTAGAAGCCTTTCTAAGAGACAATCTCCATTCCTTCCGAACTGATTATGCAAACGTAGAGGAGATGTGGCTCAAATTCAGAGATATAGTAGCAACAGCAATTGAGAGATTCATACCTCATAAATTGGTAAGAGATGGAACTGATCCCCCATGGTACACAAAACAGGTCCGAACGCTGTTGCAGAGGCAACGGAAAAAGCATGCGAAGTTCAGAAGAACAAGAAATCCCGAAGATTGGCTAAAATTTACAGACGCGCGTAATTTGGCACGGACTTCAATGCGAAATGCCTTTAATAGGTTCCACAACGAAACATAGTCTCGAAATTTGGTAGAAAATCCGAAGAAATTCTGGTCGTATGTAAAGTACACAAGCGGTAAGACAAAGTCAATACCTTCGCTGCGCAGTGCCAATGGTACTGTTACCGGCGACTGTTCCGCTATAGCGGAGTTATTGAACGCAGTTTTCCGAAATTCCTTCACCAGGGTAGGTGAATGGAATATTCCAGAATTTGCACACGAACAGCTGCTAGCATGAGTTTCTTACAAGTAGATACCTTAGGGATTGCGAAGCAACTCAAATCGCTTGATACGGGTAGGTCTTCAGGTCCAGATTTTATACCGATTAGGTTCCTTTCAGATTACGCTGATACAATAGCTCCCTACTTAGCAATCATATACAACCGCTCACTCACCGATAGAACTGTACCTACAGATTGGAAAATTGCGCAGGTCGCACCAGTGTTTAAGAGGGGTAGTAGGAGTAATCCATCGAACTACAGACCTATATCATTGATGTCGGTTTGCAGTAGGGTTTTGGAGCGTATACTGTATTCAAACATTATGAATCACCTCAAAGGGAACGATCTATTGATACGTGATCAGCATGGTTTCAGAAAACATCGTTCTTGTGCAACACAGTTAGCTCTTTATTCCCACAAAGTATTGGCTGCTATCGACAGGGGATCTCAAGTTGATTCCGTATTTCTAGATTTCCAGAAATCTTTTGACACCGTTCCTCACAAGCGACTTCTAATCAAGATGTGGTATCGTCTCAGTTGTGTGACTGGATTCATGATTTCCGTCAGGAAGGTCGCATTTCGTAGTAATAGATGGCAAATCATCGAGTAAAACTGAAGTGATATCAGGTGTTCCCCAGGGAAGCGTCCTGGGACCTCTGCTGTTCCTGATCTATATAAATGACCTGGGTGACAATCTGAGCAGTTCTCTTAGGTTGTTTGCAGATGATGCTGTAATTTACTGTCTAGTAAGGTCATCCGAAGACCAGTATCAGTTGCAAAGCGATTTAGAAAAGATTGCTGTATGGTGTGGCAGGTGGCAGTTGACGCTAAATAACGAAAAGTGTGAGGTGATCCACATGAGTTCCAAAAGAAATCCGTTGGAATTCGATTACTCGATAAATAGTACAATTCTCAAGGCTGTCAATTCAACTAAGTACCTGGGTGTTAAAATTATGAACAACTTCAGTTGGAAAGACCACGTAGATAATATTGAGGGGAAGGCGAGCCAAAGGTTGCGTTTCATTGGCAGGACACTTAGAAGATGCAACAAGTCTACTAAAGAGACAGCTTACACTACACTCGTTCGTCCTCTGTTAGAATATTGCTGTGCGGTGTGGGATCCTTACCAGATGGGATTGACGGAGGACATTGAAAGGGTGCAAAAAAGGGCAGCTCGTTTTGTATTATCACGTAATAGGGGAGAGAGTGTGGCAGATATGATATATGAGCTGGGATGGAAGTCATTAAAGCAAAGACGTTTTTCGTCACAGCGAGATCTATTTACGAAGTTTCAGTCACCAACTTTCTCTTCCGAATGCGAAAATATTTTGTTGAGCCCAACCTACATAGGTAGGAACGATCATCAAAATAAAATAAGAGAAATCAGAGGTCGAACAGAAAGGTTTAGATGTTCGTTTTTCCCACACGCTGTTTGGGAGTGGAATGGTAGAGAGATTGTATGATTGTGGTTCGATGAACCCTCTGCCAAGCACTTAAATGTGAATTGCGGAGTAGACATGTAGATGTAGATGTAATGTTTGTTAACTACATCTTTTTCATTAATTGGATCATTTACATTAGCATGGCTACTGTTTTTAAAAACAATATAACCTTTAGTTAATTAAAAACTAGCATTAAATTCTTTTTGAAATTTGTAATTGCATTGGTTATCTTTGGATCTATTCATGATTGAATTTTTTTAATAATATCTTCAAATTTTCCTAGATTGAATGTAGGTATATTAAGTACTGGCTCAGTTTGTTTAGTTAGATGTATCTTACTTCCAAAAATTTCCCTTTATTAAATCTAGTATATCATTAAAATTATAATTCTCACATATCAATTTTAAAGCAAATAAACATAATGACCAGATATTACTTAATCAAAATATTGTATTCTTTCTGTATTGTAGTATAGTTCATTTTTTCGTAAATGGTTTACTAATTGTTTTGGTATATTACCACGAAATGAATCAAAAACCAATTTTTTATCATTATTTTTATAACAAATCCAATGAGTACCAGGACTATCAGATGTATCTAAATTTACTTTACCACATTGAATTTTTAATGGTTAATTTACTAATTCATCAATAATGCATACACCACGAATGTTTTTAATTTTTAATAGTTTAGTAAGTGTTTCTACATCGAAATTATTTACTGTGTTAGGGTAATCTTTATTACATTTCCAACTTTTTTCTCCATTTCTAAGTTGTGCCTTTTTTGTTCTTCTAATTCTTTATCATTTTTCTTTTTGTTTAATACTGCATTTCCAATTGCTGCAGGTCCTCCAGCTAAAATGCTAACACAGCTAATGATAATGGTAAAAATCCACCTTCATGCCTTTACTATCGATCTTGTTTGTTAAATAATCAATAATGTTTTCTACAACAGGAATAGCTAACGTAAAAAGTAAATTACCACCAACTTTCTTCTTTTTTTCCTTTTTTTAACATCTGTTAAAAATGGTTAAATTGCATTTAATTGTTCGTTATTTAGCTTTAAGTTAATTGACCCTGGTTTACTTTTACCACTAGGTAGCAAAGTATAATCAATTGTGAAGTTATTCATTGTTAAAAATTTAATAAAGATTTTTCATAAAGTTAAAAATTTATAAAGATTTTATTTAGTTTAAAAATGTATAAAGATTTTTTATAGTTAATTATTTATACAGTAAAAAATGTTTTATATGTTTATATGTTTTATATAGTTTAAAAATTTATCAAGTTTTTTATAATCATTTATTAGCATACCCATTATTCATCTACCACCCGCAAGATTTTCACCAAATGAAGCATGATTTGCATGCATTCTTTCTTTTGCAGCTAACTGACGTTCTTTTCAACTATATGTATTTTATCTAAATCTTTTTTATCTCTATAAGCAATATCATGTTTTTACAAGCATCATCTAATGGATTTATACCTTTATCACCTTTAGCTAATCTTTCGTCTAATTTGAACCTGAACCACAAAATGTACAAACTGTAAGATGCATTTCAAATGGGAATTTGTTAATTGAAGTATTTATTAGCTGTCTTCAGTATTTCTCACTTTTCCAAAATGTATGTGGAAGATTATTCAAAAATCTAATTAAATATGGAATTCCTTTCTGATTATCAATCATAAAATCACTAAATTTATTTGTTAACGTTTGTGCAATTCTAAATTTTTCATTATGATAATTATTATTTCCAGCTAGTTCTTCACCATGATTTACTGGCATTCTATCAATTAATTGTCTAACATCATTCAACCAAACATATTCAAATCATTTATCAGTATATTTTTCAGAACAAATATCTGAATCATCTACAGTTGTTCTTCTTAAGTTTGGTTGGTTGGTTGGTTGGTTTGGGGAAGGAGACCAGACAGCATGGTCATCGGTCTCATGGGATTAGGGAAGGATGGGGAAGGAAGTCGGCCATGCCCTTTCAGAGGAACCATCCCGGCTTTGGCCTGGAATGATTTAGGGAAATCACGGAAAACCTAAATCAGGATGGCCGGATGCGGGATTGAACTGTCGTCCTCCCGAATGCGAGTCCAGTGTCTAACCACTGCGCCACCTCGCTCGGTCTCATAAGTTTGGAAAATAATTATTTGGTTTTATTGAATATTTATATTTGTTACCTCTACTTGATCTTATTTTATTTGGATAATTATCGGAATATAATGCTCCTGAATTTAATAATATATCTGCATAAGTTGATAAATTTTCACCATTAAACTTTTCATTTAAATCTTCTATAGTAATTTGTTTTTCAGTTAAAAGTCTCATTAATCCATCTGTACATACATATGTTTCTTTACCAACTGATAATTTATCACCATTGAATTCTACAGGTAAATTACTAACATATTTAAACATACCAACAAGTTTATATTTTAACATTCTTTCACTAACATTTATCCTTTTAGTTTCATTTATCTTTTTACTTTCATTTTCTTCTTGGTGTTTATTTAATACATCTTGAATTGGTGTTTCAATCAATGTATAATCATATTTTCCAGGATTATCTTCAGATGAATCTGTTAATGGTTTAATTGGTAATAAATCTCCAAAATCTTCTATGGAATTATTTGTTTTTCAACTTCCCTATTTTCTTCAATTGCTTTTAAAACATTTCACCTAAATCTTCAATACCTTGATTTACTTTTTCAATAGCATCAGTAACACGTTGATCTTCCTTTTTATATTGCTCATATTCTGATCTTGGTTGATTTTTCCAAAACTTAAATTGTTCTTTTAACTCTTTAAATTTGTTTGTATTTTGTTTAGCTTGTTTAACAACTTTTTTATCATACTCAGCAACTATTTATTAGTGATGAAAAACATTAATTATTTTTATGTTTATTTTTTTATGTTTATACTCATGTTGAATGTTAAAGTTAATGTTAATGTTAAAGTTAAAGTTGGTGTTAAGTTAATGTTTTTGTTTATGTTGTTAAGAAATGTATTTTATTTCTAAGCTACCCTTCTATCTATTGTTAAAAAACCAAATTCATCTTTCCAAATTTTTATACACATTTCTTAAAAATTATTACACTTAAAATCTCCACCAAGAAATTCATAGTAAATATGTTTTAAGTTTGTATCATCTTGTCTAAAAATATTTAAAATAATTGAATTGTCACCAACTAAGTGTTTGGTATTGTTGAATAAGACTGAGCTACATAAAAGTAATCTATACCTTTGTGTCTACCTCTAGTAATTTAATTTCTAACAAGATCTTGATTTTCTGGAATAAAGTCATGAAATATAGCAACTGAATTTTCTTCAGATTCATCTAATGGAACAATTTCTTCATTATTTTCAATAATATTAACAATTTATAAATTAATTTTATCTTCAATTTTTTACATTGTTAATAAAATCGTGATATTTCGGTTGTTCTAAACTTTTTGAATAAGCATACAAATGTTTAATTTTGTTCCATTTTAACCATCCTGCAGCTAAAATACAGTTATCAATCATTAATGTTGTTTTTCCATAAATTTATATATAATTAAAGACAATTTATTACAACATAAGGTTATGACTAAGGATGAAATAATTGAATTTACAGAATTACTTGAATGTACATTTAATTACAATTATTTCTCCTTTAATAATAAAATCTGCTATCAAAAATATGGCTTAGCGATGGGTAATTCCTTAGCTGGCACAGTCATAGTAAATGTTTGTAAATTACATTGAAATAAAAATTTTTTTAAATAATTCAGACATTGCAAACAAAATTTTGTATTATAATCGGTAAGTGGATGATACTTTAATACTTTATAATGGTCCAAAAGATGAAATCGATAGGTTTATTACAAAATTGAACTCTGTACATCCGAAACTACAATTTACAGTTCAACATGAAAGTCAAAAACGTATTAACTATCTGGATCTCGTTATATCCAATAAAAATGGCAAACATTCCTTCGCCACATACAGAAAACCTACAACTACTGATGTTAGTATTAATGCTAGGTCATGTCATCCTGACAAATATATAATAAAGCATTTTCTAAGTCAATGATCCACCGGATGTTAAAATTACCCCCTGAAGAAAATGAAATTAAAAAAGAAACAACTATTCTAAAACAGATTGCAAAGACAAATTCTTTTGATACACATCAAGTTGACATTATGTTTAATAAAATGCAACAATCACTAAGTACACCACTAGTAGGAGCTGATAAATTCACAAAAATGACCTACATGGTGAACATATGAGATAGGATCAGTAATCTGTTTAAGAATTCTGAAATAACAATAGCATTTGAAACTAACAATATTTTGCAAAATAAATTAAGACATACTGTAGGTAATGATAACGACAGATTTCTCAGATCAGAGGTTTACAAGATACAATGTGGTGATTGTAGAAAAATATACATTGGCCAAACAGGCTGAAGCTTTACTACATGATACAAAGAACATACAACAGGTACTGCACGAGCAAAATCAGTGTTTTGCCCTCTCATAACTTTTAATAAGCAGGCAGAATGGATGGTACAACAGAATTTGCAAGTCCTTCATTATGCTAATAAAGGCTTATTATTAAACATTTTGGAGGAGATCGAGATATATGCCCATTATAGAGATGAACCGTCAGTGTTTCTCAATGAACAGTTGGATTTTCGTGAAAAACATTTTTATGATCTCTTTGACGAAATTATATGAACACGTATGTACTCTTTTGTCCAAAATTCATAGGACCCAGTTGTATCCATGGCAGAAATGTACCTTAGAACAGTATGTAAATATTAATATCACAATTTTAAACTTCCAACTAGAAATATTATGAAATATGACTACATTTTAATAAATCAGTTCTATGACATATAAAAAATCTGTGTAATATCATACCACTCTGCAGCAGATCATTCCATCATTACATATAACTCCAGTGCCAAATAAAGTTAATATAAGACAGACAGACTGAACCTGGCATAGATGTATACTTGCAGTCGAGACACAACTCACATATCAATATGATGCCACAATGCCAAAGACCTCCACAACATCGTTGACTTTCAAACCATTGTGATAGTACCACCTTAGCCCATAGAGGGCACACTGAGTATACATTGTCTGTACAGTAATTTTAAAGCTTTTAATCGATATTTTATACAATATTTAAGTAAGTAGTTTTTTGTAAATAACTATTTTTGTGTTATTATTGCATTTTGTTCTTTTACGTTTTGACGATTATGTGAACCCATTTAATACTGATTGTTTGACATGAGGTGGAGGGAGAAGAGGTAGGCGGACCAGCTTCATACTTAAGCGTATGCTCGTCACCTGCTGGCACCAGTTGACAATACAGCAGCTGAGAAGAGTGCTGCACCTACCATCTTCAAAGGATGCCATGGTATAACACGTCTCAATGTATTTCATCCCTATAATCATTTTGTCATATTTTATTGTCAATCTAGTAAGGTTTCTATTGCTTTCTAAATTAAATTACAGGTCTCATGATGGTCATGTGATATGACCGAAACCGGTCACCTATGTTCTTGTAACATACATGGTGTGATCAAGACTGAATTTTTAAAAGAAAAATTTCAATACATTTTATTTATTCACTTACATTCACAGTGTATTTTTTTACAAAATATCTTACTTTTGTTAAATAATACATGTTATTGCGTTTAAATTGTGTTTTAAATTATTTAATGAAGTTATAAATCAGTTGGTTATTATAATTAGTTGATTTATTGTAATAATATGGTATTTAGTTAATGTTTTAAAATCGGTTAAGTTAATTAAATATATTGAATTTTTTAAGAATCTGTTAAGCTGCTTATAAAATACAGAATCATTCTACTTGCGTGCCAGACATAGACCTGAACATGGGACTTTTGCCTTTGGCAGGCAATTGCTCTACCGACTGAGCTACCGAAGCACGTCTTGAAATCTGTCTGGACATATTTATTTTTCTATTAGTATTTAAAATAAATTCAAGATAGTTCATATTAACACTGCACGCAAAAGCTGATTCCCACACAGCAAACAACCAATTTCAAACAGGAACTGCCATTTGCTGAAATGATTAATTCAAGTGGTAATGTCTACCAACATGGTCACTTGACTAGAATACTAGAACACTAGAATACAACTGACGCACTGAAAGCCATAAGTGCCTAAGGCACACCATCGTCAGTCCCACATGTAAGTGAATATCGGAGAAACCAGTGAGATAAATTTTCGTTAATCTTCATAATTACAGCGTGGGTCTACAGTACGGATAAACCTGACCCACCATGAGATCAATAGATTTCAGAAGCCTGAATAAATGGCACAGTCTCACATTCAATGGTGATGTGCTTTAGGCCCTTAGGATTCTTAGGGCCTCAGATGGATTGCTGTACGATAAAACTGAAAACAATATATTATAACTCATTCAGAAACCCACAAAATAGGTTTTTCTGTCAATATAACTATAACATATAACCGACATCCGATCTAATCTTATCACATAGTGAGTAATTTGGAATATCTGCAGAGTGTGCTATCATGTAGTGGGATTTATGCTGAGCAAACAGGGATAAATTTCTGCCACAGTGTGCTACCACCTGGTGGCACCGACTTAAACTTGCAGTTGAATGGTAGGGCTTGTTTATGAAATACATAAGTATTTGACCCATAAGGCAATTACGTCACCCCAGTTATGCATGCACAAAAGCACCTTAAAATGTGCACTACTGAAGATGTGCTCGCGAACCTGATGCCAAGTTTCATAGAGCCTTCAAGAGTAATAGTGCAGTAGATTTAAGTGCCGTATCTTTCAAATGGTTCAAATGGCTCTAAGCACTTTTGGACTTAACATCTGAGGTCATCAGTCCCCTAGACTTAGAACTACTTAAACCTAACTAACCTAACGACATCACACACATCCATGCCCGAGGCAGGATACGAACCTCCGACCGTAGCAGCAGCGCGGTTCCAGACTGAAGCGCCTAGAACCCCTCGGTCACATCGGCCGGCCGTGTCCTTAAGATTGTGGCATCTATGTTACGTTTAACAGCTTTCAAAGACAAGTAAGCAAGGTGTCGAAAGTTAGGGTATTCACATGCTCTTGTGCTCTTACACAGCAGCCACCACTGCATTTAATTGCTTTCCTGTGGAATATTTTGTGCGTTTCGCTTGTGGTTTCGAAGAGTCTGTCTATGTCTGTGATCACACGCATTGTTGTTTCAATTCTTACGCCCGTTTGGTGGAGATCCTTCCATTGCCTGAAAGCTAATGCATCTTTTCGATTGTCACATATGAGATAATGCAACGGTGATGTTCTAGCACCACCGATATTCTTTATTAGGAGATCCCGCATGTAGTTTGTTTCAGTAGCTTCAACAGCAAGAGGTAATAAAACGTAGTGCATAGTTCCATCACCATCTTACATTTTCAGTTTTATTTTTTAATTGTCAGTTCTGGGTGTTAAAAGCACTGTTTCATCATTATGAGAGGTCGGAAGTATTCTGTTTGTGGGAGACTGCTGATCACTGCCACTGATTAATAGAATTTGGAACAGTATGACCTTTATGCATTTATTGATGGGAGAGAGCTCTTTGACATGATGTTGTGAAAGTATATTTGGGCTTTCCATCGGCTGCGAGTGTATGCCACAGGGAAATAGTCGTTTGTGTTTCTTAATGATGTTCCTTGTCAGCCACAAGTTTAAGCCATGAGAGCGCTGAGCGAGATAGACGAGATGTTTATATTGAGATAATGTATTTGTAGCCGCTTGCTGTCATCCTTTCGAATTGTGTTGTAAATGCAGCGAATAAATTTAGTGACCCTTGCCAAACCAAACCAGGAAGAAATTCCAACTCATAACTGCCTACTGCAAGAGCCGATTTATAATGGGAATACCACCAGTACGTTTGGATGTAAGGTTTTTTGGAGAACGATCACTTATTCTTCTCGCTTTTATTACACAAAGTAATTTACATTCTCGTTTTGCATATTGTTTTTGCCTGTGAAAATCGTGCTTGTTTTTCGGTAGAGATCTTTACAAATATTAAAAGTAATAACATGGTTCCACTTTTAGTTAAGATTAATTGCTGCCGGCCGAAGTGGCCGTGCGGTTAAAGGCGCTGCAGTCTGAAACCGCAAGACCGCTACGGTCGCAGGTTCGAATCCTGCCTCGGGCATGGATGTTTGTGATGTACTTAGGTTAGTTAGGTTTAACTAGTTCTAAGTTCTAGGGGACTAATGACCTCAGCAGTTGAGTCCCATAGTGCTCAGAGCCATTTGAACCAAGATTAATTGCTAGGATCGTTTCAGGGACGGCCATGCTGCCATACCTGAAGCCAATAGCTGTCCCAAGAGGGTAGTGTCGGGAAGAATAGAGACGGAACAAGTGCAGCGCTTGCCTGATACTAAAGTCCCAGGTGTGACACTCACTGCTGTGAAAATTGTTACCATCTGACAGTTGGTGCGGCGCTAGCGCCCCACGCAGCGAGATAGCAGCCATAATATCAAAGTTTGTTTTAACCGTTAATTTTAATTTGCTAAATAGTTACTAAATTTCTGACTTCCAAGCCTTATAAAATTATCAAGACACGAATGGTCATGAAATACACGTCACAAAAGCCAAATCTCTTTGATTCAGAGACATAAGCCACAACTTAATGATGAAGAACTACTTTCTAATATGTGTATAATTGCAGCTTTCTCCACGGAAAAGAAGAGAATATAAAAACATATTTCATCCATCAGAAGAGTATATATTTTTTGTTGTCTGTTCTTATTATGACACACTTTCCTTGACACATAACAACTTTTTAGGGAGGCTAATGTTTCCCAAAGTCCCACACTTCTCTCGACTTTCTAATACTTTTGCTTCAAAGGCGAATGTGGTGAAAATTCTTGCCGTTTGCTGTTCATGTGAAGTAACAAGTGTAGAATTGGTTTCTTCTGTGTTGGGAAACAGTTTTATTGCTTTTATTTTTTTTATTATCACGTCTGTGTGTTTTTTCCTTAGCTACAGTTGTGGTAGCTGCTCTGCTACGTTAAATATGTAGGTATTGCATTCCATACACGTTACCTATTTTCCACATTCACTGATTTGACTGGAGGTGCAGCGAAGAAAACTTCGCGTTTTTGAGCAGATATACGACGCCTTTCTGCAAAAGGTCAGATCTTCTGCTGTTTACTAACAGTTTTTTGTCCTTACAGGACACGACATTCTCCAGTAAATATCTCTAGGTTAAGAAAAAATCGTAAATAAATTGTTTTGTAATGTAATGATTCACACAATTTAGGACTGTTAGGAAACCCACAAAAGGCAAATGTGGTGTCTTCTTCTTCCTGCTCTTGCAATTTAGTGTGCTACAGACGCTCCCATTTGTAAAATAATTCTACAGACCAATATAAAGAATTACGGTTCGCTTTCACTTTCACAAGATCTCGCCGAACTCAACAGTATAACTTCCTGGCGGCTTCGCGAGCTGCGATCGCAGAGGGTACCAAAAGAAAGACGGAGTGTGGCGATTGTTATGTTAGACTAGGATGACCAGACGTCCCGTATTTTACAGGATCGTCCCTTATTCAGCTTAAATGTCTGTCGTCCGGAGAGAATAGTAACAGGACTAATCTTGTCTCGTTTTTCGTTAACCGTCCCGTAAATTTTGAAATACTGTGTTTTTAAGTAACATATCGCATAACCAAATGGAAAATAAATGTGGCCATACCCAAATAACGAAGAAAATATATTATTTGATAAAAAAAGCATAACGAGGCATGATATATGAAGTTCTTTGTTCGGTACTATGTGCTGCTTTCACATGGCTCGCAGTTTGTCATTTCCGGTTCCTTTGTGCGCTGCCTATCGCTTCAGGTCACCATATTTAGAAGTATGGTTTTAGACCGTTAGAGACACAGATTACTTTCCTTGATGTGATATATTGCAGACTTTTCACAGATATGCCAAAAGAAAAGTGTTTTTAGTGATGAAATCAAAGGTAGATTTTCATTTCTGAAATTAGATCAACAAAGCGAAAAATTGTTTCGTACCATGGAGGTCGATTGAAATTGTGCGACACATTAATGTGAAGGGACACAACGTAGGTGTTTCATGCAAAACTTTGTCACAAAGTATGATACCTTTTGATACTAAACGTGCAAATAGTGCCATGATAAATGATGAAGAAAAGCGTCTAGCTGCTGAGGAAGATTTGCTAGCTTTCCATGCAATGAAATACAACCATTCCCTCAGACAATGGACTGCACCGCTGCGACCATAAGGAAACTGAATGAGAAGAATCTTACCTGTTCCAGAACTTTTTGGAGAAGTGGATCATGTTAAAAACGTATGTGAAGTGAGAAATGCATTAAGCACTGTTAATTTTGTTGGTAAAAATGGTCTATCATTTTGAACTTCCTTGGATCTCAAGATACCAGCTGTACGAATTTGAAGCCTATTACTGCGTTTGTGCTAGCTCTATCTGGCATTAATGCTGGTGCAGAAAGCGTATTCTCTATCACAAATTCTTTATCGAGTGATGAATACGATAGGTTTAGTGTGAAAACTGTTAAAAAAATAATCTTAACTAAGATTCACTTTCAGGATACTTCATGTGTTGGTTTTTATAAAATTCTACGTGAAAACATAAATCTCCTGAATGCACACATTCTTTTATATAATATAAGAAAAACGACTTTTCAGAGACTACCCACCGCGAAATTTCCAGGGCAATTGAGAATGAGAAATAAGACCTATGTAAGTAATAATCATTGTCTACTATAGTTAACTCGTTATATTAAAATGATATATTGTGTTTGCATGTGACAACAATAAAATATTTGCTGTGTTAATAACGCAGGGTATTTTGTTGTTTTTTAGGGCAAGTTTTAACAAAATTGTACGATGACCTATGTAGTTGTAGGATAAACCATTTTAACACCAATCTGCTATACATACACTGAAGAGCCAAAGAAACACGTACAGCCACCTACTATCGTGTAGGGCCTCTGCGAGCACGCGGAAGTGTCGCAACGCGATGTGGCATGGACTCGACTAAAGTCTGAAGTAGAGCTGTAGGGAACTGACATAATGAATCCTGCAGGGCTGTCCATAAATCCAGAAGACTACGATGGGGTGGTGATCTCTTCTGAACAACAAGTTGCAAGGCATCCCAGATATGCTCAATAATGTTCATGTCTGGGGAGTTTTGTGTTTAAACTCAGAAGAGTGTTCCTGGAGCCACTCTGTAGTAATTCTGGATATGTGGGATGTCGTAGTGTCCTGCTGGAATTGCCCAAGTCCGTCGGAATACACAATGGACATGAATGGATGCAGGTGATCAGACAGCATGCTTACGTACGTGTCACCAGTCAGAGTCGTATCTAGACATATCAGGGGCCCCATATCACCCCAACTGCACACGCCCCACGCCATTACAGAGTCTCCACCAGCTTGAACAGTTCCCTGCTGAGATGCAGGGTCCATAGTTTCATGAGGTTGTCTCCATACCCGTATACGTCCATCTGCTCGATACACTTTGAAACGAGACTCGTCCGAGCAGGCAACATGTTTCCAGTCATCAACAGTCCAGTGTTGGTGCTGACGCACCCAAGCGAGGCGTAAAGCTTTGTGTCAAGGGTACAGGAGTGGACGTTCGGCTACGAAAGCCCATATCGATAATGTTTCGTCGAATGGCCCGCACGTTGACACTTGTTGATGCCCCAGCATTGAAATCTGCAGCAACTTGCGGAAAGGTGGCACTTCTGTCACGTTGAACGATTCTCTTCAGTTGTCGTTGGTCCCGTTCTTGCAGGATCTTTTTCCAGCTGCAGCGATGTGGGAGATTTGATGTTTTACCGGATTCCTAATATTCACGGTACACTCGTGAAATGATCGTACAGGAAAATCCCCACTTTATCACTACCTCGGAGATACTGTGTCCTGCTGCTCGTGCGTGGACTATAACAGCACGTTCAAACTAACTTAAATCTTGATAACCTGCCATTGCAGCAGCAGTAAGCGATCTAAAAACTGCCCCAGACACTTGTTGTCTTACATAGGCGTTGCCGATCGCAACGCCGTATTCAGCCTATTTATACAGCTCTGTATTTGAATACTCATGACTATACCACTTTCTTTGGCGCTTCAGTGAATATAGTATTAACGAAAGTTTGCAGAAAATTTTGATTCACTGCAGCGTCTAATTTGTGTCCCATCTTTTGATGTTGGAAATCTAGTCGCCATATGTTAGACTGGCTGACACTAATCCGTCAGATAGAGGCCAGCTGCGTGCCTTCTGCCCTGACGTGCCTCAGCCAGCTGTGAAAGGTGAGTCTTATCGCACGCTGGTGGACACGCGTGACGTCATTATGACGTGTACATGGTGTTTCGAAGACGACAGAGACTGCGTATCGACTCTTTTGATCGTTCGAGACGCTAAACTGCGGTAGCCATTTTTGCACATGAGTTAAAGGAGCAGCTCATCATATCTTCGATTGGCATATTCACTACAATTTTGGACACTATTGACGTGTTTATTTGTTTGAAAATGTGAACCTTCCAAGTTTTGGAAAAATGGCTCACTATACAGTTTGTAAATGGTAAATTTGGGAACTCTGTGAATCAGTGTCATAGTGGCTCAATCAGTTAAACAAAGTTGTAAAGGGATGGAGGTAGTATAATCGAAGCTACTGACGGCAATGTTTTTTTTTAATGCGCAAATTTTCTTCAAGTGGCATTTGCAGCGTGGTATGGGGTCCACGTTAAACTCGAAACAAGTAGGGAATTACCTTCAGAAATGATTCCGTTTGTAATGGTACTTGAATTACGTAACCATTACGGCACCTCACCTGAACCTCTCGATACCAGTTATATTCTACTGTGTTTCCGTAAAGTAGTTAACATTTTTCTGAGACAACATTCAGATTTGATTTCATTAATGTAGAGGTACTTTGATACATCGATATGTTTATTCTTATGTGTATTCTTTTTTTGTCACTATGATCTTTGACATACTTGTAACTCTGATTTTTGGGCGCGTAAGCGATTATTAGTTTTTAGTTTTTAGAGTGTCGGACCCTGAAAAAGTCAAGTCTTGGACGTCATGTTGGAAAGACGCATATTGTAGTCAGCTTATAAAATGTCAACTTTAACAGTGAGGAAGATGTTTTCAAGTACGTTTTGTATTGTGAAGTGATGTTTTGTGTGCTACGTGATACTGCAACAAAAGCAATAAAAAGGAAGTGTAACTTAAATTCGGACTGCTGATTACTTTTTTACATCACCATTGTGCTAACTTTCAAAGGTTTAATCTTCAAGAATGGTTTGTGAAACGCATCTATAAAACTTTTGAGTGTAGCGTAATAAAACCTAGGCCTCTTTGCATCCGAGCTTGGAATCATCACCACCTAGATTTTCGACGATTGAGCCATGATTTTACAACGAGACCAGCGTGGGATACACGAAAAGTTGTTGCCTAGTTTATTCATTATTACATGAAATGACTTTATTAACTGTGCTCTAATGACACCTGCCACATAATAACTTTGTTGTTGCCCGAGCCGGCCGAAGTGGCCGTGCGGTTAAAGGCACTGCAGTCTGGAACCGCAAGACCATTACGGTCGCAGGTTCGAATCCTGCCTCGGGCATGGATGTTTGTGATGTCCTTAGGTTAGTTAGGTTTAACTAGTTCTAAGTTCTAGGGGACTAATGACCTCAGAAGTTGAGTCCCATAGTGCCCAGAGCCATTTGAACCATTTTTTTTGTTGCCCGAAAATGCAGTATTTAGCAGCGTGAGCAACACCATAATCATTGTTAAATTTTGACCTTTGTTGTGGTAGGGTTGTTAGGCGTTGTCAAAATGAAAGACTGAAATGTCTGACGCCAAAGCATATCCTCCATATTGTCAACCAAGTACAAATATCATTGAAGCACTACATCAGTGTGCCTGAAGTTGTTCCAGTGCTTTTAGTTTATTAGTAAGAATTATTAAATCTGACTTCCAAACATACTTTCAAGATTTTCTATCTCGCCATGGGGAGAGACTGGTGCATGTCTGACTTACTTGACGTAACTCATCGGGGAACTTATTAGACACATCTAGTGATAAGTTTAACTTCTCACTTAGTTGCTACGTACATGATAGGTGCAGCATTTTTGCTGAAAGTAAGTGACCAAAGAGCTTTTTTCTCAAATACCAGTCTGAAGTGACTATACTGAGCTGACAATATTTGCAAATGGTTCTTTGTATCAGTAAAATGCGAAGTTTTCTTAACATTAATCATTTGACATTCAACACATTTTAAAATTTGTGGGAGTACTTTCATTGCAGTTACCAAATGATGATGAATACTGGACTGAACAACTCTATTTCCGAGGAAATTGGGATGAAGATATTAAAATACCAGAAAAAATAATCTGTGGCATGTTATGTCCTAGTACATCATTTTTTTATGTGTCAGTGTAGACTACCTTTTGTTAAACGCACCGTCATTAGTCACGCTGTAAGCCTTTAGGATTGTGAAGAATCCTGTTAACAAAACTTTGCATTTAACTGATACGATATGTGTATCTGGTCGACAATGCAGAGAATATGGTTCAGCGTTAGACATTTCTGTTTTTAATTTTAACTACTGAATCATTTGTCAGAGCAATTCCCTACTTCCGTTGAGTTTAACGTGGACTCCGTTATACGCTGCTATTTGGTGGCAATTTTCGCATTTTTTTTAACTTGACCCTCAGCCGTTTCGAACACTTCTTTCATCAGATAACTTCCTTTAGCCAACTGTGTCACTGCGACATTGACCGATAAAATTCCGTATCTACAATTACAAAGAGTTTTGTGATCTTCTTTGTTCCAAAACTTTGCAGTTTCATATTTTCGAAGAAAATAAATGCATCAATAGCTCCCAAAATTGCTGTAAACATACCAGCTGAGGATTATAATGAGCTGCTCCTTTAATTCGTCGGCAAAAATATCTACTGCAGCTTAGCGTCTAGCACGATCGCAAAAGTCAATACGCAGTCTCTGTCGTCTTCGATACAGCATGTACACGTCATAATGACGTCACGGGTGAAGCTAGCAGTGTGCTATATGACTCACCCAACTGAGAACGCCTCGTAAACACGGCCTGCGCGCGGTCTGCGTTGCCTCTCCGCCATTCTCGCCTTAGGCGAATGATGTAGCCACACTGAGCTACCAGTTTGTGTGGAATAGTGTATTTGACTGTTTTCTGGAAACTGTCTTAAATGATTCATTATGTCATTTTGTGCACCTAACACGGTTCTTTTCATTTGGAATTTCAATATTCTTTTACAAAAGTGGAAACGAAATTGAAATAATTTGAAAGCCCGCTAAAACGCTCCATTCGAGTCGTTATGCCTGTGACGTCACTGGCTAGCTCGCTGGCTCTACTGCTACAAAGCTAATTCACAGTGACCCCTCATTTTGGAATTTACGCTTCGGAAAATGGGTTACAAATGGTGCGTCGTGCCATACTGAACAAATGCATCTGTAAAAACTGCTCGAAACTTGTGTTTGAGTGTTCCAGAGAATGAGAAGATGCGTAAAATGTGGTCGCACTGTACTAGCAAATTGCCACCATGTCGACGCACAAGTTCCCTAACTTAATTACAAATGTTTTGCACTGTGAAGTTAACATTAATTTTACCTCTAAGATATGATTTCCCAGTGTCACAATGAAGGATAGGATTCAATGAAATCAAACTCTTAGTGAAGATAGTCGTTTTACCCATTTTTACACAAATAACTCTGCAGTTCAGTTGTTGCAGTGATAGGCCCTCGAATATTATAAGATGATGTCTACACATTGCTGGTTCGAATCCAACCGGAAAGAATATTTTAACTTACTTGTAAAACGACTTGCAGTACTCTCATATGAAAACCAAATCACAATTACAAAACTTCACATCACCAATCAGAAACTGAATATTAGTGCGTTTTCCTTGATGTTTACATGCACTTACATTGGCAATCGCTGTTTACACACGTCACGTTCAAAAATATATTTTCTAGTTAATGTAACCACACACTTTTTACTTGATTAGAAGCGATGGTGATTTTTTTCGTGGTGTCTAGCTAGGATCTTCATTGTTTATGCTTTTAGACGTTCATCATCTTATATCACGATGAATTAAGTCTACTTCAGACCATGACGTGAGTTTCCACTCACAAACGTCACAGCTCTTACGTTTGTGTTACCTGCATGTTGTACATCTATATATATATAAAATAAAGTCGTGTTAGTTACACTATTTATAACTCAAGAACGGCTGGAAATGTCAGCTAAACGTCACTATAAAATGTGGCATAACAAAAACGCACCTCACATGGAATAACAAAATGCAAATGACAGCTAAACCTCACTATAAAACGTGGCATAACAAAAACGCATCTCACATGGAATAACAAAACACAAATGACAGCTAAACGTCTATGGTTAAGTATCAGTATATATCATAAATTAAAAATTTAAAGAAATAATTTGTATTTTCTTTGAATCATAATTAACAATGCTGCGACCAAGACGATCGAATATTTCTCGACAAAGCCGTAATGCAAGAAGGATACAAAACATTGTGAATGAAAGGACTGAAGAGGAACAACTTATCAACAAAGTATTCCCAAACATCATTACTAACTACAAAGGTAATGAATGGTTGAGTGAGTGAGCAATTTTAGCGGCTAAGAATAAGGATGCAGATGACCTAAACTACATAATTCAGAATGAGATCATTGGTAAAATGCATTCATTCAAATCTATTGACTGTGTAACAAATGAAGATGAAGCCACCCACTATCCAACTGAATTTTTAAACACCTTGGATGTGTCTGTGAGGAAGTTCTCATTCTGAGGATCCCGATGATCCCAACCGATATGCCGTTTGAGTTCAAAAGACTCCAGTTTCCCTCGCATTCGCCATGACCATTAAAAAATCGCAAGGCCAATCCTTGAAAGTTTGTGGTTTAAATCTGGAATATCCATGTTTTTCACATGGTCAATTATATGTGGCATGTTCACGGGTCGGAAGACCATCTGCGTTGTTTGTTCTTGCGCCTGATAATAAAACAAAAATTTCGTGTATCACAAGACACTTAACTGAAGAGTGGAAGCTATTAACCAAAAAACATAAAGAATAAAGAATCATTAAAATACTTAATTTTTTTGTTTGTATTTCCTAATAAAAAATTGAACTTAACAACCAAAATGTGATTATTTATTGGCTTTAAGGCGGAAGAGAGTTCGCCGGGTCAGCTAGTGCTTTACATTTGTGCATATACACTCCTGGAAATTGAAATAAGAACACCGTGAATTCATTGTCCCAGGAAGGGGAAACTTTATTGACACATTCCTGGGGGTCAGATACATCGCATGATCACACTGACAGAACCACAGGCACATAGGCACAGGCAACAGAGCATGCACAATGTCGGCACTAGTACAGTGTATATCCACCTTTCGCAGCAATGCAGGCTGCTGTTCTCCCATGGAGACGATCGTAGAGATGCTGGATGTAGTCCTGTGGAACGGCTTGCCATGCCATTTCCACCTGGCGCCTCAGTTGGACCAGCGTTCGTGCTGGACGTGCAGACCGCGTGAGACGACGCTTCATCCAGTCCCAAACATGCTCAATGGGGGACAGATCCGGAGATCTTGCTGGCCAGGGTAGTTGACTTACACCTTCTAGAGCACGTTGGGTGGCACGGGATACATGCGGACGTGCATTGTCCTGTTGGAACAGCAAGTTCCCTTGCCGGTCTAGGAATGGTAGAACGATGGGTTCGATGACGGTTTGGATGTACCGTGCACTATTCAGTGTCCCCTCGACGATCACCAGTGGTGTACGGCCAGTGTAGTAGATCGCTCCCCACACCATGATGCCGGGTGTTGGCCCTGTGTGCCTCGGTCGTATGCAGTCCTGATTGTGGCGCTCACCTGAACGGCGCCAAACACGCATACGACCATCATTGGCACCAAGGCAGAAGCGACTCTCATTGCTGAAGACGACACGTCTCCATTCGTCCCTCCATTCACGCCTGTCGCGACACCACTGGAGGCGGGCTGCACGATGTTGGGGCGTGAGCGGAAGACGGCCTAACGGTGTGCGGGACCGTAGCCCAGCTTCATGGAGACGGTTGCGAATGGTCCTCGCCGATACCCCAGGAGCAACAGTGTCCCTAATTTGCTGGGAAGTGGCGGTGCGGTCCCCTACGGCACTGCGTAGGATCCTACGGTCTTGGCGTGCATCCGTGCGTCGCTGCGGTCCGGTCCCAGGTCGACGGGCACGTGCACCTTCCGCCGACCACTGGCGACAACATCGATGTACTGTGGAGACCTCACGCCCCACGTGTTGAGCAATTCGGCGGTACGTCCACCCGGCCTCCCGCATGCCCACTATACGCCCTCGCTCAAAGTCCGTCAACTGCACATACGGTTCACGTCCACGCTGTCGCGGCATGCTACAAGTGTTAAAGACTGCGATGGAGCTCCGTATGCCACGGCAAACTGGCTGACACTGACGGCGGCGGTGCACAAATGCTGCACAGCTAGCGCCATTCGACGGCCAACACCGCGGTTCCTGGTGTGTCCGCTGTGCCGTGCGTGTGATCATTGCTTGTACAGCCCTCTCGCAGTGTCCGGAGCAAGTATGGTGGGTCTGACACACCGGTGTCAATGTGTTCTTTTTTCCATTTCCAGGAGTGTAGAAAGCCTCATCGCCCTAGACCTCGTCGCACGGTCGGCGTATGGTAATATTTTCGATACTAGCAATTCTTTCCAAAAAACTGAATTGTGTGTCCGCAAAATAAACGCATTTATCCTTGAACGATTAGTGTGAAGCTATATGTAACACATCCCACTATCCAAACAACTGCTACAGTCAGTTCTTGATGACGCTATTTTCGTATTTCCTGTAAAACTTTTAAAAATAAATGATTTTTCTAGGATTTTTTCCCCACCACAAGTACATTCTTTTCCAAAGGAACCTTCCCGGCGCCCAAGGGGAGGTGTGGGGGCAGAGTGGTCACGGGTCGCAACCCAAGGCCTGGCCATGATGTCCCGTTCCCACCCTCCACGAACCAAGGAAAGAGTACGGAACGTGGAGTACAGGTGCTATGAACATCGTTTATTTGTTTATTTTTCTTTTCGTTTTTTTATTTCTATTTATTTATATATTGATTTTTGTCATAATACTACCGAGAATACCAGGAAACCGGCGTCACGCGAGGAGAAGGGCGCAGCAAGACGTCAGACTAAGAAGAACGTTCCGATTACCAGTGAATATGTCGGTTCTAAGTGTGGAAGAGGTGGGGATCAACTCTTCATGATAGGAACACCCCAGCTCTGGGGTGGGTTAAGAAAGATACTGCAGAGGAAACTGGAGAAAAATTGTCTGTATTTTGGATTGCGGGCAACCGCACAGTGGCATTCATTGAAGAACTGCTAAAAGTCCAGCGTACATTTCTCGCCATCAGCAAACAAGTAGTGTGCTGCGTGTGCACAAATCCACCTCATACAGTTCGTCTTGCTTGCGGGAAGTATTTCGCGTCCGGAAAGAGCAGCAGTTGAGTAGGTATCTGACGAGGAGTCGGGTAATTAGGGCAACATCTGTCGCACTAAGAGCGGGACACCTCCCGCCGATCTGCACACCAGGCGGCGCCCGTCTGTGTCCATAACATCGCAATCGACAACAACGGGGTGTCTGCGATGTGAATCCTGTGAAGGTGTCACCGGCATCCTTGCTTCCCATTGGCAATAAGGTACCATACAGACTGGACGTCCTGTCAAGATAAGGAGCGCACACTGATGGCCAAACGGCACGCAAGTCGACGTGGGGATGATTCCCCTCAACCACATTCGGTGACCTGTGCTGCTGAAGGAAACCATAGAACGCCCGCCCTCGTGGATGTCAACTGCGCCGGCAGTGCCACAGTACGGACGTAGCTCAGTTCAAGGAAGAAGTGGCGGAAGTAAAAGAAGGGCAGCAGGATTCCCGATAGATGCTGCGAGAGAGTGTGGTGCAAGGCCTCCAGCAATAGCCTGGTAAGGCACGTAGGACCGCGGCGCCGCAATGTCATGTGAGAGCCAATGAAAAGGGCTACCGCTCTGTCAGGCACATGATACAAATCTAAATCGCCCCTGCACCGCTGGAGGGTGAGGGTTTCGTACTTTATCTTGAATAGCAAGCTGTGGCAAACAAACGAACCCAATGCCGCTAGCATGCGGCAGGCCAAGGATGGCGGAACAGGAAGTGTCTGTGCCACGGGATACGTGGCGCCAAATATACACTGACGTATTGTGTGCGTTGCAGAAGATCGAGTGCTCGTAACCGGTGATCTAAGAGCCTAGCTCGTAGTTGGGAACGTAGACGTCGGCAGTTGAGGGCAATTTTCCACCGCAGATCACTTGCGAAATCGAATTCTAAGCATTTGAGAGTATCAGCTACACGCAAAGGAGCAGCACTGTCAGCAAGAAGTCCCGCACCTATAGCCATGGCGCTCGATTTGCGGACGTTAAGGCAGCTACCAGAAGCTTCGCCGTAGGTGATAACCCATGGCAGTGACTCCCTGACCCCAGCACCGCTACGAAGAACGATGACAAGATCGTTTGGATACGCAGTGCAGCTGAATACATGGTCACCTACAGACATCCCAGAGAGGCGTTGACAGAGGCTGCATACCAACAGTTCCATGGTGAATGCATACAACAGTGCACGGAGCGGGCAGCCTTGACGCACTGATCGACGGATCGAGATGGGAGGAGTAAGACAGCCATTGTAGAGTACGCGAGACGTAGCTCCACGAAGGAGACGCACTGGGACGTCGACGGTAGCATCAGAGTAGCCCATATTGCGGAGCAACCCTTCCAGGAAGCCGTGATCGACGCGATCGAACGCCTAGCTGACGTCAAGAGCTGCCAAAAGTCCAGGCATACGACGTGCGCGAGCAAGAGCGATTATGCACCGATAGCGGCAGAGGGCAGTGCGAATGTTACTGGTACCTTCCAAAGATGTTTGATCGTGAGAAACCACGTACCGAGCTGTCCGTTTAAGCCACGCAGCCAACAGGCGGGTAAAGATCTTTGCATCGCTGTCGAGAAACGTCAAGGGGCGGTTATCGCATATCCGTGAGGTACCTCGAGGCTTGTGGATGGAAATCGTCTGGAATCGGTACGAAAGTAGACATAAGGTCCTGACAAATTTCCGTCCACACTGGCGCCAGAAGGGGACGAAATGTCTGATAAAACTCCAGTGGGAGGCCGTCAGGACCAGGGGACCTATTCGTAGAACCCGCCTGAATAGTGTCATGGACTTCGCTCTCCGTGATGTTAGCAATGAGATCCATCGTCGCATCCACGGCAGCCGAGCCAGAGGAGAGTCTGGAGACCGTCGTAATGTTTTCAGGGAGGTGACGTTGTTCAGAGTACAGTGTAACATAATGTGCATGGAGGACAGACCCGATATTCCGTTGGGTATCAAAACGCTGCCCACCATCAATCGTAAGAACATTAATCAAATTCCTCCGACGGGGGCGCCATTCCGCGATGACAGGATACATAGATGGACGCTCTTGCACTAACCCATCGTGTATGCGCTCCTTCAAAGTGGCGGCGAGAGAGGGACGTGAGCTGTGCCTTGGCGCCTGGTGCTCTGGCGAATACGGAATCATAGTACATTCCCGGAGAAGGGGGAAATAGAATTCATGAGTCCGTCGCCGCCACGCAGCAACCTCCCTCGAGGCCTTGCGGAGAGCAGGCTTTGCACAGAGCACTCATCATGACAGGGCAGACTGATAGGCATCACGGCGTCGACGACAAGCTGCCTACGTGGTCTCGATGAGGTACCAGCAGTCGGGAGAAGTAAGGTGGATCGTGTTCAGTTTCCATGGTTGGATTCGAGCACAGGACCTCTTTCATCACTCTGAGATGCGCTACCAAGTGCGCTACCGAGCGCCACTGCTATGCAATCCCTCTGCCGAGTGTCTTCTATAGAGGAAATCGCCACGAAGATTTGCTAAGAATAACTTTATTGTGATTTGGATCGTAGCTCACGACTGGTAATCGACAATCTAGTTATAATATACGGACTCATTTGCAAAATGTTCTACAATTCATTAGTTTGGAGCCGGCCGGGGTGGCCGAGCGGTTCTAGGCACTACAGCCTGGAACCGCGCGACCTCTACAGTCGCAGGTTCGAATCATGCCTCGGGCATGGATGTGTGTGATGTCCTTAGGTTAGTTAGGTTTAAGTAGTTCTAAGTTCTAGGGGACGGATGACCTCAGAGCCATTTGAACCATTTGAACCTTGGTTTTGAGTGAGTTTAATGATACTACAGTGAGCAGGGACAAGAATGTCCGTCGTTGCACGGGTCGCCGCTCTAAATGGGTGGACCATAAACACATCAAAGTTCGCGAGTTTTCCACTGACAGTGATCGCAAAATTCCTTTCCATTGTTACTTAAAAAATATGATTGCGATTTCCATTGCTAAATCGCTAAACCGTTTGCAGAAAAACCTCGTAATTTCGGCTAACGCTCCCTATAACACATGTATAACTTCGTCTTACTCCTAATTTGTGACGTCACCAGAGCTTCAGCCAGTAACAGAGCGTTTTTGATCACGTGACCAAATCTTGATATTAAATTATTTTTAAGCTTCAATTATATAAAAATGACAGATATTTTGTTAGAATATTGAACGTAAATGCTATTTGAATGTTATAATCAATCAGAGTAACAACATCAGAACCACATTTTTAATATAGGGAAATAGCCTATTAGCCGACGCAAGCACTTATGCATAAGTACATGTATTAAGACACAAAGGAGTTACAGACATCGACTGCGAGCAGGCAATGATTAAAATCAAAAAAGAAAGTTGGAAATTTATGCCCTACCAGGATTCTAACCTGATCCTCGTGCTTACTAGGCTGACACACTGACCACTGTGCCATCCAGACACAGTGGGCAGCACACCTGCACGTACTACCCTAGCATGCCTCCCATCGGGCCCAAATTCTCAACTTATCCACACACTACTAACGTAGTGCCCCTTGCCCATTATCGTCATTACTCGCGGCATTTTGACGATTCCTGTAAGAGTTCAAGACTGCTGTGCATCTGCACCGAAGATATCATTGGCCGTCTTCCCCATAATTATATTTAAGTCTGTTCTTTCAGGCATCTCTGAAAGAACAGACGCCACAAATATACAAATGCATGTCTTTATTGTTTTATTAAGCACTGGATTTGCACAACACTACACACTGAGACATCACAGCAATAAGTAAGGCACAAGCATATATTTTTGGGAGCTGATCATGCTCAAGTAATTTAATACCTAAATTTTACTTTTTTTGATCTTATGCATGAGTCTGGCTGTATGCGGCAGCCACTACAAGCTTATTGCATTAATGATTATTTCGACAAGTATTATTTCATGTTTTATAAATGTTCACACGATCAAACACTTGAAAGACTGTCTTGGCGGATATAGTTAGTTAATGTTGTTAACTCTTTTTATGTACCATTATAAGCCTACCCTGTAAAAGTCAGGCTAAAGTTGCAATTGTATTAAGTTTTCAATGATTCGAAGTTAAAGTTTCCCATAGTTCATATTTTTAAATTTTTCTCTTATCGCTCAGTGGAAGATTGCTGAGAGTTTCGCGACATTTTTATTTCCAGTAATTACTTTGGAATAGGATTCTTTTCTCTTGTGGAGTCATCAGTCAATGACAATCAAAGAGTGCCATCAAGGGAGTTTGATTCTTTCAAAAACAGGAGGTGATGCAGTGACGTGACAGTACCAATGAATATTTCACTTTGCAGTATTAAGAAAACTTTGCAAATTAATTTTGTTAACTGTACTGTAGGGAAATACGTAATTAGTGGCTTCTGGTGTAGGATTTGCGAATTTCGCTTCACTGAAGCAGGCCTGAGAGAGTGTCGTGACGGACCTGCGTGGTCGCAGCGCTATGAACACAGGACGACTCGAGATGTCCCCTTCTCCTTACCCCAGCCAGGCTGCTGCTTTGCAGAAATGTTGTGGCCATACGCTGGCTGGCTTCCGTTGTCTGTGAGTGGCACGGCTCTTAGAAGTTATAGCAGGGCGATGACAGGTCCCATGAGCATTTCTGATGGGATGAATCTGCATTTCCCATCAGCGACTGCGAATACCCGACATCGACATTGTACATTTTTGAGTGTGGGAGAGTTCCAGAATCTAACCGTCCAGATGATGACAGCCAATCAGAAGGGTCATCAGCATAGGTTCTACCGTGTGAGTGTCTGAAGCACTGAGTAGGAACACAGCATATGCAGTGTACCAACCTCCGGCCAGTTAAGGGGCATGCTCTAAGTGGAGAAGATTCAGCAGGCATCCGCTGCGTTTCAGCGTGACGACAGGAATTCTTGGTCATTACTGTACCGAAAGTTGTGAATCCCCCCTCCAAGCTATGGTTTTCTGGGAGCGGAGAGGAAAGCGAGTTAGTCAGACATAGTGCAGAGATGCGTGGCTGAGCGGTCACATCGAGAAGGAGAAGCGCCTGGTCGCAGTCTGGCCCAGTTTTTGCTGAATCTATCATGTATGTGTCGCTTTTTAGCTCGAGACCTGTTTTTTCTTTGAGCAGCTCACTATTTTCGAGGTAAAAAAAAAAATGGCTCCAAGCACTATGGGACGTAACTTCTGAGGTCATCAGTCCCCTAGAACTTAAACTTAACTAACCTAAGGACATCACACACATCCATGCCCGAGGCAGGATTCAAACCTGCGACCGTAGCGGTCGCGCGGTTCCAGACTGTAGCGCCTAGAACCGCTCGGCCACCCCAGCCGGCTTGCGAGGTCAGTTCCGCAACTTGTGTTACTTTTTCAGTGTCTTTACTTCTTTGGATCTTAAATCCGGCTTTAACTTGCATTTTTAAGATGTACAGATCTTGGAAAGCCAGATTCGGAAGGATATAAGTTGCAATAGTTATCCGGAGATGAAAAGGCTTGCACAGGATAGAGTAGCATGGAGAGTTGCATCAAACCAGTCTCTGGACTGAAGACCACAACACAATCATCAGAAATGGAAGTTGGCATAATTAAACAATCACTGAGTTTATGTGGATCAGAAAATGCTAGTGTGTCAGATAGTCTAAGAACAGAGCATGAAAATTGAGTCACAGAAGATCTGAAGTGCAAAGTTATTGCAAATGGTGTGGGAATTACAATCTAGTATAGGGAGAATGAATTCTAAATAACAATAAAGGAATTCTGAATAAACTACAAATATTGAATGCATGAAGTCAGAGACAGGGAAGATTAAAAATGAAACAGATGGTATGATGGAGGAGAAAATTAAAGGATATAAGAACACAAACGGGTAAAATATAGAATTAAGTTGGGCTGGCTAACTGTGAAGTTGAGTCAGTTAAGAAGTATGAAATGTGACGCTTGTTCAGTCGCTGTTGTGAAAATGGTGTGCTGTGGCTTGGTAGTGGAGAGTGCTATCTCCATATCATACTCACACGCTCATCACGCAAATATGCAAACTTTTGTAATCCAGAAAATTTTGCTAAGTCTTCTGTTCAATTAGAGATATCCACCAATTGTCAGCAGAGCCCTCTGTCCCAAGTGAGCTTGGTTCAGGCAATCACTTATTGTACTTTTGAGCACTACAGCGTCCATTCCATCGTGGAATATAATTTGTTAGATTTTCCAGAGATATTGTTCTTTCGTTGAGTTTCAAATAAGCAATCACATTTGTGCCAGTTATGGGAATTTAGGAAAAATAAATCCAGTGTTCAAAAGAACTGATTTCTTTTCCCCTTTTTTTATGGCCCTACAACAGTCCAGGTCAGGTGACGCTCAAATACTAAATATGACTGATTTCTTCCGCATGACTGAATTGTGCTATTGCTGTGATGGCGCTCCATTGTAAAGCAGGTACCCCTCTGCAGAACGATATATATGTCGTAGGAAATGTAATTAATTTGTTTTTTTGTATGACAAAAGACTATGGTCTAATCTGGATTCAGTACAGTCTTGAGATCACAGAGCTGTTTTCAATGATTGTGGTTAGCAATTTTCTGGGTTATAAAAGTTTGCATATTTGCGTTATGAGCACGTAAGTGTGATACAGAGATAGCACTCTCCACTGCCAAGCCACAGCACACCATTCTCACAACAGCGACTGAACAAGCGTCACATTTCACACTTCTTAACTGACTCAACTTCACAGTTAGCCAGCCCAACTTAATTCTATATTTTACCCGTTTGTGCTCTTATATCCTTTAATTTTCTCCTCCATCATACCATCTGTTTCATTTTTAACCTCCCCTGTCTCTGACTTCATGGATTCAATATTTGTAGTTTATTCAGAATTTCTTTATTGTATCTTAGAATTCATTTTCCCCATACTAGATTGTAATTCCCTCACCATTTGCAATAACATTGCACTTCAGATCTTCTGTGACTGAATTTTCATGCTCTGTTCTTAGACTACCTGACACGCTAGCATTTTCTGATCCACATAAACTCAGTGACTGTTTAATTATGCCAACTTCCATTTCTGATGATTGTGTTGTGGTCTTCAGTCCAGAGACTGGTTTGATGCAACTCTCCATGCTACTCTATCCTGTGCAAGCCTCTTCATCTCCGAATAACTATTGCAACTTATATCCTTCCGAATCTGCTCAGCGTGTTCATCTCTTGGTGTCCCTCTACGATTTTTACCCTCCACGCTTCTCTCCAGTACTAAATTGGTGATCCTTTGATGCCTCAGAACGTGTCCTGCCAACCGATCCCTTCTTCTTGTAAAGTCGTGCCACAAATTCCTCTTCTTCCCAATTCTTCTCAGTACTTCCTCGTTAGTTACGTGATCTACCCATCTAATCTTCAGCATTCTTCTGTAGCACCACATTTCGAAATCTTCTATTCTCTTCTTGTCTAACAGTGTATCGTCCATGTTTCACTTCCACATATGTCTACTCTCCATACAAATATTTTCAGAAACGACTTCCTGACACTTAAATCCATACTCAATGTTAACAAATGTCTCTTCGTCAGAAACGGTTTCCTTGCCATTGCCAGTCTACATTTTATATCCTCTCTACTCCGACCACCATCACTTATTTTGCTCCCCAAATAACGAAATTCATTTACTGCTTTAAGTGTCTCATGTCCTAATCTAATACCCTCAGCATCAACAGATTTAATTCGAACACATCACATTATCCTCGTTTTGCTTTTGTTGATGTTCATCTTACATCCTTCTTTCAAGACACTGTCTATTCCGTTCAGCTGCACTCCCAAGTCCTTTGCTGTCTCTGACAGAATTACAATGTCGTCGGCGAACCTCAAATTTTTTATTTCTTCTCCATAGATTTTAATTCCTACTCCGATTTTTTCTTTTGTTTCCTTTACTGCTTGCTCATTATACAGATTGAATAACATCGGGGATAGGCTGCAACCCTGCCTCACTATCTTCTCAAGTAGTGCTTCCCTTACATGCCCCTCGACTCTTTTGACTCCCATCTGGTTTCTGTACAAATTGTAAACAGCCTTTCGCTCCCTGTATTTTACCCCTGCCACCTACAGAATCTGAAAGAGAGTATTCCAGTCAACATTGTCAAAAGCTTTCTCTAGGTCTACAAATGCTAGAAACGTAGGTTTGCTTTTCCTTAACCTATCTTCTAAGAGAAGTCGTAGGGTCAGTATTGCCTCGTGTGTTCCAACATTTCTATGGAATCCAAACTGATCTTCCCCGAGGTCTGCTTCTATCAGTTTTTTCTTTCGTCTGTAAGGAATTTGTGTTAATATTTTGCAACCGTAACTTATCAAACTGATAGTTCGGTAATTTTCACACCTGTCGACACCCGCTTCCTTTGGGATTGGAATTATTATATTCTTCTTGAAGTCTGAGGGTATTGCGCCTGTCTATACATCTTGCTCGCCAGATGGGAGAGTTCTTTCAGGGCTGGCTCTCCAAAGGCTATCAGTTGCTCTAATGGAAAGTTGTCTACTACCGGCGCCTTCTTTCGACTTAGGTCTTTCATCACTCTGTCAAATTCTTCACGCAGTATACGAGGTGCATTCAAGTTCTAAGGCCTTCGATTTTTTTTCTCCAGACTGGAAAGAGATAGAAACATGCGCATTGTTTTAAAATGAGGCCGCGTTCATTGTCAATACGTCCCAGAGATGGCAGCACCATACGGCAGATGGAATTTTACCGCCAACGGCGAGAATGAGAACTGTTTTAAATACTTAAGATGGCGACGTTTTACTTACTTGAACAGCGTGCAATCATTCGTTTTCTGAATTTGCGTGGTGTGAAACCAATTGAAATTTATCGACAGTTGAAGGAGACATGTGGTGATGGAGTTATGGATGTGTCGAAAGTGCGTTCGTGGGTGTGACAGTTTAATGAAGGCAGAACATCGTGTGACAACAAACCAAAACAACCTCGGGCTCGCACAAGCTGGTCTGACGACATGATCGAGAAAGTGGAGAGAATTGTTTTGGGGGATCGCCGAATGACTGTTGAACAGATCGCCTCCAGAGTTGGCATTTCTGTGGCTTCTGTGCACACAATCCTGCATGACGACCTGAAAATGCGAAAAGTGTCATACAGGTGGGTGCCACGAATGCTGACGGACGACCACATGGCTGCCCGTGTGACATGTTGCCAAGCAATGTTGACGTGCAACGACAGCATGAATGGGATTTTCTTTTCGTCGGTTGTGACAATGGATGAGACGTGGATGCCATTTTTCAATCCAGAAACAAAGCGCCAGTCAGCTCAATGGAAGCACACAGATTCACTGCCACCAAAAAAATTTCGGGTAACCGCCAGTGCTGAAAAAATGATGGTGTCCATGTTCTGGGACAGCGAGGGCGTAATCCTTACCCATTGCGTTCCAAAGGGCACTACGGTAACAGATGCATCCTACGAAAATGTTTTGAAGAAAAAAATTCCTTCCTGCACTGCAACAAAAACGTCCGGGAAGGGCTGCACGTGTGCTGTTTCACCAAGGCAACGCACCCGCACATCGAGCTACCGTTACGCAACAGTTTCTTCGTGATAACAACTTTGAAGTGATTCCTCATGCTCCCTAATCACCTGACCTGGCTCCATGAAATCATGGCGTCAGCGTTGGGAAAAATGTGTACGTCTGCAGGGCGATTACGTCGAGAAGTAACGCCAGTTTCATCGATTTCGGGTGAGTAGTTAATTAGAAAAAAAATCGGAGGCCTTAGCACTTGAATGCACCTCGTAATATCTCCCGTTTCGTCTTCATCTAAGTCCTCTTCCATTTCCGTAATATTGCCCTCAAGTACATCGCCCCTGTATAGACGCTCTATATACTCCTTCCACCTTTCTGCTTTCCCTTCTTTTTTTAGTACCTGTTTTCCATCTGAGCTCTTGATATTCATACAGGTGGTTCTCTTTTCTCCAAAGGTCTCTTTAATTTTCCTGTAGGCAGTATTTATCTTACCCCTAGCGATACATGCTTCTACATCCTTACATTTGTCCTCTAGCCATCCCTGCTTAGCCATTTTTCACTTCCTGTCAATCGCCTTTTTGAGACGTTTATATTCCTCTTCGCCTGCTTCATTTATTGCATTTTTATATTTTCTCCTTTCATCAGTTAAATTCAATACCTCTTCTGTTACTCAAGGATTTCTACTAGCGCTCTTATTTTTACTTACTTGATCCTTCGCTGCCTTCACTGTATCATCTCTCAAAGCTGCCCATTCTTCATCTGCAGTATTTCTTTCCCCTGTTCTTGTCAGTCGTTCCCTAATACTCTCTCTGAAACTCTCTGTAATCTCTGGTTCTTTCAGTTCATCTAGATCCCATCTCCTTCAATTCCTACCTTTTTGCAGTTTCTTCAGTTTCAGTCTACAGTTCATAACCAATAAATTATGGTCAGGGTCCACATCTGCCCCTGGTTCCTAAATCTCAGCCTTACCATAACCTGTCGGAAACCGTCCATTGTCTCCAGACTTTTCTGATGGTAAATCTGCAAAATAAACATATGTAAACTTTTGGTATTAGTACTTAACTTATTGGTTGTTTTGGCTGTTTCTGCTATGCTGCAGACACCGAATGTGAAGATGTTGCCAGTGTGCAAGCTGCTACTGGTGCTGATGATGAAGATCTCAGAGCCACTGCCATAGTCCTTGATGCTGCATCCACTGCCAAAACCTGTGCCACCGGCCAAACCTGTGCCATAATCCGTGTTTCTGCTGCTGGCTGCCAAAATCTAGTGCTCAACACACTTTCCACTGCTGTCTCCTTGTTTCTTGAAGTTCTGCTTTGCACCTAACTTTCTCCTTGTAATTTCTGCTATGCACTCTTAAACACACAAAACTGCTGCAAAATCTATAGCTTGGAGACCACACACAAAACTGCCTACTATGGATTGGATTAAGGGTCTGGATCACTAACGTTAGTAATGCTAATCAAATCTCATTTGCAACTGCAAAAGGGATTGGACTTATATCTCAGGCGAGCCTCCAGTTTGCGATGGTGCTATATGGTACTAGAGCGAGGTACAGTTCCATTAATAAATGTAGCTCATTTATTGTTGTAGGATCGAGCTATACAAGTCTACTTTTATGCCTGGCAGTAGATTTCATTGCAGGACTGTAGTTTACCAGTGATCCTGCAATCACATAACCCAGACATTGGCCTGTAATACGAATTATCGAGTAACACAAATTGAAAAAAGTTAATAATAATAATAATAATTACACAGAAATTAATGAAACATACAACACACAACAAAATTATAAATGAAGAACAAAAAGGCTGTTGCAAAGGAGCACGAGGATGTAAAGAACAACTGATAATAGATGCAGAGGTGATATATCATGCTGAAACTAAACAAAAGTCGGTACTTAACGCATACATTGATTACCGAAAAGCTTTTGATAGTGTACCCCACTCATGGTTACTACAGATATTGGAAATATACAAAGTAGATTCTAAATTGATACAGTTCCTAAACATAGTAATGAAAAATTGGAAAACCACACTTAATATCCAAACAAATTCAAATAATATCACATCACAGCCAATACAGACTAAGTGTGGAATATATCAAGGAGACTCATTAAGTCCTTTCTGGTTCTGCCTTGCTCTAAACCCACTATCCAACATGCTAAATAATACAAATTATGGATACAATATTACTGGAACATACCAACACAAAATCACACATTTGCTATACATGGATGATCTAAAACTACTGGCAGCAACAAATCAACAACTCAACCAATTACTAAAGATAACAGAAATATTAAGCAATGATATAAATATGGCTTCTGGAACAGACAAATGTAAGAAAAATACCATAGTCAAGGGAAAACACACTAAACAAGAAGATTAGATATTGGATAACCACAGCGACTGCATAGAAGCGATGGAAAAAACAGATGCCTATAAATATCTAGGATACAGACAAAAAATAGGAATAGATGATACAAATATTAAAGAAGAACTAAAAGAAAAATATAGACAAAGACTAACAAAAATACTGAAAACAGAATTGACAGCAAGAAACAAGACAAAAGCTATAAATATCTATGCTATACCAATATTGACCTACTCATTTGGAGTAGTGAAATGGAGTAACACAGACCTAGAAGCACTCAATACACTTACACGATCACAATGCCACAAATATAGAATACATCACATACATTCAGCAACAGAAAGATTCACATTAAGCAGAAAGGACGGAGGAAGGGGATTTATCGACATAAAAAACCTACATTATGGACAGGTAGACAATTTAAGAAAATTCTTTCTAGAATGAGCAGAAACTAGCAAAATACACAAAGCAATCACTCATATAAATACATCGGCTATACCATTGCAATTTCATAACCACTTCTACAACCCTTTAGATCACATAACATCAACAGATACAAAGAAAGTAAATTGGAAAAAGAAAACACTACATGGCAAGCACCCGTATCATCTAACACAGCCACACATCGATCAAGACGCATCCAACACATGGCTAAGAAAAGGCAATATATACAGTGAGATGGAAGGATTCATGATTGCAATACAGGATCAAACAATAAACACCAGATATTACAGCATGCATATTATTAAAGATCCCAATACCACAACAGATAAATGCAGACGTTGCAAACAACAAATAGAAACAGTAGATCACATCACAAGCGGATGTACAATACTAGCAAATACAGAATACCCCAGAAGACATGACAATGTAGCAAAAATAATACATCAACAACTTGCCATACAACATAAACTAATAAAACAACACGTTCCCACATACAAGTATACACCACAAAATGTACTGGAGAGTGATGAATACAAATTATACTGGAACAGAACCATTATAACAGATAAAACAACTCCACATAACAAACCTGACATCATACTCACCAATAAAAAGAAGAAATATCCATACCCAATACAACAAATATACAGAAGAAAACAGGAGAAAAAAATTGAAAAATACATCCAACTGGTTGAGGAAGTCAAAGACATGTGGTATCAGGATAAAGTTGACATCATACCAATTATACTATCAACTACAGAAGTCATACCACACAATATCCACAAGTACATCAACGCAATACAGCTACATCCAAATGTATATATATACAACTACAGAAATTTGTAATTATTGATACATGTTCAATTACCCAAAAGTTCCTAAATTCAATGTAACATGTACCATACAGTTAAAAGGAAGTCGCGCTTGATCAAGGCCCGTGTCACTTTCCATTTTTAACCAGACATAACGTCTGAGAAAGGAAAGAAATAATAATGATAGATGAAAAAGTGCTGAATTCTAGTGAACGATCGCTGTAGGCAAGAACAAGAAATTTAAGCTGAATCAGCTGATTTATTCAATCAGAGAAAACACTGAAAGTGTTAAGAATTCTGGTCCTAGAGAGTTTCATTTACATATACAACAAAATTAATAATGATTCTTGAGTGTAGATAGCTTGTATAAATGCGTAACCTGAATGTTAGCAGAATCACCATGGACCAACTAACCGTCTCTGGTTCAGAACACAGAGTCTCTAAGACTAAGTGTAACTTCATTTGGAAAATTTATAAGTATGAGCAAAAGTTAAGATATTTGTGCCCACTTGCCGCCCAGAACTCAACACTTTACCTACATCTGACTTGTCGCCACAGTCGTCGCAGAGTGTATTCCAAACAGCGTCACAGATGCTTCCCAGCTCTCCATTGTCAGTCAAAAGCTTGATTGTCAAACTGCTCACACCAAGGAAAGCACGTATTCTCCACCACAACTGCAGAGTTTTACTCAAAATCTGATAAATGAACCAGAATTTGATTATTAACAAATATACAAATTAAACATATGTTTTAATTGACGACTCATGATCTTACAGGTCTGTCAATACCAAACGCTATACACTTTTTATAAAAGTTTACATGTAAATAATTTACTGAGTAACTTGTAATTCTTCGTGCAGTTGACGATAACCCTAATGTCAGCGTCAGAGAAGTTGCTGCTGTACAAGGTAACGTTGACCACATCACTGTATGGAGAGTGCTACAGAAGAACCAGTTGTTTCCATACCAGGTACAGCGTGTGCAGGCACTATCAGCAGCTGATTGGCCACCACGGGTACACTTCTGCGAATGGTTCATCTAACAATGTGTCAATCCTCATTTCAGTGCAAATGTTCTCTTTATGGATGAGGCTTCATTCCAACGTGATCAAATTGTAAATTTTCACAATCAACATGTGTGGGCTGACGAGAATCTGCATGCAATTGTGCAATCACGTCATCAACACAGATTTTCTGTGAACGTTTGGGCGGGCATTGTTGGTGATGTCTTGATTGGGCCCCACGTTCTTCCACCTACGCTCAATGGAGCACGTTATCATGATTTCATACGGGATACTCTACCTGTGCTGCTAGAACATGTGCCTTTACAAGTCTGACACAACATGTGGTTCATGCACGATGGAGCTCCTGCACATTTCATTCGAAGTGTTAGTACGCTTCTCAACAACAGATTCGGTGACCAATGGATTGGTAGAGGCGGACCAATTCCATGGCCTCCACGCTCTCCTGACCTCAACCCTCTTGACTTTCATTTATGGGGGCATTTGAAAGCTCTTGTCTACGCAACCCCGGTACCAAATGTAGAGACTCTTCGTGCTCGTATTGTGGACGGCTGTGATACAATACGCCATTCTCCAGGGCTCATCAGTGCATCAGGGATTCCATGCGACGGAGGGTGGATGCATGTATCCTCGCTAACGGAGGACATTTTGAACATTTCCTGTAACAAAGTGTTTGAAGTCACGCTTGCTGTGTGTTTCCATTCCATGATTAATGTGATTTGAAGAGAAGTAATAAAATGAGCTCCAACATGGAAAGTAATCGTTTCCGGACACATGTCCACATAACATATTTTCTTTCTTTGTGTGTGAGGAATGTTTCCTGAAAGTTTGGCCGTACCTTTTTGTAACACCCTGTATACAAAGGGTGGAGAAAAATTGTATCACGAAATATAAACCCTGGATAGCTGACGCCAGTAGGAAGGAAAATTACTAATGTTGTGTAGGTCGACAACACACCATTTTTAAACTACGGAAACTTGGCGCCACGTGCTCCGATTGGCCGTTGGATTGCCCTGTTGCCGTTCTTCGGTTGACAGGCAGCGCTATGGTTGTCAGTTCACACATACAAACGTCCCTCGCCCGGTCACTGCCCAAACGTGATACGCACTGTGTCGAATAGCTCCTGCTGTTTGTCTCCACCTCATGTCAGAGGCATTCGCACGTAAGCTTCGCTTCAGAGCACACACGCATCTCCTTCAGGCAAAGCATTCGCGGTCATGAGTTGTCCAGAGCATCCGGCAAAAAGGCAATCCCGCAGTCAATCAGAGCACATGGCGCCAAGTTTATGAAGCTTAAAAACGGTGCGTTGTCGACCTACACACCATTAGTAATTATGGTTCCTACTGGCATCAGCTATCCAGGGTTAAAATTTAGTGACACAATTTTTCTCTCTCTATATATGATATATATGAACCATGGACCTTGCCGTTGGTGGGGAGGCTTGCGTGCCTTAGCGATACAGATAGCCGTACCGTACCGTAGGTGCAACCACAACGGAGGGGTATCTGTTGAGAGGCCAGACAAACGTGTGGTTCCTGAAGAGGGGCAGCAGCCTTTTCAGTAGTTGCAAGGGCAACAGTCTGGATGATTGACTGATCTGGCCTTGTAACAATAACCAAAACGGCCTTGCTGTGCTGGTACTGCGAACGGCTGAAAGCAAGGGGAAACTACAGCCGTAATTTTTCCCGAGGGCATGCAGCTTTACTGTATGATTACATGATGATGGCGTCCTCTTGGGTAAAATATTCCGGAGGTAAAATAGTCCCCCATTCGGATCTCCGGGCGGGGACTACTCAAGAGGATGTCGTTATCAGGAGAAAAAAAACTGGCGTTCTACGGATCGGAGCGTGGAATGTCAGATCCCTTAATCGGGCAGGTAGGTTAGAAAATTTAAAAAGGGAAATGGATAGGTTGAAGTTAGATATAGTGGGAATTAGTGAAGTTCGGTGGCAGGAGGAACAAGACTTCTGGTCAGGTGACTACAGGGTTATAAACACAAAATCAAATAGGGGTAATGCAGGAGTAGGTTTAATAATGAATAGGAAAATAGGAATGCGGGTAAGCTACTACAAACAGCATAGTGAACGCATTATTGTGGCCAAGATAGACACGAAGCCCACACCTACTACAGTAGTACAAGTTTATATGCCAACTAGCTCTGCAGATGACGAAGAAATTGAAGAAATGTATGAAGAAATAAAAGAAATTATTCAGATTGTGAAGGGAGACGAAAATTTAATAGTCATGGGTGACTGGAATTCGAGTGTAGGAAAAGGGAGAGAAGGAAACATAGTAGGTGAATATGGATTGGGGGACAGAAATAAAAGAGGAAGCCGCCTGGTAGAATTTTGCACAGAGCACAACATAATCATAGCTAACACTTGGTTTAAGAATCATGAAAGAAGGTTGTATACATGGAAGAACCCTGGAGATACTAAAAGGTATCAGATAGATTATATAATGGTAAGACAGAGATTTAGGAACCAGGTTTTAAATTGTAAGACATTTCCAGGGGCAGATGCGGACTCTGACCACAATCTATTGGTTATGACCTGTAGATTAAAACTGAAGAAACTGCAAAAAGGTGGGAATTTAAGGAGATGGGACCTGGATAAACTAAAAGAACCAGAGGTTGTACAGAGATTCAGGGAGAGCATAAGGGAACAATTGACAGGAATGGGGGAAAGAAATACAGTAGAAGAAGAATGGGTAGCTTTGAGGGATGAAGTAGTGAAGGCAGCAGAGGATCAAGTAGGTAAAAAGACGAGGGCTAGTAGAAATCCTTGGGTAACAGAAGAAATATTGAATTTAATTGATGAAAGGAGAAAATATAAAAATGCAGTAAGTGAAACAGGCAAAAAGGAATACAAACGTCTCAAAAATGAGATCGACAGGAAGTGCAAAATGGCTAAGCAGGGATGGCTAGAGGACAAATGTAAGGATGTAGAGGCCTATCTCACTAGGGGTAAGATAGATACCGCCTACAGGAAAATTAAAGAGACCTTTGGAGATAAGAGAACGACTTGTATGAATATCAAGAGCTCAGATGGAAACCCAGTTCTAAGCAAAGAAGGGAAAGCAGAAAGGTGGAAGGAGTATATAGAGGGTCTATACAAGGGTGATGTACTTGAGGACAATATTATGGAAATGGAAGAGGATGTAGATGAAGATGAAATGGGAGATATGATACTGCGTGAAGAGTTTGACGGAGCACTGAAAGACCTGAGTCGAAACAAGGCCCCCGGAGTAGACAATATTCCATTGGTACTACTGACGGCCGTGGGAGAGCCAGTCCTGACAAAACTCTACCATCTGGTGAGCAAGATGTATGAAACAGGTGAAATACCCTCAGACTTCAAGAAGAATATAATAATTCCAATCCTAAAGAAAGCAGGTGTTGACAGATGTGAAAATTACCGAACTATCAGCTTAATAAGTCACAGCTGCAAAATACTAACACGAATTCTTTACAGACGAATGGAAAAACTAGTAGAAGCCAACCTCGGGGAAGATCAGTTTGGATTCCGTAGAAACACTGGAACACGTGAGGCAATACTGACCTTACAACTTATCTTAGAAGAAAGATTAAGGAAAGGCAAACCTACGTTTCTAACATTTGTAGACTTAGAGAAAGCTTTTGACAATGTTGACTGGAATACTCTCTTTCAAATTCTAAAGGTGGCAGGGGTAAAATACAGGGAGCGAAAGGCTATTTACAATTTGTACAGAAACCAGATGGCAGTTATAAGAGTCGAGGGACATGAAAGGGAAGCAGTGGTTGGGAAGGGAGTAAGACAGGGTTGTAGCCTCTCCCCGATGTTGTTCAATCTGTATATTGAGCAAGCAGTAAAGGAAACAAAAGAAAAATTAGGAGTAGGTATTGAAATCCATGGAGAAGAAATAAAAACTTAGAGGTTCGCCGATGACATTGTAATTCTGTCAGAGACAGCAAAGGACTTGGAAGAGCAGTTGAATGGAATGGACAGTGTCTTGAAAGGAGGATATAAGATGAACATCAACAAAAGCAAAACAAGGATAATGGAATGTAGTCTAATTAAGTCGGGTGATGCTGAGGGAATTAGATTAGGAAATGAGGCACTTAAAGTAGTAAAGCAGTTTTGCTATTTGGGGAGCAAAATAACTGATGATGGTCGAAGTAGAGAGGATATAAAATGTAGGCTGGCCATGGCAAGGAAAGCGTTTCTGAAGAAGAGAAATTTGTTAACATCCAGTATCGATTTAAGTGTCAGGAAGTCATTTCTGAAAGTATTCGTATGGAGTGTAGCCACGTATGGAAGTGAAACATGGACGATAAATAGTTTGGACAAGAAGAGAATAGAAGCTTTCGAAATGTGGTGCTACAGAAGAATGCTGAAGATTAGATGGGTAGATCACATAACTAATGAGGAAGTATTGAATAGGATTGGGGAGAAGAGAAGTTTGTGGCACAACTTGACCAGAAGAAGGGATCGGTTGGTAGGACATGTTCTGAGGCATCAAGGGATCACCAATTTAGTATTGGAGGGCAGCGAGGAGGGTAAAAATCGTAGAGGGAGACCAAGAGATGAATACACTAAGCAGATTCAGAAGGATGTAGGTTGCAGTAGGTACTGGGAGATGAAAAAGCTTGCACAGGATAGAGTAGCATGGAGAGCTGCATCAAACCAGTCTCAGGACTGAAGACCACAACAACAACAACATATATATATATACATATAGGGTGAGTCACCTAACATTACCGCTGGATATATTTCGTAAATCACATCAAATACTGACGAATCGATTCCACAGACCGAACGTGAGGAGAGGGGCTAGTGGAATTGGTTAATACAAACCATAAAAAAGTGCACGGAAGTATGTTTGTTAACACAAACCTACGTTTTTTTAAAAATGGAACCACGTTAGTTTTGTTAGCACATCTGAAAATATAAACAAATACGTAATCAGTGCCGTTTGTTGCATTGTAAAATGTTAATTACATCCGGAGATATTGTAACCTAAAGTTGACACTTGAGTACCACTCCTCCGCTGTTCGATCGTGTGTATCGGAGAGCACCGAATTACGTAGGGATCCAAAGGGAACGGTGATGGACCTTAGGTACAGAAGAGACTGGAACAGCACATTACGTCCACATGCTAACACCTTCTTATTGGTCTTTTTCACTGACGCACATGTACATTACCATGAGGGGTGAGGTACACGTACACACGTGGTTTCCGTTTTCAATTACGGAGTGGAATAGAGTGTGTCCAGAGATGTCAGGCCAATAGATGTTCAATGTGGTGGCCATCATTTGCTGCACACAATTGCAATCTCTGGCGTTATGAATGTCGTACACGCCGCAGTACACCTGGTGTAATGTCGCCGTAGGCTGCCACAATACGCTGTTTCTTATCCTCTGGGGTTGTAGGCACATCTCGGTACACATTCTCCTTTAACGTACCCCACAGAAAGAAGTCCAGAGGTGTAAGATCAGGAGAACGGGCTGGCCAATTTATGCGTCCTCCAAGTCCTATGAAACGCCCGTCGAACATCCAGTCAAGGGTCAGCCTAGTGTTAACTGCGGAATGTGCAGGTGCACGCACCGTCATGCTGATACCACATACGTCGACGCGTTACCAGTGGGACATTTTCGAGCAACGTTGGCAGATCATTATGTAGAAACGCGATGTATGTTGCAGCTGTTTGGGCCCCTGCAATGAAGTGAGGACCAATGAGGTGGTCGCCAATGATTCCGCACCATACATTTACAGTCCACGGTCGCTGTCGCTCTACGTGTCTGAGCCAGCGAGGATTGTCCACGGACCAGTAATGCATGTTCCGTAGATTCACTGCCCCGTGGTTTGTGAAACCCGCTTCATCGGTAAACAGGTAGAACTGCAACGCATTCTCTGTTAATGCCCATTGACAGAATTGCACTCGATGATTAAAGTCATCACCATGTAATTGCTGATGTAGCGACACATGAAACGGGTGAAAGCGGTGACGATGCAGTATGCGCATGACACTAGTTTGACTCAGTCCACCGGCTGTCGCAATGTCCCGTGTACTCATGTGTGGGTTCATGGCAACAGCAGCTAACACACCAACTGCACCCGCTTCTCCTATGACAAGCCTGTTACATACCCGTTTGCGTGCTACGACCATACCTGTTGCATACAGTTGGCGGTAGATGTTTTGCAATGTGCGGCACGTTGGATGCTCTCTGTCCGTGTACCGTTCTGCATACACCCTGCAGGCTTCAGCTGCATTTCGTCGACACTCTCCATAGATGTGTATCATCTCCGCCTTTTCAGAGTTCGAATACACCATGGTCACAGTTCCTACAACACTACACTATCACAGACGTCTAGTAACACGGTGTACTACAGTTGGTCTGCGTGCGGAGACGAATGCAGAATAACAATAGCAGCAAGCGCTACATGTGGACACTGCGACAGCTAGACCAAACCACAACAGTGCACTACAGCAAAAAAAGTAAACACGGTCGTCATCGTAAACATGTCCCTGCAGATGCTGCTCGCCGACCATGGCCCGTGTTTGTTACAACATGCAACTTAACGTCGGAGGTTTGAAGCGTCAACTTTAGGTTACAATATCTCCGGATGTAATTAACATTTTACAATGCAACAGACGGCACTGATTACGTATTTGTTTATATGTTCAGATGTGCTAACAAAACTAACGTGGTTCCATTTAAAAAAACGTAGGTTTGTGTTAAAAAACATACTTCCGTGCATTTTTTTATGGTTTGTATTAAACAATTACACTAGCCCCTCTCCTCACGTTCGGTCTGTGGAATCGGTTCGTCAGTATTTGATGTGGTTTACGAAATATATCCAGCGGTAATGTTAGATTCAAATGGTTCAAATGGCTCTGAGCACTATGGGACTTAACATCTTAGGTCATCAGTCCCCTAGAACTTAGAACTACTTAAACCTAACTAACCTAAGGACATCACACACATCCATGCCCGAGGCAGGATTTGAACCTGCGACCGTAGCAGTCCCGCGGTTCCGGACTGCAGCGCTAGAACGCACGACCACCGCGGCCGGCGGCTAACGTTAGGTGACTCACCCTGTATATATATATATATATATATATATATATATATATATATATATATATATATATATATATGTGTGTGTGTGTGTGTGTGTGTGTGTGTGTGTGTAATATTTATGTTCCAATAGTTGCATCTCAGTGCCATGAGTGTTCTGGAATATTTGCATATTTGTGCTATGAACCATCGACTTATTACTGAATTAATGATTGTTTGAACATCACTACATTTCACCCTGCAGCTCATACCACCATTATATACTTTCATACATTGTCCCTAGCATGTTGCTGGCCAGATACTCACCTCATCCGTCTGCTTCCTTGGGAAATGCATGCACATGCCAGCTACTGATCACTTCTTTTGACGGCAAGAGTGAGGCTGTCATTCAAAGCTGATCCTTCCATCGCTGTCCACACCAGCCAACCTCTCCTTACGTTTGACATCTTAAACCTTAATGTGGCCACATTCTCACCAGTACATCAGCTATCTTATAACCCTACCAGACAAAATGCTCTGTACTGAGCCTAGTGGTGGGGCAAAATGGGTGTGACAGAGTGTGGAAGCTGTCAAAGATTGTTTTCCTGAATGACACTGGGTCCAATGGGAGTGGCCTGCCTTGTGATGTATCGCACCATAAGTAAACACGATTGTCAGGTATCCTAATGGGCTGTAATTGCAAGACTGTGTTGGGCTCATTGAAGAGGGCGCATAAGTGTTCGTCTTGTAGTTGTACTGCAGCCAAGTCATCAAAATTTATTAGCGCAGTAAAAGCTTTCTTGGAACATCTAATCCGCCACCACTCTATCCCCACCCTCCCTTTCTCGTGCCGGATGTCAGTTGACAATTGCGCAATGAATACCAGATGCTTGTGGCATCGGAAGAACATATAGGCGGTGATTAGTGAAAAATGTGATGGTTTAGCCCTCAGTGTCTTCCTTAAAGTGTTTCGCTGCTTCATATAATGCTAATAATTGTTTACAGTCATATGCCAATCAAAACCTTGGGACCCTTCAATTTGATGGGAAAAAATAATAGGGCTGTTGAATACTATCCACTGTTCGTTGTAAAACTGCACTGACAGCAGTATCGCTATCGTCAGCAGTGATAGGCAGCTGGGTTATTAGTTAGGGGTGAGCCAAGGTCATGGCATTCTGTAAGGATAGTCTGATCAATTAAAAAGCTCGTAACATTACTACTGACCATGGTACAGGCCATTTCCCCTCAGTATTCTTTCCAGTTAGGGCGTTGGTTGGAGGCGCCTGAATTTCCGTGGCCTGTGGAATATGCTGCTAGTGGGAGTTCACCATGTCTAAAAATTGCCTTAGTTCTTTGTAAGTTGTCGGCCTAGGCGTCAGCTGAATAAATTCTGTCTTTTCTTCCATTGGTTTGATCTCCTCTGACGAAACGGGATGACCCAAAAATGTTACATTCTCTTGTCACAACTAACATTTCTCGTTATTCATTACCACGCCTAATCGATCCAGGATATAAAAAAACTGATGGAGGTGTTCTTCGTGTTCTTGTGGCGAAGAAGAAAAAATGAACACTTTGTCCAGGTAGGAAAACAAAATGGCAACTTGCGCAGAGCAGCGGAGTTTATGAGTCTCTGCTACGTTTGTGCTGCATTTTTCAACCCAGATGGTTTTTTATAAAAATTCAAAGAATCTAAAGGAAGTAATAATAGCAGCTTTAGGAATGTCCTCCATTGCCATCGGTATGTGCAAGTAAGTCTTCTGGCAGTCCATAACGCTGTCAGTCAGATCTGTTCATTCAGATTGAATATTTTGTTGTTTCTTACATCATTGCATTGTTGATAGTGTTGGAAACAAACGAACCAATCTCCTCTCATATTTTGCCTATTTCCACTCAATAATGTCTTGTGGAATTTTTTCTGTGTAACTCATCACCAGGAAAGTACTGCTTGCATAGAAGCAAGCAATGAGAATAATATGTGGTGTTCATCTGATGTTTCATGTGGGTACCTCTTCAAGGAGTTAGGCATTTTAACTGCCCTATCACAATACATCTATTCGTTACTGAAATGCGTCTCAAAAAGTCCATCACAAACTGAGGAAAACAATGAAGTCCTTACCTACAACACTGAAGGAAGAAAGACCTTTATTAAGGTGCTCATTATTAAATCTGTCAGTGGCTCAGAAAGGAGTTCAATATGCAGCAACAAAAAATTTTAATCATTTGCCCAATAACATAAAATGTCTAACAGGTAGTAAAGCAAGTTCTAAATCTATTCCTTGTGTTCGATGGACGAATTGCATTTGAAAACTAGTATACCGGAAAAAAAATCGAAGTATAGCAACATGAGTAGGCCAAAAACATAATGTGTTCATTAACGTTAACACTAATCAGTGTACATATCCTGTAAACTAACTCATTCCATATCCTTTATCCTTTCAATTAAAGAATCATTCAGTACTAGTGATCTACAGAGCACATAACTGAATAACTAATAAATTGAGACACCTCACTATAATAATGAGACGCTAAGCTCAAGAAAATGGAAAAAGGTTAGAACTGTCCATCACAGAACCTCGTCATACGATTTTACTGTAACAGTCATTAAACTGTGGCAGTTTACAGTAGAATAGCAGTTGTTTATTACTAAGTAATATTAATTTTGTACTATTTTCTACTCTGTATTATCCACATAATCCATATTTAAGAGGTAAGCTTTAACTGACTTCCTAAAAATTTGGATTTTATTTGTCTCTTTAATTTCCTTGGGTAACTTATTCTACAATTTGTAGAGAATGTTGTTTTGTGTTTTGCGGTTTTTTCTGTTACTAAATGTACGTTTAGCATGGGTCTTGTTCCATTATCATAAATTCTGCTGCTAATCAGGTAATTGCTGATGCTCTTCTTGATGAGCATAACACAGTAGGAAATGACAGTCTCCACTCCTTCCGATCTGATCACGTAAGCGTAGAAAAGATGTGGAATGATTTCAAAGAGATAGTATCGACGGCAATTGAGAGATATATACCACATAAATTAATAAGTGATGGTACTGGGCTCCCAGGGTACACAAAACGGGTCAGATCGCTGTTAAAGCAACGGAAAAATCATGCCAAATTTAAAAGAACGCAAAATATCCAAGATTGGCAAAGTTTTGCAGAAGTTCGAAATATAGAGCGTACTTCAATGCGAAATGCTTTTAATAATTTCCACAACGAAACTCTGTTTCGGAATCTGGCAGAAAACCCAAAGAGATTCTGGTCATACATAAAGTACACCAGTGGCAAGACGCAATAATACCTTCACTGTCCGATAACAACGGTGAAGTCACTGATGACAGTACCACTAAAGTAGAGTTATTAAACACGGTTTTCCGAAACTCCTTCACTAAAGAAGACGAAGTAAATATTCCTGTATTCCAATCAAGACAACTGCCAAGATGAGAAACATAGAAGTAGATATCCTCGGTGTAGTAAAGCAGCTTAAATCACTTAATAAAGGCAAGGCCTCTGGTCCAGTCAGGTTCTTCTCAGAGTATGCTGTTGCAATAGCTCCATATTTAGCAATTATATACAACCGCTCGCTCACAGCAAGTTCCGTACCTAAAGATTGGCAAATTGCTCAAGTCACACCAATACCCAAAAAGGGAAATAAGGAGTAATCCGCTGAATTACAGGCCTATATCACTAACGTCGATTTGCAGTAGGGTTTTGGAACATATACTGTGTTCTAACATCATTAATCACCTCGATGAAAACGATTTATTGACACGTAGTCAGCACGGATTCAGGAAACATCGTTCTTGTGAAACACAACTGGCTCTTTATACTCATGAAATAATGAGTGCTGTCGACAGGGGATGTCAAATTGATTCTATATTTTTAGATTTCCAGAAGGCTTTCGACACCGTTCCTCACAAGCGTCTTCTAACCAAACTGCGTGCCTATAGAATATCGCCTCAGTTGTGCGACTGGATTCGTGATTTCCTGTCAGAAAGGTCACAGCTCGTAGTAATAGACGGAAAGCCATTGAGTAAAACAGAATTAATATCCGGCGTTCCCCAAGGAAGTGTTATAGGCTCTCCGTTGTTCCTTATCTATATTAACGACATAGGAGACAATCTGAGTAGCCCTCTTAGATTATTTGCAGATGATGCTGCCATGTACCGTCTTGTAAAGTCATCAGATGAGCAAAACGAATTGCAAAATGATTTAGGTAAGATATCTATGTGGTGCGTAAAGTGGCAATATAACCTGAATAAAGAATAGTGTGAAGTTATTCACATGAATACTAAAAGAAATCAGCTAAATTTCGATTACGCGATAAGCCACACAAATCTGAAGGATGTAAATTCAACTAAATACTTAGGGATTACAATTACAAATAGCCTAAATTGGAACGATCTCATAGATAATGTTGTGGGTAGAGCATATCAAAGACTGCGAGTCATTGGCAGAACAATTAGAAGGTGCAACTGATCTGATCTACTAAAGAGACTGCTTACACCGCACTTGTCCGCCCTGTTCTGGAGTATGGCCGTGCGGTGTGGGATACGTATCAGGTGGAACTGACGGATGACACCGAAAAAGCTCAAAGAAGGGCGGCTCTTTTTGTATTATCACGAAATACGGAAGATAATGCCACAGACATGATACGTGGAATGGCGATCATTAAAACAAATTCGTTTTTCCTGCAGTTTGGCTGCTCAATGAGCTCGAAAACCTTTCATGGGAGGTTGATACGCTTTATAGTGACAACGTTCCCATGACCAAATCGAAGGAGAATGAAGATTTGTATAATAGTCCGGTTGCTTGTCATATTTGTGGGCTGCCGTTAAACAGAAAAGGAGAACCTCCTCGTAGGGCCCACTGTCATCTTAAGGGGAAGTTCCGTAGCGCCACTCACAAGTGCAATTTGGTTGGTTGTTGGTTGGTTGTTTGGGGAAGGAGACCAGACAGCGTGGTCATCGGTCTCATCGGATTAGGGAAGGATGTCGGCCGTGCCCTTTCAGAGGGACCATCCCGGCATTTGCCTGGAGTGATTTAGGGAAATCACGGAAAACCTAAATCAGGATGGCCGGACGTGGGATTGAACCGTCGTCCTCCCGAATGCGAGTCCAGTGTCTAACCACTGCGCCACCTCGCTCGGTGTGCAATTTGAAGCACCAGCTACCAAGGCACGTACCCATTTCCTTCTATACAATTTAAGCGGGCATGACATGACACTCACTTTCTTGTTGAGCACTTGGCTGATTTCGGTTGGGAGAAAAAGCAGGTCAGTGTATTACCTGAGAGTGTCGAGAAATACATTTCATTCTCCAAACGCTTCCTTCATACGCTACGTTTTATGCAGGCACCACTCTATAAATTCGTTGAAACTCTACCTTGGGAGGATATGCATATCACAGAAGCTGCATTTCCTGACGAGGAATAGTTTCAACCTGTGACTAGAAAGGGGGTCTTTCGATATGGGTATGTGGATAGTATGGCGAAACTCAACGAAACCAGACTATCTGACATAACTGCATTCTCCAGCAACCTTACAGGCGATGTCATAATGAATGCAGAGTATGAGCATGCCATGAATGTCTGGCAGGAATTCAACATCTCCACGCAAGGCTTTACATGGACACAGACATGCACTTGCTTGCGGACGTTTTCGAGAAATTCCAGAGTCTATGCATGACTGCATATTCTCTGAATCCCGCCTTTTATTACACGGAGACTCGGTTGTCTTGGAACATAATGCTCAAGAAAACGAAGTGCAACATTGAATTATTGACTAATGCTGTTATGCTTCTTTTCTTTGAGCGAGGGATCTGTGGTGGACTTTGCCATTGTGTACATAGGCAGGCAAAGGCAAATAACCTGTGGATGGGTGACAGGTTCAACGCATCCCTTGATTCAAGTTACATACTGTACCTGGACATAAATAACTTATAAGGGCATGCCATGCAACAATTACTACCGATTGGTGAGTTTCGATGGGTGCCTGAGAACGAAAGCAAGGGATTAGGTGGAAAAATCATGGGGGGTATCGCAGCTGATTCTGATGTAGGGTATGTGGTGAAGTTAGCACTCACATACCCTATTAATTTGCATGATGTGCACGCCAGTTTGCTACTGTGTCCACATCAACTAATTCCGGAAGGAGGCTCCACACCGAAACTGATGGCAACGCTGGGGAATAAGCGGAGATACATTATTCATTATCGTAATATCGAGCAGTGTCTCAGCTTGGGTATCGAGCTGTTTAGAATCATCTGGGCTATCTCCTTCAAGCAGCCCCCTGGTTGAAGGAGCATGTTGATTTGAATACCAAACAGAGAGCTTTCGCAACGTGTGACTTTGAGAAAGATTTTTACAAATTAATGAATGATTCGATTTTTGGTAAAACAATGGAAAATTTGAAGGAACGACGTGAAATTTTGATTAGAACCGAATGGGATGGGCGTTATGGCGTAAGAAAATGCATTGCCAGACCAAATTTTAAGCGAGTCTCCGTATTCAATAAGAACTTTGTTGCTGTGGAGATGGTGAAAACTGCAGTATAGTTTACGAAACCTATTTATGCGGGGATGTGCATACTAGACTTAACGAAACCCCACATGTACCGCTTTCATTATGAGTTCGCGAAAACCCATTTCGCAGATCCTAAACTACTTTATATGGATACAGATTGCTTCATCTGTTGGGTGAAGATCTGTAATCCATATGAAGTAAGTTCAAGGGGACTGATAGTAGAGGGACAAGAATCGCATCAAGACACGCTGCATTGTTGCCAAATTTATTCAAGATGGCGGTGATGACATCATCCAAGATGGCGGCATGTAGACTTGACAACATCGCATGACGTCGTCCAAGACGGCGGATTATAGTCCAATTGTCCTACGTCCACTAACCTAACCTCAAGAAACAATGGCGGGAAGTTTGAATTTTGGCGGGAAAATTGTCCAATTGTGCTACGTCCACTAACCTAAGCCAGCAGAAGAAAAAATTGCGGGAAGTTTAAATTCCAACAGGATAATGCATTCAAAGACCATACTTGTCTTTTTATTAATATTATCATTCACTAACATTCATTATTATTTATTATTATTTATTATCATTCATTATCATTTATTATCACTTATTCTTATTTATTATCATTTATTATCATTCATTATCATTTATCATTATAGGCCTACCTCCACTAGAAAATTGCGCCAAATTCCAATTCCAACACGATATTCTCTCGAAAACTGTACTTCTATTTATTATTATCATTTATTATATATTCAAGGTGTCCGATTTTCTCGGTGAGAAAGCCATTATCCTTACATCCATAACAAAAATCTATCACAAGTTCAAATCCCACCACCACTTATCTTTTTTCACTGGTAGCCTATCATAATCACGTCAAATAACAAACTGCTCTTATAATAACGTAATTCACGTCCTTTGATTTTGCAGGAGGGAAGGGACTGAAGACTTTATTTCAGGCAGTATGGTCATCACTTGTTCTCGCAGTACAGTCACCACGACGTCCGCGCTCAAACTGCATTAGTTCAAATCCTTACCACCCCCTGGCCAGCGCGCGGTGACACTGCCTATGCCTCTCACGTGAGGCGGCCGGCCACTAGCGCAGGGGCGAGCCCAGCGATCGCTCGCAAACCGTTAACATGTTTTCGCTGGACATGCTCGAACTTATCGAGTTTGACGTAACAGCGGCCCCTTGTCCGCTCACCACGTGTATTCGGCGCCTCCGCACGTTTCCGCAAAAATTGTCTGCCTCGGAGCTGAATCACACAAAGGGCGACCGTTCGCTGCCACACTTTTGGCGCCACGTTCAAACCTGTCGATGCCGACCGCTCACCGTCCACCACGTGTCCCTGTGCAAGCGAGAACGCAGTGCTACACTTTTGGCGGCAAAGTTTGTTCGACAGTGGAATCCGCCATGACTATATAACAGCACGTTTGGACCGCACTAGAACGACCTCTAATTGACTCGCTCTTGCACACGCGCGTAATAACTGTACAATCGATGCACCGCCGCCCCGCTTACGTCACACACCCTCCATACACGCGACGGACATAGCCTTCTGTAAATACCTGGAAAATGACTCTTTATTTCAGACATTACGGTCATGCAGGTGTGTCCCAACTGACTTCTCCATGCTCACACAGCAAAACTCCAGAGCGCAGCTGACGTACGCGCGGCCGGCTGAGCCCGCTCCATAGGCAGCTCCCTGGCCGGCTGACGTCAAGCGACCACGGCCAGCGCGCCAGGTAGGCGGCGAGCGGCCCAACGAGTTAAAATTTCATAGAGTGGCTGAGATACTAGTTACAGCGCTCCTAGCGGCAACCAACGCTAACTCGGCCGCCATGTTCTCCTTAGTCAAAACATTAGGAAAGCGTTACTGTTGTTTGTGTTGGAAGTGTGTCAGCTGTTGTGATATTACTGCAATATTTAACTTTTCCTGTTGACTTTTTTGTTACAAAATATAAAGTCAACACGCCTGCAGTGTGTTCAGCGTTCAACTGCACAAATCGCAGCGATAAAACAACAAATATTTCATATTATAAGTAAGTATATTAGTACCGAAATACGACACACGTTTTTAAATGTTTATTAAAGAGTCATTTGCATTGGAACTGTAATTATGCTTCAGACGAATGCAGGAAAGTAATTTATTTATCGTTGATTACAGATTTCCTTTAAAAGATAAGGAAATTACAAAAAGATGGGTTATAAATATGAAGCGAGAAAACTGGTTTCCTACTACAGCCAGTTACCTCTGTTCAGCTCATTTTGAAGAGAAATATATGTACCACACAAATGTCCAGAAGCGCCTTTTGTCAAAAGCAGTACCTACTATCTTTAACTTTCCATCACATTTACAAAAGCAAGATAAAATATTACGACCACAACCCAGAAAGCGATCTTTCGACAATTTGCAAGCTAGTGCTGTTACAGTGACATCATTAGCAAAAAGTAAGTCAATAATTTAATTGTACTCGGTGTTCTTATTACTCTGAATTACATACTTTCTGTTATAATCTTATGGTGTAACTCTGTTTTAAACTTATGATGTAACTGCATTCTTTCAGTGCCTGTCGGACCCAATTCTGTTTCTGCTGACCACAATTACTGTCTACCAAGCCCTAAGAAGTTGAAAACACAATATAACAGAGTAAAAGTAGAGAATGTGCGACTAAAGAAGCGGATAAAGCAAATGAAGCAACTTAGTTTACGACACAAAAGAAGAATAGTGCAGTTACAGACTTTAGTTGCTGGTTTGAGAAGAAGGCTATGTAGTTCAGTTTCTGATATGTCAAACAGTGAACATGTAGTTGGTTTGTTGAAGGAGCTATTGGAACTTCAGTGCATTGCTAAAGTATGCCATTATTCTCAGCAAATAAGGAAATTTGCCCTGACCCTACACTTTTATTTTGCCAAGGCATACAGCTACTTACGAAAATTTGTGAAATTACCCCACCCAAGAACGCTTCGCCGTTGGGCAATGTCAGTGGGTGGCCATCCAGGTTTTACTGAGGAGGGTTTCACTAAAATTGCCTCTGAAATTGAGAATAGCACAACCCAAATTTTTGCAACATTGATGTTTAATGAGATGGCTATTAAGAAGGACCTTGTTTGGGATGGGGAAAAATAAGAGGCTGTGTATAGTGAGACAGGTGACAAACAAAATTAACTGTACTGACTGCTTAGAAGGTATTTTTGCTTGTATTGAGGCTAAAAGAACTGGATTGATTGCAGTGAAAGATGTGAAAACCAGTTTAATCAATCCAGCTAATGATGTTGTTAAACTCTGTAATGTTGCTGAGGTTTTCAGAAATAATGGGGACATAATCCTGAAATGTCAGAAAAACGTTTTGTTGAGGTTCCAGACAGAAGTGTTGCAATTGGTGAGAGGCTCCTTATTTATAAACAATGAACATCTTTTTACAGAAACCGAATTTGGTGAAGAAACCCATTATGTTAAACTGATAAAACTGCTGCTCAAACATTTTTTTCTATGTCGAATAAATCACTTATGCAGATCAAAATCATCTGAGCAGAGAGGTAAAGTTGTGAGACAACGATACACGAAGTTTATTTTATTTAAAGGTCAGTGAAAAGGCCGAAAAAATACGAATGTCAGTTAAAACAGTGTAAAAATTAAATGTAAATAAATTATTTTACTTTTCTTGTAGATTATTATTATTGAATTACTATGCTTGTGTTAACTACTTGTAACACATATTTCAAATAATATTCTCGTTCACAGTGTACTGGTTTTTGAGGCTTTGACTGTTTACTTTGAAATAGCGACAAAAATATCGCATTTCTGCGCCCGTTACTGTTTCTAATAGTTAACCACAGCGTGTTTAGGAGTTTCACCGTAATATTCTGGTAGTACCTGCTCTAATTGCATTAATTTATGGGCAACAAGTAACGTTATAGTGGATGGACAGACTCATTTGAGTTGTCTTGTAGTGTTATCTACATCGAAAAGTTTAGCCATATTTCGACAAAAACATCCCTTTTTGCTGTCAGTGTACACTGAAATCACTGCTGTCTATTGCTTGTTTTAGAAAAAATAAAGCTAGTAGGGGCTATTTCAAGTAAGTCAAACGCAGTTACAAGGGGGCGGGACACAGCAGACGAATGCCATGACTAAAGAAAACATGGCGGACAGAACTTCAATTTGCTTCAAACATGGAGGACCTATAGCCACTCTATGAAATTTTAACTCGTTGGTCCCGCCACAAACGGTCAGCCGCGCTAGCCTCAGAGTCCGACTACGTAAACATCTTTCCGCGCCCATGAGCACTTAACGCCGGACACGATGGAACCTGTCGACCGCGTGCCGGGCAAAGGATACGTTTCGCTCCAGTTTGACCGACAGTGGAATCCACCATGACCGTATAACAGCGCGTTTGCTCGTCACGAGAACGCTCGCTAATTCGCTATCGCCACCCCACTATATTAAATCATTCAATTTACAATTTCATATACGTATGCAAACGTGTTCAACTCACTAATTTCAACTACTTTTAGAGGACCAGACCGCCACCTCCTCCTCCTAGGAACCAGCGCCAAGTATGAAATCTGCCAGTAAATAAAGCTCACTTGCACTTCCGCCACCAACCTAAGAAAATTGTTTCAAACTAAGCCACCAGCACTCAACCTCCTCCTACATGTATCTGGTAAATGGACTCACCCTGCATTAGGTCCATGGACCGAGTAACGAATTTACTTTATTTAAGAATGGAGTATATGTATCACACCGACATGTCCCACATCATACAGACCTGCAAAACACTCCTACACAACTCATTTATAATGTTCTAGACAGATGCTTGCTAATTGTAAACAGTTAAAACTGACTCAAAGCACAGCCTGCAGACATGCGAACCGCTCGTAAATAATGCAAAACATTTACCTCCAAATAGCCAAACAACTGCTAATTTTCGGAAATAATTTCAGTGCATAGGCTGATGGAAGGAAGAACGAGTGAACTTTACTTATTTGCGACATATCTTTTTGAAACTTTTACTTCTCATAGGTTTCGATATGTAAGGCTGACATAAGGCAGTTTCTGAACTCCAGTAGTGCACTACACTTGGCAACACAACCACACCCATCAAGATATTCATTCCAATCCAGACCTGTAACTCCTCTACAGACAAAATTGTCTAGTTATTTGTCTACTCACTCACATTCTGACCAGATTGCCGTTATTGCGCAAAAACAACTCAGACTGCACTGTGCTACTCGGGGAAGTAAGGAAGGGCTGCACTCTATTTATTTCGAGCCCTTTTATTTAGTAGTGGAGTATATTTGTCACAAAACACTCGCACTGATCCGACTGTGGTCATCTGACAAAGGCCACAAACACGTAAACAACTCCTAATTTCACCACACAATAGCAAACAGTTATTAAATAATGCAGTACACAATATCAGCAGATGAGCTCTGTACTCTCAAACTCTCCAAATAAAGCGCCGCACAGTGCACAGACATGCTCGCAAAATTGTGCAACAGACGCGCCCAAACACCACCAGCTGCCAAACCGACCAAAAGTCTCTGCTCGTCCCCCCCCCCCCCCTCCCCCCTCCAAACATGACCTCAACACAGTCGCATTCGCACCTATCACCGGAGAAATTCATATCGTCTATGCGCTTTAGATTACGCTTTAAGGCAGGCCGCACTTGAGTGCAGTCGGCGGGGAAGGGGATTCCACAGTCTCCGGCCAAGTTCAGCTTTCGAGCGCTCGTGACAGCCGACACATTTCAAAGCTTCATTGTTCTTCTCATGTATACCACCGGCGTCACAGGTCTGGACCTGCCTTCACGTCTATTGGCAGAATAGCTCATAGCTTGTTGACACACTCGATTAACGCGGCCGGTAAAACATTTACTACTCGCATGAAATCGAGATGGTGAAGGAAAAGCAATCACTCTGATCTGCGCTGCAGGCGCGTGTAATCATTGAGAACACTATTTATTTTTTTCGAACAACTTATTTAACCATGCTGTATATCTATCACGCTATCACAAAACACCAATCCCGGATGTGCCCTGGGCCATGTTGCACAGCCCACAGACACTCACCCACTCATAATTTCAGTACAAACTATAGGGAATTGCTACTAAATAATACATCACATAGATGTGTAGATACGCTCAGTACTCGTAAACTATCTTAATAACGCATAGCAGAGCCTGCAGATCCGCTCGCAAAATAACTTAGCAGACGTGCGCGGGTACCCTCACTCTGCACCCTGCTCACAGGATCGTGAAGTCACCCATCCGTCTGATTTCAGACCTCGCACAGCCCCTGCTCGGCTTCCGCAAGCGCGAGTTGGCGCGGTCAACGCGCTCGTCAGCGGTCAAAGCACACACATACATCTGTCCAGGACCGCGATCCCGAGCCGCGACCACCGAACGCGGGTGAAAGTCAACTTTATATCAACGCAACATAATTCCAAAGCGCAGCCACCATATGCTAGACACATCACAGCAGCACATGTCTTTACCTCCTATGACACTGTAGCACACTGTGCATTGCTCCTCACACGACATTACACGGCCCTTTAACTAAACATAACTACACATCCCTGCTCTCGCCTCGTCGCGTGACCAGCCATCTAAAAACCTTCTCAGTATTATTCTTACTTTACAACATTTCTTTTTTAAAAATAAGATCTAATTTACACCTCCCACCGCACCTAACCTCACACCCGTCCCACCATCAACATACGCAAACGTCCTCAACCATATCTTGACACTTGTATATCACCCCACAAACCATGCCCATCAATCAATTTACCATTCTCATCCCCTCTTTTCCAATTACAAACGTAGCCTCTATCTAAACACCAATCAACTCATCTTTCTCGCACTTTCAACAGTAAAATTAATTTTACACACACCCAGAAATACCAAACGCAATTAAAGACTCAAACTTTTATACAGAGCAACAAGCACATATGACTCTCACACCAATATTCAAAGCCTGGTCCATATTTACCATCTCCACCTTCAATTAAATATTATTACCATTGCCGCAAAATTATACCAGCGCTCGATTTGTACCTGTTTTTCCGCTCTTAACTGTTGTCACTAGCGGTCGAATATCACTATCTATATATTGCATAAATTTCCACATAAAAAAAATCTCGTCCCGCCGTTTAGAGACTCCTATATCCGAACACATGGCATCATTCAACTATCACTCGCTCTTATCTAATAACTCACCCATCAGGTCTGGGGGCAAGGTCATCCCTTTATTTCTTTCTTTCCTTCTTTCAGCAGCAGGCAGCTATTTTTTCAGTGGTAGCTAAACTGCACCATCGACTTAACATCACCATTTGCGAAACATATCTTCAAATACGTAAACACACTTACTCAATTACACAGCGGTCTCACTGAGGACATGACCTTCAATATTACAGTTCTTAATCCAATAACCACCGAAACAAGTACTAAATGCTCAAACTAATCCCATGGCGCCTTACAAAGCGACTGTCCGAGCACCGCCGGCAGACTGTCAAAGCCAGATAGCTGTCCATCTAAACAGCCGTCCACTCAGCCCCAGGACCAGAACGCTGAAGTGGGCTCTCCCTATACCTGCTCTCCAGCAATTGTCTAACGACATACAGTGCACAAATGGATTCCTGAATAGCGAAGATCTCTATCTCCCCCTTGCATCTCCAACAGGACATGTAAACAGTGTCTCCCCCAGTCAGCAAACCCGACGTCATTCACCCTTCGCGATAATTTCCACTCACGTATATAAAACCATATTCACTCCTGCCAAAACTCACTTAATAATAAAAAAGCATTCTCCCTTTCTAAGCATAGATGAGTATGCATTTATCTTCACCCATCTGATCTCTGCAATTTAAGTCGGAGAAAGACATATCTATTACCTTCTGCAACTTGTCTATAAACAGAATGATCTCAGTTAATACAACAGGACCTTGTTTTGACCATTCGCCGGAAATGCGCGCAATGTTGTTTGCCTCAAACTAGGGACAAGTACAACAGATCCTCAACACCCTATCACCTTTATCCTCTACCATCAAACAGTGAAAAAGTCACAAAGGCACCAATGCGATCCACCTCCAGCGCAGACAAACGGAATTCACAATATTCCCCCTGAATAACTCAGACTGCAACCATCCAAGAATTCCTAACAGCTCACCAAATCCAACACCTCAAACTACAAATGCCTATGTGAACAAGATCATATTAAATATACACACACGTTGCAGAGACCCCTTTAAAGTTTGGTCACCTATACTGTAAGCAAATGAGAAGCTGCCTCTGGCCCTTGTTCAAACAGTGTTTTCTAACACGCTTTTGCACACTGCCGAGCATTTCGTCTTTCTGCCGCGACTTCGAAGTCATTGTCTGATGCTAAACAGACATTAACACGGACTGATGCACGGTCTCTCACAGGAAACTATACCTTGCACCCTATAAATCATATTCTTACAGTCGATAGCATAACGCTGAATGATTTTAAATAAAGGACACCTACAACACAAGGAAAATAGAAGAGCCTGCTGGCGTTGTAGCCACTTCCCTCGAAAGTGATTGACCACCTCTACATTTAAACTCATATGTCGCAGAGACCAAATAGTTTATAACTCTGCATTCAATTTCTAGTGATTGGTCATTTTTGCACACAAGTACAGGATCACCGTTTTCGGTGCTAGCAACCCTGGAAGTTGCGGTCCATCAACCAAAATTTCTCCCCAAACTCAAGCAAGCATTGTCAGTCAATCAATATGTCGTACCCAATGCACAGATGCAATGGTTAAGACACCACCGATCTATTGTAATATTATCCATCACAGCTGATATCGCGAAAAATTTTACAGTAAGTCCAACAATGGCCAATCATGTGACAGCTTGTTTTCTTAATTTCAGTATCATAGCTAAACCATACATCCTCTACTATGCAAGTATCATTGCGACCATTCATAGATGACTGCTCAGCACGTCCATTCACACTTAATTCTCAAACACATAAAGACGATCAAATTATACCAGACAATGCTATACATATTTCTAAGACCTCGCGCATAGTACTCGATCAATCTCTCTGCATATGGCCGTCAGACAGCTATTGGCATTGACCTACCTACCCCGCAACATCGCTACCCAATTACTCCTCAACCGAGCAGCTGTATACAGCTACACTTCACCTCTCTTGACTGAATACAGCTTTCCTAGTCCTAATCCATCCAAGTGCACCACATTTCTCGAAATGTAACCAAGTCTTAGAGCCTAGCACACCATATCGATCTATAGATACAGATCTCAAAGTGCCTTAATTTAATAGCATACAGTTAAGAAGAACAAGGACGGAGCGATATTTATACACAACGTAGTTCGATAGATTTTTAAGCACCTCTCTCTCTCTCTCTCTCTCTCTCTCTCTCTCTCTCTCTCTCTCTCTCCTACCGGAACCTTCGATGCACCGATCATGGACTCTAGAACAATTCTTTACACATGATAGATTGGATGATTTGCTTAAAAGTGATGCCATGTGTTCCGATATAGGAGTCTCTAAACGGCGAGGCGAGATTTTTTTTATGTGGAAATTTATGCAATCTATAGATAGTGATATTCGACCGCTAGAGAAAACAGTTAAGAGCAGAAAAATAGGTACAAATCGAGCGCTGGTAGAATGTTGCGGCAATGGTAATAATATTTAATTGAAGGTGGAGGTGGTAAATATGGACCAGGCTTTGAATATTGGTGTGAGAGTCGTATGTGCTTGTTGCTCTGTATAAAAGTTTGAGTCTTTAATTGCGTTTGGTATTTCTGAGTGTGTGCAAAATTAATTTTACTGTTGAAAGTGCGAGAAAGATGAGTTGATTGGTGTTTAGATAAAGACTACGTTTGTAATTGGAAAAGAGGGGATGAGAATGGTAAATTGATTGATGGGCAGCCGGCCGGAGTGGACGAGCGGTTAAAGGCGCTACAATCTGGAACCGCACAACCGCTACGGTCGCAGGTTCGAATCCTACCTCGGGCATGGATGTGTGTGATGTCCTTAGGTTAGTTAGGTTTAAGTAGTTCTAAGTTCTAGGGGACTTATGACCACAGCAGTTGAGTCCCATAGTGCTCAGAGCCATTTGAACCATTTGATTGATGGGCGTGGTTTGTGGGGTGATATATGAGTGTCAAGATATGGTTGAGGACGGTTGCGTATGTTGATGTTGGGACGGGTATGAGGTTAGGTGCGGTGGGAGGTGTAAATTAGATCTTATTTTAAAAAAAGACATGTTGTAAAGCAAGAATAATATTGAGAAGGTTTTTAGATCGCTGGTCACGCGACGAGGCGAGAGCAGGGATGTGTAGTTATGTTTAGTTAAAGGGCCGTGTAATGTCGTGTGAGGAGCAATGCGCAGTGTGCTACAGTGTCATAGGAGGTAAAGACATGTGCTGCTATGGTGTGTCTAGCGTATGGAGGCTGCGCTTTGGAATTATGTTGCGTTGATATAAAGTTGACTTTCACCCGCGTTCGGTGGTCGCGGCTCGGGATCGCGGTCCTGGACAGATGTATGTGTGTGCTTTGACCGCTGACGAGCGCGTTGACCGCGCCAACTCGCGCTTGCGGAAGCCGAGCAGGGGCTGTGCGAGGTCTGAAATCAGGCGGATGGGTGACTTCACGATCCTGTGGGCAGGGTGCAGAGTGAGGGTACCCGCGCACGTCTGCTAAGTTATTTTGCGAGCGGATCTGCAGGCTCTGCTATGCGTTATTAAGATAGTTTACGAGTACTGAGCGTATCTACACATCTATGTGATGTATTATTTAGTAGCAGTTTTCTATAGTGTGTACTGAAATTATGAGTGGGTGCGTGTCTGTGGGCTGTGCAATATGGCCCAGGGCACATCTGGGATTGGTGTTTTGTGATAGCGTGATAGATATACAGCATGGTTAAATAAGTTGTTCGAAAAAAATAAATAGTGTTCTCAATGATTACACGCGCCTGCAGCGCAGATCAGAGTTATCGGTTTCCCGTCACCATCTCGGTTGCATGCGAGTAGTAAATGTTTTACCGGCCGCGTTAATCGTGTATGACGACAAGCTATGAGCTATTCTGCCAATAGACGTGAAGGCAGGTCCAGACCTGAGACGCCGGTGGTATACATGAGAAGAACAATGAAGCTTTGAAATGTGTCGGCTGTCACGAGCGCTCGGAAGCTGAACTTGGCCGGAGACTCTGGATTCCCCTTCCCCGCTGACCGCACTCGTGCGTGGCCTGCCTTGGAGCGTAATCTAAGGCGAATAGGCGATATGAATTTCTCCGGTGATAGGTGCGAATGCGACTGTGTTGAGGTCATGTTTGGGGTGGCGGGTAGGGGGGGGGGGGGACGAGCAGAGACTTTTGGTCGGTTTGGCAGCTGGTCGTGTGTGGGCGCTGCGTCTGTTGCACAATTTTGCGAGCGTGTCTGTGCACTGTGCGGTGCTTTATTTGGAGAGTTTAAGAGTACAGAGCTCATCTGCTGATATTGTGTACTGCATTATTTAATAGCTGTTTGCTATTGTGTGGTGAAATTAGGAGTTGTTTACGTGTTTGTGGCCTTTGTCAGATGACCACAGTCGGATCAGTGCGAGTGTTTTGTGACAAATATACTCCACTACTAAATAAAAGGGCTCGAAATAAATAGAGTGCAGCCCTTCCTTACTTCCCCGAGTAGCACAGTGCAGTCTGAGTTGTTTTTGCGCAATAACGGCAATCTGGTCAGAATGTGAGTGAGTAGACAAATAACTGGACAATTTTGTCTGTAGAGGAGTTACAGGTCTGGATTGGAATGAATATCTTGATGGGTGTGGTTGTGTTGCCAAGTGTAGTGCACTACTGGAGTTCAGAAACTGCCTTATGTCAGCCTTACATATCGAAACCTATGAGAAGTAAAAGTTTCAAAAAGATATGTCGCAAATAAGTAAAGTTCACTCGTTCTTCCTTCCATCAGCCTATGCACTGAAATTATTTCCGAAAATTAGCAGTTGTTTGGCTATTTGGAGGTAAATGTTTTGCATTATTTACGAGCGGTTCGCATGTCTGCAGGCTGTGCTTTGAGTCAGTTTTAGCTGTTTACAATTAGCAAGCATCTGTGTAGAACATTATAAATGAGTTGTGTAGGAGTGTTTTGCAGGTCTGTATGATGTGGGACATGTCGGTGTGATACATATACTCCATTCTTAAATAAAGTAAATTCGTTACTCGGTCCATGGACCTAATGCAGGGTGAGTCCATTTACCAGATACATGTAGGAAGAGGTTGAGCGCTGGTGGCTTAGTTTGAAACAATTTTCTTAGGTTGGTGGCGGAAGTGCAAGTGAGCTTTATTTACTGGCAGATTTCAAACTTGGCGCTGGTTCCTAGGAGGAGGAGGTGGCGGTCTGGTCCTCTAAAAGTAGTTGAAATTAGTGAGTTGAACACGTTTGCATACGTATATGAAATTGTAAATTGAATGATTTAATATAGTGGGGTGGCGATAGCGAATTAGCGAGCGTTCTCGTGACGAGCAAACGCGCTGTTATACGGTCATGGTGGATTCCACTGTCGGTCAAACTGGAGCGAAACGTATCCTTTGCCCGGCACGCGGTCGACAGGTTCCATCGTGTCCGGCGTTAAGTGCTCATGGGCGCGGAAAGATGTTTACGTAGTCGGACTCTGAGGCTAGCGCGGCTGACCGTTTGTGGCGGGACCCTAAAGGCGCCGCTCACCGCCGCCTACCTGGCGCGCTGGCCGTGGGGGTGTGCGGTGGTCGCTTGACGTCAGCCGGCCAGGGAGCTGCCTATGGAGCGGGCTCAGCCGGCCGCGCGTACGTCAGCTGCGCTCTGGAGTTTTGCTGTGTGAGCATGGAGAAGTCAGTTGGGACACACCTGCATGACCGTAATGTCTGAAATAAAGAGTCATTTTCCAGGTATTTACAGAAGGCTATGTCCGTCGCGTGTATGGAGGGTGTGTGACGTAAGCGGGGCGGCGGCGCATCGATTGTACAGTTATTACGCGCGTGTGCAAGAGCGAGTCAATTAGAGGTCGTTCTAGTGCGGTCCAAACGTGCTGTTATATAGTCATGGCGGATTCCACTGTCGAACAAACTTTGCCGCCAAAAGTGTAGCACTGCGTTCTCGCTTGCACAGGGACACGTGGTGACCTACGTCTCGCGACCCGCTGGTCGCGATGCTGATTGGCTGACAGTTAAATTCATGACGTCATATACAGTAGCCAATCAGAAGCATAGGTGACATCTGAGCGAATGCAACATCTTTCTACACACATTCTCGTATTCACAGTTGATGAGCGAATATCCTTACACCTTGTGAGAGTGAGTTATTTCGTTGGAATGGCTGGAACTGTTGCTTGTTATGTATGTGATAGAGAATATTCAGCAAGGAAGCATTTGAATGTTCATTTGAGAAATGTGCATAAAATTCAGCCAGGTGAAGAAGGTACGATAAAGTGCTCAAAAAGTGACTGTAGCTTTAAATGCAATTTCTTGGCTAAGTTGCGCCTACATGTGGAGCAGGAGCACATGGTTGAGATGGTAAAAGAAATTAGTGAATTTCAAACGAAGGACGGTAAGTAAAGTGTACACTGCCTACTTAAATTAATATCGCCCATTATTATTACATACTTGCCTGACCCGTGGCCATTAGATCTTGTTTTTGTTGGTCAATAGAACATGTGTTTATTTGAAAGCGTGAAAAGACGCATTTCACATTAACTGTAAACTTACTGTCTGCTACATTAAGTATAAGTTAAATTGTTGCAAATTTAAATGATTAAAATCACACCAGTAATTCGTGAGGGTATCTTAACAGTGCACGTTTTTTTTACTACTGCTGTGTACTTTGCACTTTTTGAATCTGAATGCAATTGTCTTTCATTTATGCTTTTGTTTTAGACTTTATGAAGTGGAAGTCTGAGGAGGAGAGAAAAACAAAAAGTAGTTTTGTCTCTAGTTATGGCACTAAGCGTTTAAAGGATGGCACTGCAAAAACCACCTTTGTATGCCACAGAAGTGGCACATTTTCTTCGAAGTCAGGTGGCAAAAGGTTGTGTAAGTCCCAGGGCACTTGCAAGATGGGAAACCATTGCGTTGCTGCCATAGAGCTTCACGAAGAAGAAAGTGGAATCTGTAGTGTCATTTACTACAGAACACATTTCGGCCACGACCAGAACATTGCTTTTCTGCATCTCAGTGGTTCTGATAGAGAAGCCATCGCTGGTGAGTATTACCTTGATTGTAGAATTTTGCTGGCCTTTCAGTGATCACCAAGTAAATATGGTGTGAAAGTTTCAGAATCCATTGCCAGGCTTGCTGTTAGTTATATGTAGTTGACTTTTATTATTTTTGCAGTGAAGGAGCATTGTTTTTTTTCTGCTGCGAAATTAATATTGTTATGAATATGTGATCTGGAGTAAAAGGTGTGAATATATCGATTGGCAGTTCATATGAATACAATTTGTGATGTTAGCTTGAAAGCAGTTGTAAAAGACCAGATGTGATCCATATTGACCACAATATTGGTGACTGTAATGCCATGTACTTAGGTGTGTGTGAGAGCAGGTGTAATGCATTACAGTAATACAAGTGTGGAAATAAGTTCTGAAATACTTGTGTTGCCCTGTGTTATTGCTTGCATCATAGTAGTCTATTTAAGAATAGATCATTAATGTATCTAATAGACTAAAGGCAGTACATTTATTGTTTCTTGTCCAGCATGTTAAACATGGTGGATCAGGGCATTTGTAACTACAATAATGGATTTGAGACTAGACAAAAACACCAGTTACAATTCTGACATGTACTTGTAGACCTCGTAACCATTTGGAAATAGCCTTGGTAGCTGAAACTGGGAAATATCACATTGCTTTAATCAGGCCTGTTTATTCTCCCATCCCCAGTGTGTTAATAGCATCTTCAGTATTGTTGGAAGGCCTGACTCGACATGACCTTCATAACATTAAGAGAGACTTCGCCATTGGTGATGATCAACAGCATAACATTGATGAAGTCAGTGTTGGTATGTGGTTGGAGAAAATGAAAGACTGTGTTCTCCTCTATAAGAAAGAAGGCGAGGCCAGGGAAGATTTTGATAGGACTGACTCGGTGATAGTGTTAATGACTGACTACCAGAAGCAGTTATTACAGAGATTTGGACAAAATATTGTATGTGTAGACTCAACACATTGTACAAATGTTTACAAACTGTTGGTGACCACATTGTTAGTGGTAGACGATTTTGGTTCAGGTATGCCTGTAGCATTCTGTGTTTCAAATCGGGAGACTACTTCCATAATGACTCATTTCTTTAGTGCTGTGAAAGAGAGAGCTGGCATCATAAAAACGTCTGTATTCATGTCCGACGACACTAATACTTTCCGTAGTGCATGGTCACGAGTCATGGGACCTGCAGAAAATAATCTACTGTGTGCTTGGCACATAGACCGCAGCTGGCGGAATAATTTGAAGAAAGTACATGGCAACTGAGAAAAGAAAGCACTTGTGTACAAAGCTCTTCGTACATTGCTTGAAGAAGCGGACATAGACAATTTTAATGAGCTGCTGGAATCGTGCGTCGGGCAGCTTCAAGCAGATGAAGGTACAAGAGACTTTGGTGTATATTTCTCGTCAAATTACTTATTCCGGCCTCAGCAGTGGGCATACTGTCACCGTCGCAATCTGGGTATAAATACAAATATGTACCTTGAAGCAATGCATAGAGTTTTAAAATATTGTTATTTAGAGGGAAAAACAAACAATAGACTTGACAGACTACTTGTTGTGTTGATGAAATTGGTGCGTGACAAACTGTGTGCTCGAATGGTTAAATTGTATAAGGGTGGCCATTCATATAGAATAAATCTTATTGAGGCTCGTCATAAAGCTTCATGTAGTATTAAGGAGAATGACATTACAGTCAATACTGATGGTACAAAGTTTCATGTGAAATCCCAAACACATTGTGGTGTAACACATACTGTGATTTTAAATAACATTGAATGTAAATTGGAGTGCAAGTTGAAGTGCTCCAAATGTAATATATGTTTACATGCTTTCAGTTGTTCTTGTGCGGACAGTTTAATTCATTTGAACATATGCAAGCACATTCATGCAGTGTCAATGACGTATGCATTACATTCAAGTGCCACATTTACACCAAGTGAAGCAACGGTGACAGAAGAGGCTTCTGCCATTTTGTGTTCACTGCAAACAAATACTGATGATCACGAGAACACATCTCTGGCCCAAGAACTAGTGTCCACATATCAAATTTTGATTAACCGTGTCGGTTCAGGTAAAGTGTCCACAGAAATCCTGAAGTCACTACAGAAGGATGCAGCTCATTCGCTGTCACTTTTTCAATCAGACTGCAGGGAAGCTTCACGACCCCCCAGCAACGAGAAGGTAAAAGTGCAACGAAGACATGGTAAATGTAACAAACAGCCAAAGGGCAGTTTGAAGAAACCAACTCTTGCTGAAAAAGAAAATATTGTTTCAGCACTGAGGCAGCCTGAAAGTGAAATATTAAATGTTCATGTAGATTCTGACCATAATTACTGTCGGTACTAAGTTTTAGATGTGTATGTGTTTCTGTACATTCCATGGTTTGTAGGCCTACTGGGGAAACTCGCCATGTAAAACGAAGAGTAACGCATTGTGCTTGGTACCCCTGTTGGTGATGTGGAAACCCAAGTGATATTAATAAAGAAAATAAAAACGTTTGCAGTGTTCTTTTTCAATTGATACCTTTATCCTTTTATTTGCACGTGCAATTAAAACATTTATTTGAAATACTACTTGATTACATTAAAATGAATTGCTGTGTAACTAGAGTAGAAAATTGACGTCTGCAGAGCTTGTGTGGCATGAATTTGAAGCCCCTTATCACATGATGTACTGAAGTCTGTTGTAACAATACATTGCATAAAAATTAAAAAGATATTTTTCACTTCTGAATCACATTTCAATTTGGTTCATTATGAAGAGTTCAACAGAATAAAATTCAGTGCACTTAAGCTAAGTATCTGATGCTCCCTTATATTTATTTAAAGGCTCTGAATGTAGCAACTTCCTGAAAATTTTTGTCTGTGCATTCCTACAGTAATTGACCAAGGAAATTGGTGGTAAATAATTTCAGTGTTCAGTCTGAGGAAACAAGGTGCAATTACTGAGCAGGGTGGTGCGGTTAGTATGATTTACAGAATACTGAGAATTGTAAAGACAAGTGGGACACTATTTTCTTTACTACAATTAATCATTTCCTTTTCAGTATCATTCCAAGCTGCTTTAGAATTATTTTTAGAGTTTGTAGTCTCATGTGCTTTACATGTAGCAATTATATTTTTAGATTTATATACCTTTGTCTTCAGTACCTTTTGAGATTCATCTTCCAGAATAGGAGTTTTTATGTAGATTGATAATGTGCAATGCTTGGTTGGCAGAATTTACCAACCAGTAGATAGCAAAGAGGAAAACTTTAAACTATTTTGGTGTCATTCGCCCAATTTTTATTGGTACAGAAGATGCTGTAACTGATTCTTTCTAGTCAGCACAGCAGTTGTTATAAGTTGCCCTTTAAGAGACTTTACATTAATGTAGAGAAAAATTTTATCATTACTGCATGAAGGTAATACTATTTTCATGGATATTAATTGTGCGCTTTCTTTCACTGAATATTCTTTACAAGTTGTCAGTGGCTTTTTTTTAATAGACAATAAATGTGTCTGAGCTGCAGTAACTGTACTTACAGTAAAGATGTTTCACCTGTTTTTTGTTCACACTTCACTGATGAGAACACCTCATTCCTGTTATTGCAGTTTTAGAACATTTTTCAGAGTGAAAGTTGAATTTGCTATGCTGGTCACTTTCTTCCTTTTTTTAGCTACACGTATTTCTCAACATATGTTTCAAATGTAAGAATTTTACTTCAAAATGGACACTACGTTGCTAGGATATTGAGAGCAATAGAAGTAATAATTGATTCTGAGACACCAGAGATTGTGTGAAAGTGGACTGGAAGAAAATGTAATCAAGATGTACAACGTTCTTCTATTTGTAAGGTATGTGACCATTCGGACTTTCCATGGAAATGCTTTAATTGCTAAAAACTTTATGGGTTTTGAGTCATCAGATAATTGTGGCAAATTTACAATAAAGACAAATTATGAAAGCTAATACATAATAATTATGAGGCAAAAGTAACATCAGGAATGAAAATACATACTGGGTACAAGTACCTACAACACGCTTAGGCAGGTTCATATGAGTTAGCAATACAAGAAAAACACACCGTCTCGTACGCAATTGCCGGTAGACAACATTTGGAACAGAAGGTATTATCTGGGAGCTTCATGTCGGACTGAAGACAGCAGACTTGAGGATTGTATTGTTTTTAACTTGCACCAGATGGCATTGATGTCAAAGATTGAGACAAACCAAGACATAGCTTTTATAATACACAAAACAATGTAAATATTCCAGCCACATTTTTGGATACAAGAGACTTGCAATGTTTCAGTGGACAGGGACATAAGGGAGGCAGAGTTGCTATATATTTAAACAGAAAGGTAAAGGATACCACTTTGTGGACAGACAGTAACATACAGAAATTGTCTTGAAGCAGTGGCTATACAGGGAAAGGAAGAAGAGCTTAATACTAGGGCAGTACTGATCTCCAAGTTGTCAGGTAAGACATTTTCTCAAGTAACTGCATGTACTACTAGAAAAGGATACCAGAGAATTCCCTTAAATAATAGTAGTAGGTGATAGTATAAAAACACTGGAAGACAGTTCTCATTCAAGAGACTTATATGATCTAATCAGCCCAAATAGTCAAAGTTCTGCACATGTTCAAAATTGAAATCGTCTGCTAATAATCTATCCAAGTTATTATTTTCCTTCCTGGTGAAATTCATGTACTTAGTCTTTGTTTCATTTACAGAAAGGCCTCTAGGTCCTGTCGCTTCTTTCATCTCACATATTGTCCTCTCTAGTGATACCTTTCTTCTACTAATAATTGTTAGATCATTGGCATAAGCACATATCTGAGTCGACTTTGTGCCTATGTAACCAGATATCTGAAGCTTCTGCGTGGCTGCTTCAAGTCAGATTGAAAAGCATTGTAGAGAGTGCGTCCCCTTGTCTGACACCTTTACTAATGCTAAACCAATTGGTCAGTTCTCCATCCACTCGCACTGCAGCCTTGGAACCAGCCAATATTGCTTGAATGAGTGAGACATACTTCGATGGTATACCAAGTAGCAGCAAATCATTTAACATTTGTGCTCCATTTAGACTATCAAAGGCCTGCTTGAAGTCTACACAGAGGTTATGAAGCTCAATGTTATACTCATACGTATTTACCTAAACACAAATATCTGGTCTGTTGTTGATCTATTAGCCTGAAATCTGTACTGATACTCCCCCAAAATATCTTTTGAATATGGTACTAACCTGTTGTAGATAATACTAGAGAAGATCTGATAGGTTACATTCAGCAAGGTAATTCCACGGTAATTTGAACAGCAGGTCTTGTCTCCCTTCTTATGTATTGGTTGGATTACACCTAAGGTCCATTCTTCGGGCATTCTTTTCTGATTCCATTTCAACTTAATAAGTTTGTGGATTCGCTTATGAAGACCAGTTCCCCCGTTTTTAACAGTTCTGCAATTATTTCATTGGTTCTTGGTGCTTTATAATTTTTTAAACAATGCTCTACCTTCCGTACTTCCTCTAATGTTGGTTCCTCTATTTCTGGATCTACGGTATAATAGAGTGGCTGCCCATTCCTGGTAGGATTGACCTCCAAAATTCCCTTTTATTATTCTCTCCATCTATCCAAAACATCTTGTTTATCTGTCAGCTAATTTCCCTCTTTGTCCTTACAAGCTGTTATTTTTGGTCTATGTTCTCGAGTTCCTTTTTTGTAGTATTTTATGCTTTCATTCCCTTTGTACTGCTCTTCCATCTCTTGATGGCTTCCCTTTTTCTCCTCCTGCATACCCTTGCTGCCTCTATTCTCTTTTCATTATATAATGCCTGATTTGATCTAGTATTCTGCTGAAAGCATTTCAGCCTTACTTCCTTTTTCTGTTCCACTGCCTGTCTACTGACATTGTTTGTCGTGGAAGCTATGGTTCGCATAGTTAAAAATGGACCGTTGGTTAAAAAGTGGTTCATTAAAACGAGAAAAGTCTACAGATGAAGAGGAAGATAATGCATCTGATGTTCAAGCAAGTAATTGAGTGACTCGAACCGAAGTTGTCAGTGTCCATTGAACCTAAATTGTCGGCGTCCCTTGAACCTAACCCTTCCAAGATCAGTGTTAAGCTTACTGGAAAAATTACAAAATATAACTCTGATTACTGGAAAATCGGTTTTACTTTCACTTGACCTCAGCCTAAACCTCAATGTGTAATTTGCTATGAAAGCCTTTCGAATGAATGTATGAAACCAGCAAATCTCTGGTGCCATCTTGAAACAAAGCATGCAGAGTACAAAAGTAAGTCATTAGATTTTTTCAAAAATAAATAAAGAGAGTTGAAAATATCTCGTAAAACAATTACCAAACACTGTGGTGCAAATATAAATGAAAATGCAACCCTTGCGTCTTACGAGGTGGCTCAGCTTGTTGCTAAATGTGGGAAAAACCACACAATTGCTGAGGAACTTATACTGCCATCAGCAATAATACTTTGCAAGAGAATGTTAGGTGATGCAGCTGCTAAGATAACAGGAACTGTCCCATTCTCAAATAATACTGTTCAAAGACAAATTACTGAAATGGCAGTTAACGTGGAAGAAACATTGCTGGCTAGACTTTGTATGAGTGACATGTATGCTCTACATTTGTATGAAAGCACAGACATATTAAAAAAAAAACATAATGTTGGTTTTCGCATGATTCTTATGGGAGGGCCAAGTTTTTGAAGATTTCCTTTTTTCATGCGAACTACTGCATACAACAGCAGGCAATATATTTACTGCATTAAATAATTATCTCAATGAACGTGATGACACCTGGAAAAAATGTGTAGGCTTGCCGACGGATGGGGCAAAGTCAATGGCTGGCAAAAAAACAGGACTTCTAGCTCATATCAAAGCAGTAGCCCCCGAGGTGAAATGGACTTACTGTTGTATCCATCGTGAAGGCTTAGTAGCCAAAAGATTGTCTGAACCTTTGCAAAAGATACTTAACGAAGTAGTTCAAATCATCAACTACATTAAAACTCGACATCTGCAATCCAAGGAAAAATGTAGACATGTTCAAAGTTGAGGATAAGATTAGTGCTATGGTCAAAAAGCATCAGATCTGGACATCAAGGATAGAAAACGAGTCACTAACTAACTTTTCTACTTTAAAACAATTCTTGGAGTCATCAGAGGAGAGTTTGCCTGACCAGATCAAGATCAATGTAGCCGAGCATCTACGCAGCCTAGCCACCATTTTTAGAGAGTATTCCCCTGAACCTGACCCTGACGACAGATGGATTCAAAATCCCTTCAGCTGTGAAGAAATAGACAAAATCCAAGGCCTCACTGAAGAAGAGCAAGATCAACTTGTGGATCTGTCAAGCTGTGGTATGATGATAAACATTTTCATTGGTGATAAAATTACAGACTTCTGGGCAACAGCACGCAAGGACTACAAGAAACTTGGAGATAAGGCAATGAAAAAGATCCTTCCATTTGCCACCACATATTGGTGTGAGCAAGCATTTTCTTCCATGTGGTTCATGAAAAACAAAATATAGGAATCGGCTCGACGTGCGGTCAGATTTCAGAGTGAAAGTTTCAAGTTTGGAACCTAATATTTCAGAAATAATGGACTCAGAGGTCAGATTGAACTCACCTCATTAAGAACTGAAAATTAAAACTAATTGTATACTGATGGAGTACTCTGTTGTAACTGTATTTTTTCAAATAAATAATACCTTGGATGAAATTAGTGTTTTCTTATTTTTCACACATGTCTACTCAATGCAATCTCAAGTGTAGTACACTTGAAAGACCAATACACTCAGTTTAAATATTTTCCTGTCATTTTCAGTTCATACTCAATTTTTTTAAGGACTTTGTTATGCTAAACACCCAGATTTGAAGGCAAAGATTTTGAGCAATAATCAAAAATTTAACAATAACGATGACGGCTAAATTGAAAAAGTTTTAAGCTCAATATTTTTTCAATAATGAATATGTCAATGTTTTTTCTAAGTACCAAAAATAGAAAACTTATAAAAAGACTCTTAATTTGGCTTTCTAGGTACTTGATACTGTGATATGACAAGGTACCAATCATGTTCGATGAGGGGGTCCTTGAGAAAATTTTGTTGGGAAGCCCTGCTCTACACAATCAAAAGCTCTGCTCAGGTCACAAAACATAGCCGGAGCATAGTCCCAAGCCTCGAACACAACTAGGACAAATTTTACTTGTGAATTCATTGAGTCAGTTGTACATTTACCTTCTCTGAACCCAAACTGTTTATCATTGATTTGTCCAAATAAACACTAACTTTTTTATACATTATTGTTTAAAAATTTTAGAAAAAAAGGAGTTATGGATATGAGCCTATAGCTAGTGGGACAGTTCTTTTCAACTTTTTTATATACGGGCACAACTCTAGAAATTTTTAGTTTCTCATTGAACTTATTTTCATCTAGAGATTTATTTACACAATAAGTTAAAGGATAAATTACACAGTCAATAGCATCTTTAAACAAATTACATGACAAATCTTAGTAATCAACACTAGCTGAAGGTTTGAAAGTTTTACATATTTTCAGGATCGTACTTGGACACACTCCTGTGAAAGTGCTTTGGAAGGGCTTTTCAAAGCAGTCGTCGCTGATACTAACTGCACTTTCGGGAGGTCGTTTATTAACTACTAATTTCTTCAAGAAAACTAGCGTTCTATGGGTTGGAGCTTGGAATGTCAAATTGGCAGGTAGGTTAGAAAATTTAAAAAGGGAAATGGTCAGGTTAAAGCTAGATATAGTGGAATTAGTGAGGTTCCGTAGCAGCGGGAACAAGACTTCTGGTCAGGTGAACACAGCATTATAAATAGAAAATCAAGCAGGGGTAATGCAGGAGTAGGTTTAATAATGAATAAAAAACAGGAGCACGGATAAGCTACTACGAATAGCATAGTGAACGCATTATTGTAGCCAAGGTCGACATGAAGCCCAGGCCTACCACAGTATTACAAGTTTATATGCCAACTAGCTCCACAGATGACGAAGATATTGAAGAAATGTATGTTGTTAAAAAAATTATTCACATAGTGAAGGGAGCTGAAAATTTTATAGTCATGGGGGACTGGAATTTGATAGTAGGAAAATAAAGAGAAAGAAAAGTAGTAGGTAAATATGGAATGGGGGTAAGGAATGACAGAGGAAGCTGCCCGGTAGAACTATGCATGGAGCATAGCTTAATCATAGCTAACAATTGGTTTAAGAATCATGAAAGAAGGTTGTATATGTGGGAGAGGCGTCAAGACACTGGAAGATTTCAGATATGTTATACAGTGGTAAGACAGAGATTTAGGAATCAGGTTTTACATTGTAAGACATTTACAGGGACAAATGTGGACTCTGACCACAACTTCTTGGTCATGAACTGTAGATTAAAACTGAAGAAACTGCAAAAAGATGGGAATTTAAGGAGGTGGGACCTGGATAAACTGAAACAACCTGAGATGGTAGAGAGTTTCCGAGAAAGCATTAGGGAACAATTGACAAGAATGGGTGAAAGAAATATGGTAGAAGAAGAATGGGTGGGTTTGAGAGAGGAAATAGTGAAGGCAGCAGAGGATCAAGTAGGTAAAAAAACAAGGGCTAGTAGAAATCCTTGGGTAACAGAAAAGATACTGAATTTAATTGATGAAAGGAGAAAATATAAAAATGTGGTAAATGAAGCAGGAATACAAACGTCTCAAAAATGAGATTGACAGGAAGTGTAAAATGGCTACGCATAGATGGCTAGAGGACAAATGTAAGGATGTAGAGGCTTATATCACCAGGGATAAGACAGATACTGCCTACAGGAAAATTAGAGAGACCTTTGGATAAAAGAGAACGACCTGTATGATTATCAAGTGCTCAGATAGAAAACCAGAGCTAAGCAAAGAAGGGAAAGCAGAAAGGTGGAAGGGGCATATAGAGGGTCTATACTAGGGTGATGTACTTGTGGGCAATATTATGGAAATGGAAGAGGATATAGGTGAAAATGAAAGTGAGATATGATACTGCGTGAAGAATTTGACACAGCAGTGAAAGGCCCCAGAAGTAGACAACATTCCATTAGGACTACTGGTAGCCTAGGAAGAGCCAGCCAGGACAAAACTCTACCATCTGGTGAGCAAGATGTATGAGACAGACGAAATACCCTCAGATTTGAGGAAGGATATAGTAATTCCAATCCCAAAGAAAGCAGGTGTTGGTGTTGACACGTGTGACAATTACTGAACTAACAGTTTAATAAGTCATGGCTGTAAAATACTCACACGAAATATTTACAGATGAATGGAAAAACTGGAAGAACCCAACCTTGGGGGAGATCAGTTTGGATTCCGTAGAAATGAAGGAACACATGAGGCAATACTGAGCCTACGACTTATCTTAGAAGTTAGTTCTAGCATTGGTAGACTTAGAGAAAGCATTTGACAATGTTGACTGGAATACTCTCTTTCAAATTCTGAAGGTGGCAGGGGTAAAATACAGGGAGCAAAAGGCTATTTACAATTTGTACAGAAACCAGATGGTAGTTATAAGAGTCGAGGGACATGAAAGGGAAGCAGTGGTTGGGAATGGAGTGAGACAGGGTTGTAGCCTCTCCCCAATATTACTAAATCTGTATATTGAGCAAGCAGTAAAGGAAACAAAAGGAAAATTCGGAGTAGGTATTAAAATCAATGGAGAAGAAATAAAAACTTTGACATATGCCGATGACATTATAATTCTATCAGAGACAGCAAAGGACTTGGAAGAGCAGTTGAACGGAATGGACAGTGTCTTGAAAGGAGGATATAAGATGAACATCAACATAAGCAAAATGAGGATCATGGAATGTAGTCGAATTAAGTTGGGTGATGCTGAGGGAATTAGATTAGGAAATGAGACACTTAAAGTAGTAAAGGAGTTTTGCTATTTGGGGAGCAAAATAACTGATGATAGTCGAAGTAGAGAGGATATAAAATGTAGACTGACAATGGCAAGGAAATCGTTTCTGAAGAAGAGGAATTTGTTAACATCAAGTATAGAGTTAAGTGTCAGGAAGTCTTTCCTGAAAGTATTTGTATGGAGTGCAGTCATGTATGGATGTGAAACATGGACGATAAATAGTTTAGACAAGATGAGAATACAAAGTTTCAAAAAGTGGTGCTACAGAAGAATGCTGAAGATTAGTTGCATAGATCATGTAACTAATCAGGAGGTACTGAATAGAATTGGGGGAAAGAGGAATTTGTAGCACAACTTGACTGGAAGAATGGATTGGTTTGTAGAACATGTTCTGAGGCATCAAGGGATCACCAATTTCGTGTTGGAGGACAGCGTGGAGGGTAAAAATCATAGAGAGAGACCAAGGCATGAATACACTGAGCAGATTCAGAAGGATGTAGGTTGCTGTAGTTACTTGGAGATGAAGAAGTTTGCACAGGATAGAGTATCAGGAAGAGCTGCATCAAACCAGTCTCTGGACTGAAGACCACAACAACAATTTCTTCAATGGATTGGATACAAAATTTCTTACATTTGTCTGGGGTTATGGCAATATCATCTTTTTGGTTAGGGTAGACAATAGAGTTAATTTCATTTCCGACTTCTTTGCATTTTTTCCGTTATTATTTTATTTATTTATTTATTTTTTTACTTTTCAATGTTTAGTATATCATATAGTTTCTTTGCTTCATTGATCGCCTGCTTATACTTACACTTAGCTCTACCATACAATTCTTTATACACTTCTGATTTACCAGTTTAGTACAGTCCAGAATATAGCATAACAGTAACATGGTTATAGAAAATCCATGGATAAACATTGAGAAACTTTCTATTCATCTCTAAGCTATTGCAAAAATATTGCATGCTGTAAGAAAAGCAAAAATATAATGAGAAAGAAGTGGATCACACCAGTCATTCCATGGGGAGGAGGGGACCTGAAACATCCATTGAGAGGCACAAAAAATATTAAA